>NC_136966.1:43089026-43159026 GCF_032717465.1 Coenobita brevimanus
TGTAAGTTGGGGGAGGGTAGCGACATGGCAGGGGGCAGGGCAACATGGAGACGATTTGTTTGTGGCCACTCCTTACCCGATGAAGGCGTCCATAGATAGATATATAGAAAGGATTAATATTATAGATAAATATTAATCAGCATAATAAAAACAAGCGTTTTATTTCGAACTAGAGTTCAATTTTATTCGCCCCTGTGTGGAGTACAACTCTCATGTGCGGGGAGGCTCCCCACATACAGCTCAGCTCAATAGGGTAGAATCAAAGGCTTTTCGTCTCATAAACTATCCTCCTCTTACTGGCTCCCTTCAACCTCTGTCTCTTCGCCGCACTGTTGCATCTTTATCTCTGTTCTATCGCTATTTCAATGGTCACTGCTCCTCTGACCTATATGCTTGCATCCCTCCACCTCTACGATGGGTGTGTTTATGTGTGTGTGTGTGCGTGTGTGTGCGTGTGCGTGTGTGTGTGTGTGTGTGTGTGTGTGTGTGTGTGTGTGTGTTAGCTCACTATTCGTCAAAGGACCTTGGTTATACACAAGAAGACATGCTATTAAAGCTGCGGCACAAATATAATGTGCTATGAAGTCAACTTCACTCAAAAGAACGCCACGCTTCTTCTCCCCTTTCCTGTCTCCTTGCCTTGCGTCTGTCTGTCTTCTGTCTGTGTCTTTCTTTCTCAATGTCCCTTTATTGCAAACCACAAACAACTCTCAACTGTCCACAACTTCCTAGAATATTATAATATCCTGTACAATACTACTTTTTTCAGAGTAACTTGACCCAGATTTTCGTCCTCTTGCCGCTTACTTCACATGGGTCATTGGCAGAAAAGGGCAGCGCTACGGCTCCTCTTCAATAGCACTTTTTTGTGACTTACATGTTCTAGTATTAATCTATTGCTACAACTCAGTATTCAAGTTGGAGAGATGGAAATTTTAGGCCAAGTTAGAGTAAAATGGGTACAGAATTAATAAAGTCAAACAGCATACCTTTGGTGGGTGCAGTGGGAACAAGGCGACAGATCACAGGCAGGAGGACAATGGCGGGAAAATCCAGCAAAATCTAACCACCAGCTTATGAAGTGACGCCAACAACACTCGTGCCTCACAATCGGTTCAAACGCCTGTCCACTTTATCACTAAACACCTGTGACTTTAGAGTATGGTAACAGAAAAGAAAATAATCGTGTAGACGTGATGTACTGATGCACTCTCTCCACGGAGTCTGCCTCTGACGTACTGTTTATTGCTTGCTCGTCACAGTGCTTCGAAATTGATGGACCTCTCACTCGGACATGACGGCTGACTGAATCTTTATCCCTGTCTTGTAGTCCTGACCTCTTACTGAATGCTATAAAAAAAACGAATTACTTCATCCTAACCAAATTCAGAGTCTAATGACAGAGATGACCTGCTAGCTTGACTTCCCAGCACACCTTTTGTGACGCCACAGACTAAGTCGGAGTGGGCTTTCTGTTCAGAGAAAAACAGTAAAATGGATGAGTAAGTGCGAGAAATTAGTCAGTGTCCGCTGACTCTTCCTGCTCGGCTTCCAGCGACAACGTTCCCAAGATTGTAAGGGCTTGTACGGAACGGCAAATTCAAAATCTAAATAAAGAAGAAAATCTGGTGACTTTTTTCCATAATTTTGCTAACAGACAGGCAGGCAGACAAAGGCAAACAGGCAGGCAGTCAGGGAAGCAGAAAAGGCAGACAGCCAGGCAGGCAGGCAGTCAGACAGATAGACTCATGTATAAACCGGGCCAAATACAGTACATAACTTCCTCTCGCTTTCGAGGTCAACTGTAATAACACCACCTAGTAGCAGAAGCAACGATTTTTTTTTTTTTTTTTTCTGGCCGCTATTCTGATTACATATTTTGTTTGCATCCATATTCGTACCAGATCATGTTAATCAACAATGATGTGCGTATTTGGGGATAAATAAAGCTTTAGTGTCATTTTGTATATGAGAGAAAAAGGCAGTGAAAATATCGATAGTATCCCCCAACAAACTGACACCGCAACCTTCTCCCGTTCGCCTCTGCCTGGGTTTTTCCTTTAACCATTCTTTTCCTCAAATGGAGAATTGTGGCAGACTCCTGTATTCCATAACTAGCATGTTATTCGTTCTACGTACAGATTATTACGCGAAAATCTTGTTCGTCATTGGCCACGAGATTTTAGGTAAAGAGATTTTCAAATGATGTAGGGGCTGGGAACCCCCTGTATCTTGACTGCTTTTGGGCTGGGAGTTTACTGTTAGTCAGGGATAGATCCAGGGGGAGGGGGAGGGGGGGATGCATCCCCTCCCCACTGGCCATGCATCATTGAATAAAGAGGCAATTTCAACGTTGAAATATCAGTATGTCGCGTCAAGTCTTTGGTTGAATCAGCGAATTGACCCCCCCACCGAAAATTCCTGGATCCACCCCTGCTGTTAGTAGTAGTAGTAACATTAGCAGTAGTAGTAGTAGTAGCAGCAGTAGCTTGAGAGATCAGCATTCCAGATTTCATTAACGAATATTATGGAACCTTCAGGCTAGAAATGTCCAGTAGAGTTACGACACCTGAGCAATGTCTGACTTAATCAATTCCTTTTAATGCAATAGACGACATCTTGAGCATTATTTCAGTTCTTGAAGTCTATGCACTTCAAAGCTTTCTCATTTTCCAACCAGATTTTCATATAGTACTTTGTCTTAAGGGTACTACTGAGCTTCCATGACTAACACAGATAGTGGAGTACCAACATATCCAGTACTCCAATGTTAGGGAGGCCATGTGGGGTGCTTTTGGTCATGCCTGAGTTCACGGTTTTCCTTTGGTTTGTCCTTAAATTCTGGTGTCCTTGATTAACCCATTATGTACTCAGAGCATTTTCACAGAATGCTTATCTAATTAGACTTGTTATTTACGGCTAATATTTAAGCCTGTTAATATTAAAAGAGGGTAATTGTACATGATTGCGGTTATTTATTTGATGACCTGCTCAGGTTAGGAAAGAAACTCAGACATAATTGTATTTCACGTTTATTCGTATCAACATCTACACTTCGTGGCTTTGGAAAGACAATGTTAGGTCGTTTCGATGACTGATGAGTCGAGAGGGACTGGCGGGGATGTGTGGTGGTGTGGGGTGGGATATGGTGACACACTGCAGTAAAGAAATGCCACATAGCTCTCTGTTGGCTGCTCCTGTTACTGACCGCTCGTCATCCCTGCGAATGGATTAATATCTTAGTTAACCTTCACTGCCACAGATCTTTAGTATGTTAATCAAAATCGTCTTGAGGTATTAAGAATTATATTAAAAATGTGATCGAGGATTCATTGGGTTAATAATCGTCCTCCTGGGCCATAGATTTTAAGCCTGGTAGATGGCGCCTCCAGTTTCAAAGCACTGAAAACACAAAAGTGCAAATATCTCGAAAATGGTGCATTTTAGAGCAAAACTGAGCGACGGGGACGGTCGTCTAATCAATTCCCCATTTTTTACTGCTCTATCCCGTGAGCTAGGTCTCATCACCATACCTTCACAGGGAAATGGGTAAAAATGGGTCATTTTTTTAAATGTGGCATTTTAGAGGAAACCAAATGAGATATTTAGCCCAAAGTGAGACAGGTAATAGATGTGGGTTTTATCTGAAAATGGTATCCAAGATTTTCCTTGTAAACACTGGGGTTCGATAGATACAATACGGAGAAAAAAAAGAAAAGGTGAGAAATAAAGTACTGGTGAGTCACACCCCTTAGCAGACATTTCTTCCATCTAACCTCGTTTCTTTATGGATTTTAACTCGAAAAACGAAATAGGAAATTTTGTGATTAAGGCACACCCCTTGTAGGTAAATAGGTAAATAGGTTTGTTTGGTGAAGAGGCATTTTAAAGGAAAAGAAAGGAGATATTTGTCCCAGAGTGAAACCTCCAATAAATCTGGGTCTGATTTGCTACGTATAACCTGCAATGGGATGGGCAGAATAGGGCTGACAAACAACTCCAATACCTACAAGGGGTATGCCTCTATCACAAGATTTCCTATATCGGTTTTCTAGTCAAAATCCATGAAGAAACATGGTCAGATGGAAGAAACTGTCTGAAGAGGGGAGTGAAACTCCCGTAGATTTATTTGTTTTGTTTTGTTTTCTCCCTATTATACCTATCGAACCCCAGTATTTACAGGAAAAATCTCGGATACCATTTTCAAAAAACAAAAAACACACATCTATTACCCGTTTCATTTTGGGCAAAATACCTCGTTTGGTTTTCTCTAAAATGCCACATTTAAAAAAGTGACCCATTTTTACCCATTTCCCTTTGAAGGTATGGTGATGAGACCTAGCTCACGGGATAGAGCAGTAAAAAATGGGGCAGGCTGGCAATACAACCGTCGCCGTCGCTAAGTTTTGCTCTAAAATGCACCGTTTTCGAGATATTTACACTTTTATGTTGTTTTATATCTATTCCATATCACCTTTTCGTGACTATACCGTTCTTCCTCTAACACGGGCCAGATTTCCATCCTTGTGTAGGTCATTTTACTCATTTCACGTAGCCCAGTGTCAGGAAATGACAATGGTATGTCACTACATCCTTTACATAGCACTTCTTCGTGACTAGCATCATATTTTGGTGTTAATCTATTGGTAAAACTCAGCATTCAAGATGGAGAGATGGGAATTTTAGGTCCATTTAGGGAAAAAAGAGTTTTGCTCCATATTCTAGTGTTAATGTATCGTTACAGCTCAGCAAAGGTAAGGAGATGGCAATATTAGGCAAAGTGAAAGTGAACAGAATATGGTAAACATCTAAGAATAATTTCTGACTTTATATGCTACGGTCCCTGATGCTTCCTTTACGACAGTTTTCTCTTATGCACTCAGGCTCCTAAGACCCATTCCCAGCTGAATAAAATCGTCTGGAGTCTAATAAAAAAAAGTACTAGAGGTGTCACGATCATTGGAGGGTTAATATTTACAGCATGAACGCTCTCAGACACTTATAAATAGCTCACAGGTGCATAATTGCCTCTCGTATTAGCTAGAATAAAATACTAGAGTTACCCTGAAGATGACAGGGCCTCCGTGCCCTCTAGGGGTTGTAAGAGTAGTTGGGTAAAGTTTCACACGAGTTTCTTGGCTGGACAAGCATGGCATTCCATTGGTCAGTCAGTGGTACTCGGACGATAAGAGGGTGAGGCTGTGTCGGCTCCGTCTCCTGATGTAAGTGTTAAATTTTACTGTTTTGAGGTTAAATTTCGCTGTTTTTGCCACTAACATGATTCAGATAGGACACAGAGGTATCTTGCTGCCAACCAGGAAGTGTCATAGGTCAAATAGATTCAACAGATGAGAGCAATAGACGTCGTTTTGCTGGGTAGGGGTTAGTGTTGGTGTGTAGTCTTCTCTTGCTGCAAGTGTTGGATTTTGCTGTTTTTGCCATTAAGGTTACTAAATTAGGACACGGGGATATCTTACGGTCAGCCAGGAAGCGTTGTAGGCCAAAGAAATTGTAGAAAATAAGGGAAATGGATGTAATATTAATAGGAGTGTATCGTCACCTATATCTATAGCCCTAATTGTCTAGTTACCTATAGCCAGACGCCTTAAACCCGTAAGAGGTGGCTACAAACAAATCGCCTCCATGTCGCCCTATACACTGCCATTTCGCTGCCCTCCCCGAACTTACATCCGCCTCTCTCGTATACCTCTCTACTCCATCCCTCCATCCCATCCCCCTTCACTATACTCATTTTACTCTAACTTGGCCTAAATTGCAATCTCTTTATCTCGAATGCTGAGTTGTAACAATAGAATATTATGCTAGTCACGAAAAAGTGCTGTTTCAAAGACGCAACTGAGACACGTGAAAAGCTGCAAATGGACGAAAATTTGGGCCAAGTTAAGGTGAAAGGAGTAGAGTACAGAATCCTCCTTGATAACATAAACGTTTCCGGATTAAAAAGAACTAGAAAAAATTATCATCATCATCAAAATTACCACACCATCACCACCACCACAGCCACCATCGTAGCCGTCATCATCATCATTATCATCATCATCATCATTAACTTTTTTCATACCTTCACTCTTAAAAACATGCGTACAGTTTGAGTTACACACTGGTATTCGCACACAGTAAATACGCACACACACCACGCATACAGTAAGTACGCACACACTGAGAACGCACATATTGAATACGCACACACTAAACACGCACGCACTAAACACGCACACATTAAACACGCACACTTTAAACACGCACACATTAAACACGCACACATTAAACACGCACACATTAAACACGCACACACTGAACACTGACAGACTGAACACGCACACGATAAACACGCACATACTGAACACCCATACACTGAACACCCATACACTGAACACGCACACACTGAACACCCATACACTGAACACGCACACACTGAACACCCACACACTGAACACACACACAATAAACACGCACACAATAAACACACACACACTGGACACGTACACACTGAACACGTACACACTGAACACGCACAATTTGATTAAGTACACACTGAACACATACAGTTTGATTACGTACAAACTGATGCACGCACACACCGATGCACGCACACACCGATGCACGCACACGCTGCGGCATGTACGCACTATACACGCACACACGGAGCAGGCACACAGTAATGCACGCACGTGTTCATTCACGCAAACACTGATACAAGCACTGAACAGAGCACGCACGATCACTAATATAAGCACACACTGATACACACAGGCACTGATACGAGAACAGATACACGCACACAATGATGCACACAAACAGGTTCACGCACATACCGACACACACACACACACACACACACACACACACACACACACACACACACACACTGAACACGCACAATTTCACTAAGTACACACTGAACACACACAATTTGACTACGTACACAGCACGTACACACTGATGCACGCACGCACTGATGCACGCACACGCTGTGGCATGTACGCACTAAACACGCGCACACGGAGCAGGCACACACAAATGCACACACGTATTCATGCACACAAACACTGATACAAGCACTGATCAGAGCACGCACTCACACTAATATACGCACACACTGATACAAACAGGCACTGATACACACAGGCACTGATACACACAGGTACTGATACACACAGGTACTGATACACACAGGCACTGATAAAGACAGGCATTGATACAACCACACTCAGACACGAGCACAGATACATGCACACAATGATGCACACACACACAGGTTCTCGCACATACCGATACACACACACACACACACACACACACACACACACACACACACACACACACACACTGAACACGTACACACTGAACACGTACACACTGAACACACACAATTTGACTACGTACACACTTAGCAAGTACACATTGATGCACGCACAAACTGATGCACGCACACACCGATGCACGCACACACCGATGCACGCGCACGCTGCGGCATGTACGCACTAAACACGCACACACGGAGCAGGCACACACTAATGCACGCACGTATTCATTCACGCAAACACTGATACCAGCACTGATCAGAGCACGCACGCACACTAATATACGCACACACTGATACACACAGGCGCTGATACACACAGGCACTGATACACACAGGCACTGATACACACACACTCAGATACGAGCACATACAGTAGATACACGCACACATGCACACACACACACAGGTTCACGTACATACTGATACACACACACACACACACACACACACACACACACACACACACACACACAAACTGATGCATGGACTCAGTGATGCTCAGATATTTTAATGCACACGCACGCACGCACGCACACACACACACACACACACACACACACACACACACACACACACACACACACACACACACACACACACACACACACACACACACACAGCCACTAAACAGGTGGTGGGTCATATTTAGTTGACGTGTCGGAGTGTGGAGATACAGACAGATAGGACAGAGAGAGAGAGAGAGAGAGAGAAAGGGGGGGGGGCAGGCATGAGGTAAGATAGAGAGAGCGGAGGGAAGGGGCAGGAAGGAGAAGGGTAGACTGTTGTTGTTCGTGTTCCTCCTCCAAATTCCCCTATTCGTCAACGCAATTGGATGGCCGAGGATACTGTAGAGATGGAAGGCAAAAGTGGCAGGAGATGAATTATATAAAATGGTGATCCCTGAACCTTACTTGCATCGAATCGTTCGTATCGTATTTTTTAAAGGATCTAACATGCTTGCATGCGACGTCGGCCTTGGTCGCACAATGGCCGCTCTCCACACTGCACAATCTTTTGCAGCCTCCCTATTCATTCCCTTATCCCTAAAGTCACACACTATGACCTCGTCCCAGGCCTTTTCCGGTCTGCCTCTCGCAGCCCAACCTCCGACGTTCACACCTCTCTCTCCTCACCCAGTTGTCATCCTCCATCCTCTCTACATGTCCTAACCATCTCAATGTATCCCTCCTCATCACAACAATACACTTTTGCCCAATGCCTCTTCTTAATTCGTCAATAGTAAACCTAGCCTCCCCCCAAACCCAAGCCTAGCATTTAAGTAAGAACTACACGTCCATCTAATCATTGTTATTTCTGTACGAAATGTGTTGGCTACGAAAACCTTGGTTAGGTAAAGATTCGTTTATTCCCCGGAACCAGAGTGACATCATTCTTATTTTATTCCTATTGGTATCAAGCCATTTTATTCAGCTTACGAGCAGCCTCTCGTACTAAAGATTTTATTAGTACTGTATCTGATTCCTCCACTTTGAAAAGTGTACCCTAAGCTGAATAAAATCATCAGGGTGTTGCAAGAATAAAATGAACGACGTTTCCTGGCTGAATGGGTTAACACTAACATGATCATATGCCCCGACATTATCCGATTTATTCACCTTCTCGATAACTGACTGAAATTTTGTAGTCGTCGTCGGTGACAGGATGGGGCTTTGGCCATAATGGCTTTCAGGTTGGCTCTCATGACTGTACCGTTCACATATTTGCATTAAGATAGTAATTGACACCCTTCCTTGATCAGGGCATGCGTTCTGACGTCGTGCGTTGTGTGAACTACGGGGGGAGGGGGTGAAGATTGTCTGTACCCCACCCCCCAAAAAATTACTTAAAACAAATAATTCGTGTACTCTATTGGATGACGTGGATGTGGACGTATTATAACTACATATTTACACGGTACAGCAATTCCACTATGACACGAGCTGTTGACAATGCTGGTGCTCTTGGGTCTAAAGACACTGTTTTTTCGGTGACAATCCCTACTGAGAAATAAGTTCATTATTCACATACCCGTCCGACAAGGGAGATACAATAATCCTGGTTAACAGCTATTTATTTCAAAGGTGCCCTGAGGTTTATGAAAAGTCCCAAACACTCCTTGATAATTCACCAGCCGATGGAAAATATGTTAAATACCATTGTTAAATTTGCCAACATTTACAAACAACCACACTGATATATTTCCAGAGGAATATTTTTGTGTTTTGGCGTCGTAGCAGTGGCTAACTGTACACACCATCTCTAAACTGTCACCTTCTCTATGCCGGTTACTCCAGTCCCCCTTCCCTACCCCCTCACCTCTTCCCAAACCCCTCACCTCTTCCCAAACCCCTCACCTCTTCCCTACCCCCTCACCTCTTCCCTCAACTCTTCTCTACCCCCTCACCTCTTCCTTATGTCCTCACCTCTTCCTTACCTCCTCACCTCTTCCATATATCCTCACCTCTTCCTTATATCTTCACCTCTTCCCTACCCCCTCACGTCTTCCCTACCCCCTCACCTCTTCCCTACCCCCTCACCTCTTCCCTACCCTCTCACCTCTTCCCTACTCCCTCACCTTTTCCATCTACCCCCCTCACCTCTTCGCTCTACCCCCCTCACCTCTTCCCTACCCCCTCACCTCTTCGCTCTACCCCCTCACCTCGTCCCTCTACCCCCTCACCTCTTCCCTCTACCCCCTCCCTTCTTCCCTCTACCCCCTCCCCTCTTCCCTCTACCCCCTCCCCTCTTCCTTCTACCCCCTCACCTCTTCCCTTTACCCCCTCACCTCTCTCCTCTACCCCCTCACCTCTTCCCTCTACCCCCTCACCTCTTCCCTCCCCTCTCACCTCTTCCCTACCCCCTCACCTTTTCCCTCTACCCCCCTCACCTCTTCCCTACCCCCTCACCTCTTCCCTACCCCCTCACCTCCTCCCTACCCCCTCACCTCTTCGCTCTACCCCCTCAACTCTTCGCTCTACCTCCTCACCTCTTCCCTCTACCCCCACCCTTCTTCCCTCTACCCCCTCAACTCTTCGCTCTACCTCCTCACCTCTTCCCTCTACCCCCTCCCCTCTTCCCTCTACCCCCTCCCCTCTTCCCTCTACCCCCTCCCCTCTTCCCTCTACCGCCTCCCCTCTTTCTTCTACCCCCTCACCTCTTCCCTCTACCCCCTCACCTCTCCCCTCTACCCCCTCACCTCTCCCCTCTACCCCCTCAACTCTTCATTCTACCCCCTCACCTCTTCCCTCTTCCCCCCCTCTTCCCCCCTCTTCCCCTCCTCTTCCCCCCTCTTCCCCTCCTCTTCCCCCCTCCCCTCTTCCCTACCCCCTCACCTCTTCCCTACCCCCTCACCTCTTCCCTCTATCCCCCTCCCCCTTTCCCGACCCCCTCACCTCTTCCCTCTTCCCCCTACCACTTCCTTATCCCAACACCTCTTCCCTCTACCCCCTCACCTCTTCCCTCTACCCCTCACCTCTTCCCTACCCCCTCATCTCTTCCCTCAACCCCCCTCCCCTCTTCCATACCCCCTCACCTCTTCCCTACCCCCTCACCTCTTCCCTACCCCCTCACCTCTTCCTTCTACCCCCCCTTCCATCTCCCTGCCACCAGTCAAACCTCCCCTACCCTCACGCCTCTGCTCTCCACCTCTCAGATTGAATTTTTCCATTGACACGAAGAAAGAAGAGGATTTTCGCACGATCAAGCAGGCAGAGGATATTTACACGTCCAAGCAAGCAAAAGATATTGGCACCGACACGACAGACGACGGGAGTGGGAAATAATAGCTTGCTCCCCAAGTAAAAGGTATTTGAACCATTTTTAAACTTTATGAAATTTGAAATATTTTTTTCTGAGCTTTTCTCACATCGTACACTTAGTCATGCATTTTGTTTATTGTTAAAAGAGTTATTTTCACACACACACACACACACACACACACACACACACACACACACACACACACACACACACACACACACACACACACACACACACACACACACACACACACACACACACACACACACACACACAGAAATTCTCTCTCTCTCTCTCTCTCTCTCTCTCTCTCTCTCTCTCTCTCTCTCTCTCTCTCTCTCTCTCTCTCTCTCTCTCTCTCTCGCAGATAAATTTTGCACGAGAGCACTGATAGCTGTGTGGTGGTAGTGATGGTGGTGATGTCAGCGGTGTTGGTGGTGGTGGTGTGTGGTTGTGATGGTGGTGGTAGTACGTGGTTGTGGTAGTGGTGATAGTGTTATGCTGGTGCTTGTATGATGATGGAGTGTGGTTGTGGTGGTGGTGGTGGTAGTGTGGGTGTGGTGATGGTACAGTATGGCTGTGAAGAACTTAAAGGAAGGATGTGTGGAATGGGAAGGAATTGGGTGACAAGTTGGGGTTAGAAGACATTGACGTAAATTTGCAATATAATGTTGGTGTTATGGAAAATAAATCTCTCAGGGAAATGTGCTACGAAGCCTCCTATGCCACCCAGAATACGAGACATAGGCTCAGCAGTAGCATATAGTGCGTACTTTAGCCTAATTGATATTTGCTCCACAGAAAACTATGGAAACGCCGGAGGACGAGATGTCATCCCTGGCCAGCGAGATGGCAACTGCAGGCGAGGGGGAAGGCGAAGCTGTAGCCCCAGAAGACGAGATGGCAACCTCAGAAGACGAGATGGCAACCTCAGAAGACATGGCAACCTCAGAAGAAGGGGTGGCAACTACGGAAGAAATGGCAGCTGTAGACGACGAGATGGCCGCTCGAGAACATAGCAAGCCCTGCAGAGGAACTGGTGCAGCGTGTGTTGTAGCTTGTACCGATAGGTGATGTGGTAGGGAGGGTAGCATCAGCTGTGGCGGCACCTGTATAGCGTTACTCTGGTAGGCATTGCATTCATTAGGCACCTTTGATGTTCCTGTATTTCCCCAGGCGATGCAGAGACGGCTGCGAGGGAGAGACGAGACTGCCGAGGGACCAGGGGAGATCGGAGAGCCTGCAGGGAAATCGGAGCGCCGGACAGGACAGGTGACAGGTTGTATTTTTCTTTGTATTTTCCTTTAGGGTGTGATTGTGTGTGCGTGAGTTTGTGTGTGTGTGTGTGTGTGTGTGTGTGTGTGTGTGTGTGTGTGTGTGTTTAGTTCCCAGCATACTAGGCTGGGTGTGGCAGGTAGGTGGGTCTGGGGAGGGAGGTGGGGTGGGGGGAGGCGGGAAAGGGGGGACTTCCTTCCACTTCCATCTTCCTCTCCGTCTGTCCTGTCTGCCTGTCCTCAGCGCAGCCGAACGTGCTGGGATGGTGTCTGTCTGTCTGTTAGTGTCTGTGTGCTTTAGTGCTTCTTTCTCTTCCCCACCTTTACTTTTTTATGCGCTTTTTCTTTTTCTGTCGTTCTAGAGTGAGCGTGATGGAGAGAGGGTAGAGGGGCGAGTAGGAGCGAGGGAGCGAGTTGGAGATAGACATAGGACCTACTACATAATATTAATTGCTAAAGGTATCTTGCCCGTATTTAACTGATATACTTTGATAATACTTGAAACATTTGCTCTAGTCCAATACTTTTGTGATATACTTTGAGATACTTATACTTTAATATATAAAATCTTCTGCCAGAGTAACCTAACAGCTGCTGCCATTGCTACTTGTATACTTTGTAAATGTATTGTAATATTAAACTCTTGTAAAACACTAAAGATAATAAAAGAATCAGCTGTATATCAACTTTACTTTGCCCTTTATGGTATTACAAATGACTAAAATACAATATCACAGAAAAAGTAAAGTATGCAAAGAAAGCATACAATGATATACTCTAGTTCCCAAAGACATGGAACAGAGTACACAGTAGACTCCATCACAAGTTAACTTGCTGGTATAAACTCCTGGGTATAAAAACCCACAATTCAACTTTGACTTTATACCAGTTCCACCATCTCGAAAAATCCTAAGTCCAAAAAGCACTCCAATTTGGACTCAGGATTTTATCGAGTGACTGGATCTGGTATAAGTCTTAAGGGCACCAAAACCCTTACTTCAGACTTAGACTTTATACCCACCAGAGAAGTGGATATAAAGTCTAGGGATATAAAAGCCCTACTTCAACTTAGAAACTGTGACCAAAAGAGAGGGGAGGGGGTACAACACCTACTTGACCTTAAAAAACTCTACGGATGTAAAACCCCTGTTTCAACTAAAAACTCTACGGATGTAAAACCCCTGTTTCAACTAAAAACTCTAAGGAGGTAAAACCCCTATTTCAACTTATAAATTTTTACTGTTTGGCTTAAAGTCTACGGATGAAAAAACCTCACTTCAACTTAGAATTTTATTCTAAGAGTTGTGTAAAAATTCTACGGATGTAAAACCCGTTTCAACTTAGAATACTTTAGGGCTATTATGTTTAAAATCTACGGATGCAATACCCTTATTTCGGACTTTGACTATGCAGACCCCTCCCCCAGGTACAGCAAAACCAGTACTTTGGTCAGCTATGGTTTATTGATGGGTAACTACAGTATTTGTACATGACTGACTAGCTTCATAACTTAGTGCAATTAGTACTGCCTTGACTAGCAGTAATAGCCTTATTTCGGCTGTTTATAATCCTCCAGAGTTATTTCCTCTGCTGCCTGCAGTTTATTCATGTTACTGCCAGACTGTTTTATATATACTCTGGTGCTGAAGCTCCTGTACACTGGCCCTCCAGGTCATCTCGCTGGTTGGTAGTTTTCATAGTACTTCTAACCTTAGTGTTCTCCATTCAGGTTTTTTCCCATGAGTACTCAAGGTATCTTGATAAGGAAACCTGCAATGAGTGTACTGCAGACACACTGCACGTAAGTCTGACCAGCTATTGTATCCAGTGTAGGTAATGGTGTTCTTTACCCATGTCCTATTTCAAAGTAGATCCAGATACTCCTATGTATCCCTTCGCTAGTGCTGTTATCAAAGCCTTCTTGCCATCCTGTCAGTGAAAGTTCTAAGTCTATTGTGTAGTCAGGTTTACCCCTTCGTCAAAGTCCAAATGAGGTACTGAAGTGAGTATACTGCAACTTTAGCAGAGATCATCAAGCCAGATCTAAAGACTATCAGTTCTCAAAGCAGCTAAGTTAAAGTATCAAGGCTTCAATGCCATAGGTAGTGCTAAGTTAATATGAAGGCTTGAATGCCATAGGTGATGCTAAGTTAATATGAAGGCTTGAATTGCATAGGTAATGCTAAGTTAATATGAAGGCTTGAATACAATAGGTAATGCTAAGTTAACATGAATGCTTGCATGCCATAGATGATGCTAAGTTAATATGAAGGCTTCAATGCCATAGGTAATGCTAAGTTAATATGAAGGCTTCAATGCCATAGGTAATGCTAAGTTAATATGAAGGCTTCAATGCCATAGGTAATGCTAAGTTAATATGAAGGCTTCAATGCCATAGGTAATGCTAAGTTAATATGAAGGCTTCAATGCCATAGGTAATGCTAAGTTAATATGAAGGCTTGGGGCCATAGGTAGTGCTAAGTCAATATGAATGCTTGAATGCCATAGGTGACGCTAAGTTAACATGAAGGCTTGTATGCCATAGGTAGTGCTAAGTTAATATGAAGCCTTCAAAGCCATAGGTAGTGCTAAGTTAAATATACGAAAGCTTCAATGCCATAGGTAGTGCTAAGTTAAAAGCATGAAGGCTTGAATGCCATAGGTAGTGAAGGGAGGTGTGACTCACTGGGTACTGATTCACTATCCTTTGGTCCTATTCACCCCTATTTAGTAACCATGTGGTAGGTAAGGTCCAGGGATAACAGGTAAAGTATCTGGATCTCCTCTAATGGCTCGAATAAAATTACTATTATTTACTGCATGTGTATAGATACGCTGGTCAGTTACAGTATTTGTACATGGTTAAGTGTCCTATTCAGATTAAATTTTCAAAGTAAAACATCACTGGGAATTAAGCTTTGTCTCTGGATCCTAACTCTGCAGTTCATACCATATTGTTGTTTGTTGTCAGCCTAAGTAGGTATTTAACACCACCAGTCCAGTCCTTTATTCCGGCAATCTTTACAAGGTGTTTTCGTCTGTAGGATAAAAAGAGTCAGCAACCGTTGTCCTAACTAGTTGGTTCATTATTCCCAAGTGTCACTTATCCGATGCAAATTCTTGTGTTTCCTCCAAGACCAAGGATCTTTCTGGCCAGGACAGGTTTCTCATCAGGTGAAAGGCGAAGAGAGGCAGTGTGTGGAGGTCCAGTTTTATTGTACCCATGTCATATATAATCTGGCCAAAGTTCTTCAAAGTCTTATAATCCAGGACTTAAATGGACATCTCTCTGGGCAGGGTGGCGAATTCTGATCGGCTGAATGGCGAAGAGGCGAGTAGTGGTGGTGTCATCGATGGAATGGCTAAGACAGATGAGGAGTGGAGATGTGGATGGAGTGGAGATGTGGATGGAGTGGCGAGAAGTATGGCCTCTGGAATGTCGGTCTGGCTGCTGTCTTCCCACGCGACCACACCTGCGGGAGAAAGTCTGAGGAGATCACACTGCACAGGTACAGAGTTTGTTTTTAGTTATAATGTTTTCACAAGTGTCTGCTTCCTCCACCTGCACTGAAGCCAATTGGGGTTTAATATTCAAGGAGAAAGTGTTTAAAGTGTGGGAAATTTTCAGAGTAAAAGGAAAGAATTAGTTGTAATAGTCGTAGAGAGGGCCCTGGGGTGTGGTGAGGGGTAGGGCGAGGGGTGGGGTGAGGGGGGTGAGGGGTAGGGCGAGGGGTGGGGTGAGGGGGGTGAGGGGGTGAGGGAGGGCTGGGGGGGTGACGGGGAGCGGGGGCGTGAGGGGGGTGGGGGCTTGAGGGGGGTTGGGGAGGGAGGTGGTGGGGTGAGGGGAGGTGGTGGGGTGAGGGGAGGTGGTGGGGTGAGGGGAGGTGGTGGGGTGAGGGGAGGTGGTGGGGTGAGGGGAGGTGGGGGGGTGAGGAGGGAGTGGGTGAGGGGAGGTGGTGGGGTGAGGAGGGAGTGGGTGAGGGGAGGTGGTGGGGTGATGTGGGGTGGTGGGGTGAGGGGAGGTGGTGGGGTGAGGGGAGTGGGTGAGGGGGGAGTGGGTGAGGGGGGGAGTGGGTGAGGGGGGAGTGGGTGAGGGGGGAGTGGGTGAGGGGGGAGATGGGGTTGGGGGGGTGGGGTGAGGGGAGGGAGAATAGGGAAAAGGAGAGGGAGGTGCAAGGGGTGGGGGAGTAGGAAGAAGCCAGCAGCTAAACGAAAGAGAGAAGGGGAATAGGGAATAGAGCATATCCATTCCAGTACTCAGTAATACACAGTCCAACCCATCCACTGTATCCAATCCAGTCTATCCCATCCCCACGATATTAAACTCAACACAACCCAATCCAACCCAACCCCACGACATCCAACCCAACCCAACCCAATCCAACCCAACCCAACCCCACGACATCCAACCCAACCCAACCCAACCCCACGACATCCAACCCAACCCAACCCAACCCCACGACATCCAACCCAACCCAACCCAAACCCACGACATCCAACCCAACCCAACCCAACCCAACCCCACGACATCCAACCCAACCCAACCAAACCCCACGACATCCAACCCAACCCAACCCAACCCCACGACATCCAACCCCACGACATCCAAACCAACCCCAAGACATCCAACCCCACGACATCCAAACCAACCCCAAGACATCCAACCCCACGACATCCAAACCAACCCCAAGACATCCAACCCAACCCAGCCCCACGACATCCAACCCAACCCAGCCCCACGACATCCAACCCAACCCAGCCCCACGACATCCAACCCAACCCAGCCCCACGACACCCATCCCAACCCAACCCCACGACACCCATCCCAACCCAACCCCACGACACCCATCCCAACCCAACCCCACGACACCCATCCCAACCCAACCCACCACACCCATCCCAACCCAACCCCACGACACCCATCCCAACCCAACCCCACGACACCCATCCCAACCCAACCCCACGACACCCATCCCAACCCAACCCCACGACACCCATCCCAACCCAACCCCACGACACCCATCCCAACCCAACCCCACGACACCCATCCCAACCCAACCCCACGACACCCATCCCAACCCAACCCCACGACACCCATCCCAACCCAACCCCACGACACCCATCCCAACCCAACCCCACGATATCCCTCCCAACCCTCCACAACATCCAATTCTTCCCTCACTATAAAAGCCCTTTCAACCAACCCCACCTTATATAACCATCCCAACCCCACAATATCCACACCAACCCCACATCAAATAGTTTTCAGGTATAAAGACAGAGGTAATTGAGGTATGATAAAAGATTTCCAGATTTTATTAAACAAAAGTAAGTTTTATTTTGAGCTGGATTCATCAGTAGAGTTGTCAGCGATCAGGAAGGCTCTGGTGGGTAGGTGGGTGGTGGGTAGGTGGGTGGTGGGTAGGTGGGTGGTGGGTAGGTGGGTGGTGGGTAGGTGGGTGGTGGGTAGGTGGGTGGTGGGTAGGTGGGTGGCAGGTGGTAGGTGGGTGGATGGCAGGTGGTGGGTGGGTGGCAGGTGGTGGGTGGGTGGATGGCAGGTGGGTGGTGGGTAGGTGGGTAGGTGGGTGGTGGGTAGGTGGGTGGTGGGTAGGTGGGTGGTGGGTAGGTGGGTGGTGGGTAGGTGGGTGGCAGGTGGTGGGTAGGTGGGTGGCAGGTGGTAGGTGGGTGGATGGCAGGTGGTGGGTAGGTGGGTGGCAGGTGGTAGGTGGGTGGATGGCAGGTGGGTGGATGGCAGGTGGGTGGATGGCAGGTGGGTGGGTGGCAGGTGGGTGGGTGGCAGGTGGGTGGGTGGCAGGTGGGTGGGTGGCAGGTGGGTGGGTGGCAGGTGGGTAGCAGGAGGCAGGTGGGTGGCAAGTGGGTGACAGGCGGCAGATGGGTGGCAGGTGGCGGGTGGGTGGCGGGTGGCAGGTGGGTGGCAGGTGGTAGGTGGTAGGTGGCAGGTGGCAGGTGGCAGGTGGCAGGTGGCAGGTGGCAGGTGGGTGGCAGGTGGGTGGCAGGTGGGTGGCAGGTGGCAGGTGGGTGGCAGGTGGGTGGCAGGTGGGTGGTGGGTGGTAGGTGGGTGGTGGGTGGTGGGTGGTAGGTGGGTGGTAGGTGGTAGGTGGGTGGTAGGTGGTAGGTGGTAGGTAGGTGGTAGGTGGGTGGTAGGTGGTGGGTGGTAGGTGGTGGGTGGTAGGTGGTGGGTGGTAGGTGGTGGGTGGTAGGTGGGTGGTAGGTGGTAGGTGTGTGGTAGGTGTGTGGTAGGTGTGTGGTAGGTGTGTGGTAGGTGGTAGGTGGGTGGTAGGTGGGTGGTAGGTGGGTGGTAGGTGGGTGGTAGGTGGCAGGTGGGTGGTAGGTGGCAGGTGGGTGGTAGGTGGCAGGTGGGTGGTAGGTGGCTGGTGGGTGGTAGGTGGCAGGTGGGTGGTAGGTGGCAGGTGGGTGGTAGGTGGCAGGTGGGTGGTAGGTGGCAGGTGGCAGGTGGCAGGTGGGTGGTGGGTGGTAGGTGGGTGGTAGGTGGGTGGTAGGTGGCAGGTGGGTGGTAGGTGGCAGGTGGGTGGTAGGTGGCAGGTGGGTGGTAGGTGGTGGGTGGTGGGTGGCAGGTGGGTGGTAGGTGGCAGGTGGGTGGTAGGTGGCAGGTGGGTGGTAGGTGGTAGGTGGTGGGTGGTGGGTGGTGGGTGGTGGGTGGCAGGTGGCAGGTGGTGGGTGGTGGGTGGTGGGTGGTGGGTGGCAGGTGGCAGGTGGTGGGTGGCAGGTGGCAGGTGGTGGGTGGCAGGTGGGTGGTGGGTGGCAGGTGGGTGGTGGGTGGGTGGTGGGTGGTGGGTGGCAGGTGGGTGGTGGGTGGTGGGTGGCAGATGGGTGGCAGGTGGGTGGTGGGTGGCAGGTGGGTGGCAGGTGGGTGGTGGGTGGCAGGTGGGTGGCAGGTGGGTGGGTGGTGGGTGGCAGGTGGGTGGGTGGTGGGTGGCAGGTGGGTGGTGGGTGGTAGGTGGGTGGTGGGTGGTGGTTGGTAGGTGGGTGGTGGGTGGTGGGTGGTAGGTGGGTGGTGGGTGGTAGGTGGGTGGTGGGTGGTGGGTGGTAGGTGGGTGGTGGGTGGTAGGTGGGAGGTGGGTGGTAGGTGGGTGGTGGGTGGTGGTGGCAGGTGGGTGGTGGTGGTGGTAGGAGGGTGGTGGGGGGGTGGTGGTGGGGGGTTGGGTGGCAGGTGGGTGGGTGGTGGGTGGTGGGTGGGTGGTGGGTGGTGGGTGGTAGGTGGGTGGGTGGTGGGTGGTAGGTGGGTGGTGGGTGGTAGGTGGGTGGTGGGTGGTAGGTGGTGGGTGGTAGGTGGGTGGTGGGTGGTAGGTGGGTGGTGGGTGGTACGTGGCAGGTGGGTGGTGGGTGGTACGTGGCAGGTGGCAGGTGGGTGGTGGGTGGTACGTGGCAGGTGGGTGGTGGGTGGTACGTGGCAGGTGGGTGGTGGGTGGTACGTGGCAGGTGGGTGGTGGGTGGTACGTGGCAGGTGGGTGGTGGGTGGTAGGTGGCAGGTGGGTGGTGGGTGGTAGGTGGCAGGTGGGTGGTAGGTGGCAGGTGGGTGGTAGGTGGCAGGTGGGTGGTAGGTGGCAGGTGGGTGGTAGGTGGGTGGTGGGTGGTAGGTGGGTGGTAGGTGGCAGGTGGGTGGTAGGTGGCAGGTGGGTGGTAGGTGGGTGGTAGGTGGTAGGTGGGTGGTAGGTGGTAGGTGGGTGGTAGGTGGTAGGTGGCAGGTAGGTGGTAGGTGGCAGGTAGGTGGTAGGTGGCAGATGGGTGGTAGGTGGCAGATGGGTGGTAGGTGGCAGATGGGTGGTAGGTGGCAGATGGGTGGTAGGTGGCAGATGGGTGGTAGGTGGCAGATGGGTGGTAGGTGGCAGGTGGCAGGTGGCAGGTGGCAGGTGGCAGGTGGCAGGTGGGTGGCAGGTGGGTGGCAGGTGGGTGGCAGGTGGCAGGTGGGTGGCAGGTGGCAGGTGGGTGGTAGGTGGCAGGTGGGTGGCAGGTGGGTGGCAGGTGGTTGGTAGGTGGCAGGTGGGTGGTAGTTGGCAGGTGGCAGGTGGTTAAGTTACATGGGGGTTGTTGTGTGGTGGGTGGTGGCAGGTAAGTGGTGGCAGGTGGGTGGCGGGTGGGTGGTGGATGGCGGGTGGGTGACAGGTGGATGGCGGGTGGTGACAGGTGGATGGCGGGTGGTGACAGGTGGATGGTAGGTGGTGACAGGTGGATGGTGGGTGGTGACAGGTGGGTGGTGGATGGTGGGTGGTGACAGGTGGAAAGTGGGTGGTGGAAGGTGGGTGGTGGCAGGTAGGTGGATGGTGGGTGGTAGGTGGGTGGTCGGTGGGTGGCAGGTTGCAGGTGGTGGTCGGTGGGTGGCAGGTTGCAGGTGGTGGTAGGTGGGTGGCAGGTTGAAGGTGGTGGTAGGTGGGTGGCAGGTTGAAGGTGGTGGTAGGTGGGTGGTAGGTGGGTGGTGGGTGGTAGGTGGGTGGTAGGTGGGTGGTGGGTGGTAGGTGGGTGGTAGGTGGGTGGTGGGTGGTAGGTGGGTGGTGGGTGGTAGGTGGGTGGTGGGTGGTGGTGGGTGGTGGTGGGTGGTGGTGGGTGGTGGTAGGTGGGCTGTAGGTGGTGGGCTGTAGGTGGTGGTGGCAGGTGGCAGGTGGCAGGTGGGTGGTAGGTGGGTGGTGGGTGGGTGGTGGGTGGGTGGTAGGTGGTGGGTGGTGGGTGGTGTGGTGAGTGGTGTGGTGAGTGGTGGGTGGGTGGTGGGTGGGTGGGGGGTGGGTGGTGGGTGGTGGGTGGGTGGAGGATGGGTGGTGGGTGGTGGGTGGGTGGTGGGTGGGTGGCAGGTGGGTGGTGGGTGGGTGGTGGGTGGGTGGCGGATGGGTGGTGGGTGGATGGGTGGTGGGTGGGTGGCGGATGGGTGGTGGGTGGTGGGTGGGTGGCGGATGGGTGGTGGGTGGTGGGTGGGTGGTGGGTGGTGGGTGGTAGATGGGTGGTGGGTGGTGGGTGTTGGGTGGATGGGTGGTGGGTGGTGGGTGGGTGGTAGGTGGGTGGGTGGGTGGTAGGTGGGTGGGTGGTAGGTGGGTGGGTGGGGGTGGTAGGTGGGTGGGTGGGGGTGGTAGGTGGGTGGGTGGGGGTGGCAGGTGGGTGATGGGTGGCAGGTGGGTGGGGGGTGGTAGGTAGTGGGTGGCAGGTGGGTGGGTGGCAGGTGGGTGGTGGATAGCAGGTGGGTGGCAGGTGGGTGGCAGGTGACAGGTGGGTGGTGGGTGGCAGGTGGGTGGTGGGTGGCAGGTGGGTGGTGGGTGATGGGTGGCAGATGGTGATGGGTGATGGGTGGCAGGTGGCAGATGGGTGATGGGTGGCAGGTGGCAGATGGATGATGGGTGGCAGGTGGGTAGTGGCAGGTGGGTAGTGGCAGGTGGGTAGTGGCAGGTGGGTAGTGGCAGGTGGCAGGTGGGTAGTGGCAGGTAGGTAGTGGCAGGTAGGTAGTGGCAGGTGGTGAGTGGCAGGTAGCAGGTGGTGAGTAGCAGGTGGTGGTGAGTGGCAGGTGGTGGTGAGTGGCAGGTGGTGGTGAGTGGCAGGTGGTGGTGAGTGGCAGGTGGTGGTGAGTGGCAGGTGGTGGTGAGTGGCAGGTGGTGGTGAGTGGCAGGTGGTGGTGAGTGGCAGGTGGTGGTGAGTGGCAGGTGGTGGTGAGTGGCAGGTGGTGGTGAGTGGCAGGTGGTGGTGGGTGGCAGGTGGTGGGTGGCAGGTGGTGGGTGGCAGGTGGTGGGTGGCAGGTGGCAGGTGGCGGGTGGCAGGTGGCGGGTGGCAGGTGGCGGGTGGCAGGTGGTGGGTGGCAGGTGCGTGGTAGGTGGATGGTGGAAGAGTAGGTGGTAGTCAGACTGGTGGTAGGTGGGAGGTGGGTAATGGTTGGCAGATGGGTTGCTAGTGGGTGGCTGGTAGGTTGGCAGGTGGGTGGTGGGAGGTTGCAGGTAGGTGGGAGGTGGGAGGTTGCAGGTAGGTGGCAGGTGGGAGGTGGGAGGTTGCAGGTAGGTGGCAGGTGGCAGGAAGGAGGTGGGAGGTGGCAGGTGGGAGGTGGCAGGTGGCAGGTGGCAGGTGGCAGGTGGCAGGTGGCAGGTGGTAAGTGGCAGGTGGTAAGTGGCAGGTGGTAAGTGGCAGGTGGTAAGTGGCAGGTGGTAAGTGGCAGGTGGTAAGTGGCAGGTGGTAAGTGGCAGGTGGATGGCAAGTTGTAAGTGGCAGATGGAGGGTAGGAAGCTGAAAATAACAATTCAATACATGGTTTAAATAATCAAACATTTCACAGAGTTGTCTCTCCGTGGGCGTAAAGCTTAAATGGACCAACTGAATCAGTAAATATAGACAGTCAGTTAACGTATACAAGTACTACAGTCATTCTATTTTATGAAGGCAGTTTGGGTGGGGCGATTTGGGACCTCACACTGTTAGCTCTGTTGCTACATCGCCGCCGACACACGTGTAATTATTTGTGTTCACCTCTCTCTCTCTCTCTCACTCTCCTATTTTAAGCTAGTAACTACTTATAAATGAATTTTAAACACTCTGTATAGATGTAATTCAATAAAAAAGCTATAGTATAGTATAAATCTCATTAGACTTGTCAGGGTTGCTTTTGCGAGGTTGTCAGGTGGTGACACGAGGGACAGCCCTGCGTGAGCGGGTCATACTCGGTCAGTCTCCCGCCATGGAAGCTATAAAAAAAAAAAAGCACCTATAGACTTTTACCTCAGGGGTGGTGTGGAAAAAAAGTCGAAAACAAGAGAGAAAATAAAGAAAATAAAATTAGTAGTAGTTAATATAAATATGAGAGAGAGAGAGAGAGAGAGAGAGAGAGAGAGAGCACGTGTGTGGCGACGATGTGACAACAGAGCTAACAGACTGAGGTCCCAGAGCGCCCCACCCAAACTGCCTTCATAAAATAGAACGACTATAGGCCTGTACTGACAAAGGTACTGACTGACTAACTGGTAAAACGAATACTGACAGGAAGTCAAGACTGAGGATGTGGTCTACCTGAATCAGCTATATATGTGGACTGACGGACTGTGGGTGTGGACTGTGGGTGTGGACTGTGGGTGTGGACTGACTGTGTGGAATGAGGGAGTGGACTGTGTGTGTGTGGACTGAGGGTGTGGATTAACTGATTAACTCAACATCTGGACGGTGGGTCTGCATTAACTGAACTGGACGAGAGTGGACTGAGAATGTGGACTGAACTGGACTGAATTGTGGGTGTGGATTACGCAGACTGAACTGGATTGGACTGTGGATGTGGACTGACTGATTGGACTGGACTGGGGTGTGGACTGACTGGACTGGACTAGGGGTGTGGACTGACTGGACTGGACTGGACTAGACTGGACTAGGGGTGTGGAATGACTGGACTGGACTGTGGGTGTGAACTAACTGACTGGACTGGACTAAGGTGTGGACTGACTTGGCTGGACTGGATTGTGTGTGTGAGTGTGGACTGGAGTGGACTTTGGGTGTGGACTGACTGACTGGACTGGACTGGGGATGTGGACTGACTGACTGGCTGAACTGAACTGGGGTGTGAACTGACTGACTGGACTGGACTAGGATGTGGACTGACTGGGCTGGACTGCATTGTGTGTGGGGGTGCGGACTGGACTGGACTGTGGGTGTGGACTGGACTGAATTGGGGGTGTAGACTGACTGACTGGATTGGACTGGATGGTCTGGACTGACTGAGTGGACTGGACTGGGGGTGTGGACTGACTGAGTGGACTGGACTGGACTGGGGGTGTGGACTAACTGAGTGGACTGGACTGGGGGTGTGGACTGACTGAGTGGACTGGACTGACTGAGTGGACTGGACTGGGGGTGTGGATTGACTGGACTGAACTGTGGGTGTGGTCTGACTGGCTAGACTAGACTAGGGGTGTGGACTGACTGACTGGACTGGACTGACTGGTTGGACTAGACTAGGGGTGTGGACTGACTGGCTGGACTGGACTGAGGGTGTGGAGTGAGGGTGTGGACTGTGGATGTGAACTGACTGGACTGAACTGTGAACTGACTGGCTAGCTGGGCTGTGAATGTGGACTGGACTAGACTGTGGCTGTGGACTAAGTAGACTGGACTGTGGATTAAGTAGACTGGACTGTGCACTAAGTAGACTGGACTGTGCACTAAGTAGACTGGACTGTGCACTAAGTAGACTGGACTGTGCACTAAGTAGACTGGACTGTGCACTAAGTAGACTGGACTGTGCATTGAGTTGACCGGACTGTGGACTAACTAGATTGGACTGTGGACTGACTGGATTGGCTGACTGAAGGATTAAAATAACTAATGCTGACTGACTGATGCTGACTGCTGACTGATGCTGACTGCTGACTGATGCTGACTGCTGACTGATGCTGACTGCTGACTGATGCTGACTGCTGACTGATGCTGACTGCTGACTGATGCTGACTGCTGACGGTATGCTGACTAAGCTGACTGATGCTGAACTGAGTGACAGGGTGTGGACTGTGCAGGGTGTGGACTGAGTGACAGGGTGTGGACTGTGCAGGGTGTGGACTGAGTGACGGGGTGTGGACTGAGTGACGGGGTGTGGACTGAGTGACGGGGTGTGGACTGAGTGACGGGGTGTGGACTGAGTGACGGGGTGTGGACTGAGTGACGGGGTGTGAAATGAGTGACAGGGTGTGAAATGAGTGACAGGGTGTGAAATGAGTGACAGGGTGTGAAATGAGATGAGTGAGTGTGAACTGAGTGACATGGTGTGGACTCAGTGACATGGTGTGGACTGTGACGGGGTGTGGACTGTGACGGGGTGTGGACTGTGACGGGGTGTGGACAGAGTGACAGGGTGTGGACTGAGTGACAGGGTGTGAAATGAGTGACAGGGTGTGAAATGAGTGACAAGGTGTGAAATTAGTGAGTGTGAACTGAGTGACAGGGTGTGGACTGCGACAGGGTGTGGACTGCGACAGGGTGTGGACTGAGTGACACTGGGCATAGACTGACGATCTGACAGTGAAATATAATAGAGGAGTCTGATTGGCTAAGGGGTTGAACTGATAGATCATAAGGCTGTGGACTGACAGGGGTTTACAAGGCTGTGGACTGACAGGGGTTTACAAGGCTGTGGACTGACAGGAGTTTACAAGGCTGTGGACTGACAGGGGTTTACAAGGCTGTGGACTGACAGGGGTTTACAAGGCTGTGGACTGACGGGGGTTTACAAGGCTGTGGACTGACGGGGGTTTACAAGGCTGTGGACTGACAGGGGTTTACAAGGCTGTGGACTGACAGGGGTTTACAAGGCTGTGGACTGACAGGGGTTTACAAGGCTGTAGACTGACAGGGGTTTACAAGGCTGTGGACTGACAGGGGTTTACAAGGCTGTGGACTGACAGAGGTTTACAAGGCTGTGGACTGACAGGGGTTTACAAGGCTGTGGACTGACAGGGGTTTACAAGGCTGTGGATTGACAGAGGTTTGCAAGGCTGTGGATTGACAGAGGTTTACAAGGCTGTGGACTGACAGGGTTTACAAGGCTTTGGAGTGAATCAGTAAAGGAATGTAGTGATGAAGGATGTGGAGAGAATCAGTAAAGGTATGTAGTGATGAAGGCTGTGGACTGAATCAGTAAAGGTATGTAGTGATGAAGGCTGTGAACTGAATCAGTAAAGGTATGTAGTGATGAAGGCTGTGAACTGAATCAGTAAAGGTATGTAGTGATGAAGGCTGTGGACTGAATCAGTAAAGGTATGTGGTGATGAAGACTTGACTGAATCAGTAAAGGTATGTGGTGATGAAGGCTGTGGACTGAATCAGTAAAGGTATGTGGTGATGAAGGCTGTGGACTGAATCAGTAAAGGTATGTGGTGATGAAGGCTGTGGACTGAATCAGTAAAGGTATGTTGTGATGAAGGCTGTGGACTGAATCAGTAAGGGTTTGTGGTGATAGTGGGTGTGGACTACCTGAGTTTTTGAAGGTGGAGACTGTCCATGGGTGAAGGACTACTGACTGGTTGTGGGTGTGAGTCACTGACGTGTATTTTGATTGAACTGACCTACTACCAATGACTGACTGATGATGAGGACTAACATAGGGTGTGGACACACAGGTCAGTAGGGCTGTGGACTGACCGGGTCACTAGGGCTGTGGACTGACCGGGTCACTAGGGCTGTGGACTGACCGGGTCACTAGGGCTGTGGACTGACCGGGTCACTAGGGCTGTGGACTGACCGGGTCACTAGGGCTGTGGACTGACCGGGTCACTAGGGCTGTGGACTGACCGGGTCACTAGGGCTGTGGACTGACCGGGTCACTAGGGCTGTGGACTGACCGGGTCACTAGGGCTGTGCACTGACCGGGTCACTAGGGCTGTGCACTGACCGGGTCACTAGGGCTGTGCACTGACCGGGTCACTAGGGCTGTGCACTGACCGGGTCACTAGGGCTGTGCACTGACCGGGTCACTAGGGCTGTGCACTGACCGGGTCACTAGGGCTGTGCACTGACCGGGTCACTAGGGCTGTGCACTGACCGGGTCAGTAGGGCTGTGCACTGACCGGGTCAGTAGGGCTGTGGACTGACTGGGTCAGTAGGGCTGTGGACTGACTGGGTCAGTAGGGCTGTGGACTGACTGGGTCAGTAGGGCTGTGGACTGACTGGGTCAGTAGGGCTGTGGACTGACTGGGTCAGTAGGGCTGTGGACTGACTGGGTCAGTAGGGCTGTGGACTGACTGGGTCAGTAGGGCTGTGGATTGATTAAAGCTGTAGACTGACAGACAGTGAGAGTTTGGAGTACTGGAGAATGTGGGGTGAATCATGAAGGGCTTAGAGTGATGGATGTGCACTGAATCAGTAAGGGTTTGAAGTGATAAAGTGTGTGGACTGACTAGATTGAATGTAATCGACTAGAATGTAGACTGACTAGATGTGCCGACTGCTGATCAGTGAGTCAATTTGTTAAAGGTACTGAGAGGCGGAATCAGTGACTGTGGAGTGACTGGGCCTGTGACTGCCTAACTGACTGGGGGTCTAACAAAGAGGGAAGATGGTTAAGTAATCAGGACGGGGCGTGACATAAATTTATAAAGGGCCAGTGATGAGGCAGGACTTAGCTAACCAACTGACAAGAGAGGCAAACGACTTGAGTTATTATAAAAAGCAGAAAGGTGAAAGCAAGTCCATAAGGTTATAGAGTTATTTATGAAACACCTGTAATTCATGTGATCAGCCTGCATTCCACGATATAGTGTAGTCAGCAACGATACAGAAAAGCCAGGCATTCATTACGTTTCAAGAAGTAAATAAAATGGGTCATGTCTACACCTTGGTGCTCTTTTAAAATGATACGACCCTATGACAGAATTGACGACGACTAAGGGCTGACCAAAGCCTAGATATTAACTGAAGGCCGAGTGTTTGGAGGTAAACAGAGTCGTGAACTAAATTTACTATATCCTGACTAGCGACTGATTGGTGTTAAGTCAACTAAAATATTGTGAGGTTCAAAGTCCTTGTACATTACCGGATAAGAATGATGAGGATACTTCTGGGTAGGCAGCGATCCTCGGAGGGGTAAATTCAAGACGAGGTATCAATGGCACCGAGCAGTATGTTGAGGTGGTACAAGCTGGATGATTTCATTCCTGTAAATGCCATATAAAATTAGCAGGACTTACATCAGTGTATTCGTTATTTCTGACTGTCTCTTTGTTGAAAATATCCACACTTATTTTATCGTCAAATATATTTACATTATTTTGGCTTTGTCACTTACTGTACTAGATATTTTGCCCTTGTTATACTGTCTCATTGTACGTAGTGTTTTGCGAAGTACTTACCTAATCTTCCCTTCAGATGACATTCTTTGTTGAGGTCCCTCCCACTGTCGCTGTCAGCATCATCTCCCGCGGTCACGGTCAGCATCACCAGTGTCCCTCCACCATCGGCTTCTCTTCAGCATCCCAGCCTTCACTCCACCTACCAAGTAGGTATCTTATTTATTTTTACAGTTCATTCGTCAATTTGGGAGTTTTTTTTTTTTTTTTTTTTTTTTTGCGGCAATATTACATAGCTCAGACAGACTACGAAAGACCTACGGTGTTGCCCATCCATAGCACTTTTTCGTAACTGGCACAAAGTTCTGTGTTAATTATGCTACAACTTATCACACATCGCGGCTTCCCTCCACATCGCAGCTTCTGCCCACATCGCAAATCCGCCTCTTCCCCAGCGTGGTAGGTATGCCGTCTGCATCCCTATGGAACATGAACACTGCTACATCATTTCTTCTAAGTTTTATGATCAGTTATTTTATGGGAATGTTCTTTACAGTATTATGCAATGCACTTTTAAAGGTAAAATGCTGGAAAAAGATATGTGGTCTTTAACTTACGCATATGCAGACAGATAGAACTTTTGCATGTACATCTCCAAAGACGTGAATTGTTTAATTTTGTTTAGTAGTATTTTCACAATTATTCTCTCTGCTTTCCTTAGTGTTTGGTAGCTGTGTCAAGTTGAAGGTACAAGCTAGCAATCTTATGAACAAACTTTAGCACAAGACTGAAAACTTAAATTATTTCTTACCATTGCAACTGCTGTTGACATATTTGTTGCACTTCCACACCAGCACTGCAGCTCCACTTCGACGCTGCAGTCCCACGTTGACGCCGCACGCAACGCTGACACAGTAGGCCCCAACGACGACCCAGCCCTAACGCCGACTCAACGACCTCCACGCCGACACAACGACCTCCACGCCGACACAACGACCTCCACGCCGACACAACGACCTCCACGCCGACACAACGACCTCCACGCCGACACAATGACCTCCACGCCGACACAATGACCTTCACGCCAACACAACACCCCCACGTCGACGCCACAGGTTCCGCCCCTCGTCGTAGGCTCGTCGCCTGCATCAGTCTGTAAGATTAACATAGTCACAGAAACAGTTCTCAGTTATAATTCTCCATCAGTTGTCTTAATTCAGTATGTGTTAGTGATAGCATAGTGACGTTCCCATGAGATTAGATTTCTTTAATACCTCTTCCTTCACGATTTGTTTTGCATAATTGTGCCATCTTCCTATACATTTTGTCCAGAATCTACACAATGTCTAAGTTAAGTAAAAGAGTAACATTTAGCATCTACAAGTAACGTGATGCTATAGCCTGTTTTCACCTGCCTTTACCACTCTCACCTTTACTGGTATGTGTAATATATTAACTATTTCATTACGTATGTCCTGGCTACATGAAATTCGATGGACTTACGCTAAAATGTAGGATTTTTTTTTTTTTATGTGTCCGATTCTGGGCATAGGCTTCACAGCCTGCTCTCAAGACCCAGTAGTTCTCCTACATGCCATACACCTCTACATGTCACCACTTCGACGCTAACACCCACCGTTCATATTGAATACATAGCTGGGCAGTCTCATATTGGTATTAGCGGGGGTATTTTTTCGACATGTCGGCGGGTCTTCTGGTAGATCTGTAAAGTCTGATTTAATGAAATTCAGATCCTTAAGATGTTCCCTGCCCCAGCAGGGATTTGAACCTGGGTCCGTTAGGACTGCAGGCCACCTCTCTACCGATTGAGCCACCGCCTCCCCTTGATTACTAGTCAAAGTCTCCAGTCTGATTACAGTTTGCTATCCACTGAACATGAAGAGATTATGGATATTTGTCAGGTTAGAGTAAGCGGACTAGAGGTATCCAACTGAGCTAACGAGAATACGGTCACAAGGGAAAGGTTGCCAACAGCTTACACACCAGCATCCCGTTAATGTAGTAGCTCGATCCCTCGTAGGTCTTATCTCCTCGCCCCGTCGCTCCTCTGCCCGTCCGTCCTCGCTTCTCCATCCGTCCTGCTCCATCACTCCTCCTTCCGTCCTCGCTCCCTCTCAGCACATCGGGTTCAGGGAAACTGCGTGGTCGATGATGCATCTCCGCTCTTCTGTGCTCGCCTGTGAAAAAAAAAAACAATTATCAAAACCTAATCTGCTTTTAGTGCTGTCTTATATCAAAGTAAGGCCACATATACAGGTTTAGGAAAAACAAATACATTAGGTGTTTAGGTCTTTACTCTTCAAGAGTAATATTCAACCATTATTCAAAATTGAATTTTCTGTCATGTGTTACATTTGGCTAATTTCAGTTCCATTTCAGGATCATCCAGTTACCTGTCTCATCGCTGAAGTTACTGCTGCTGCTGCTGCTGCTGTTATTGATGACGACGAGGACAACGACGATGTTGCTGCTGATGATGATGCTGTCGCTCCTCCGTTGGTGGTGTATCGCCGCTCAGACAAAAACTCGTGTCCAACAACCAACAACGACAACCACAGACATGTCCGGCCGGACAACCATACGACCAACATCAACGAAGTAAGCTAATAGATGACCTAAGACTACCATGCCTAACTTTACCCGGCCTAGAAAGCCAACCTAGTTGACCATAACTCTGCTGCCTAACCCACCTAAGCTTGCCCCATGACCCTCCCTGCTCCTGGCTACCCCCCACCCCCACCCCAGCCTGCCCTCCACCCTACCATCACTACACACCAGCGAGGCAACCTGTGGGGAAAAAGATTAAACCATATAAGTATAAAAGGTTAGGGCATACTATTACAAAAGATTATTAATAAGTGCATGTAAAGAATTAAGTAGTGCATTCAAGAGTTTACTCGTTTGTTCACAATTATAAATGCTCACTTACCACAACGATTATCGCAAAATTATAAGCAAATATAATAGCAATTTATAAAATTATTGCATATACCTGTTGCTGAAGCTGCTGTGTTGATCCTTTAGTACGATGACGCCTGTATAATTGTATTCTGGCTGCCTTTGACGGATTTATTCAGATCAAGAAGGGTGTCCAACAGAAGGGATTAAAAGCAGCCTCCATCCATCCATTTTGGTGCTGGAGAGGGACACCATGTGGTGGCACTGATGGTACCAAAAGGATGGTGGGCTGCAGGACGGGTAACTCCATGGTTCATACATGCATCTCTCGTAGTGAAGGTGTTAATTCTTGCTTGACATTCACTCCTCACTGCTGCTGAACATTGTGCCAGCGAGCGAAGTAGAGCCTGGAAAAAAAATGCAGAGTTTAGCTATTTTGTGGAGACGATGATTGAGGCGAAATACGAATGTCATTTATATTACTGAGACTTTTTTAGCCATAGCATTTTCTATTTCTGCCACTGAGCTTGGTGACAGAGGAAGTAAAAGAACGATATTGTGGACCAGATTAATGAGAGAACTGATATAAAAACGACCCAGAAATCAGGGTATTATTGCCAATTATTACAGTCAAGCCCGTCGGGTATTCCAGCCTTTCCTATGACAAACTCCTCAAATTAGAAGAGGATGGGGTCTTCTCTATGACATATCCTTCGCAAATGTGACTTAGGTTAGGGGTTAAGTTTGATTACGTTAGGTCAGGTTAGGTTACGTTAGGTTAATTTAATAAAGAAAGAAATAGGCGAGAATTAGCCTCAGAAAAATTCGAAATATGGGTAAATTCTGCCCCTAGTGAAAAAAAATGAAAAGAAAAACTTATCTCGGTCGATTTCAAGGATTTTATTTCGTATTTGACTTCAACCCAAAATTGGGGTTAGGCATCACTTGTGGTGGAAATTAATCTAAATCATTCGAAACAGGGGTAAATCCTACCCCTAGTGAAAGAAAAACTGAAAATACCCCGACTGTAATAAACGACAAAAAATCCGAAATCAGTTTGAACCTCTTCAGTTCTATGACAGTCTTTTTTGTTTGGAGCATGCTGGATTCAGACGATTTTATTGAACATAGGACTTGTAATTGTGAAGGGGTTAAGGCTGTATCAGACCCCTTTAGGTCAAAAGTTCTCTAAGCGAATTTAAATAGGGAGAATAATAGGCAAAATACGCTATATTGAAGGAGTTGATTACATTGTTGAAGGCACATCAGTGGCGGAAATTGATCCTGTAATAAACCCTTCCAGTCTGCTATCAGGCAACCACCATACGATTTTATTCAGCTTAAGGGATCTCGTAGTTAAAGGATTAATGAAGGCTGTGTCTAACCTCTCCAGTTCGAAAAAATAATCCCCATATTTTGAAAACCTATCCCTAGTTACAGAAAAATACCCATAATTCTTTTAATTCGTAAAAATAAGGTAAATGCAGCTGTCTTCAGATGCGAGGAATAAAATCGGATGATTAGTCATCGGTTCACTGGGGTTAACGGGAGGATTTAGTCACGATCAGGCACCAACATACGTGGCCTATTGCCAGTCTTACTGTTTGTGGCAGAGTAGGAAAAATTCTTATTGTAAAACTATATATACTAAAAATGAATTAGGCAGACAGCAGGCAGTAATGAGGACAAGAGTCTAGGTGTTAGCAGCATTGATATTTCACTAAGTTGAAAATACAGTCTGCCGGTTTCCTTCACCTCACTGGCAGACATATTGCAAAGACCGGTAAAATTCTTAAGAATATCTGGCTATTTCTTTAAAAAAAAATATATAAATTAAATTCGAGCTTCTTTTCCGCCGAAAGCCACAAAAAACTTGGAAAATAAATCACGCTTGAAATAATACACTTTTAAATTCCCTTAACAGACCTGAAATGGAGAGGGAAAATCGCCAAAGTCATCAGCTGGGCAGGTGGAGCCAGGAGGTCCGTCTTGTATGGCGTCTGGGGTTCAAATGAGAGGCAGTGGTCGCCGCCATAACGTCATCAGCTTGGTTAGTTCACCGCATCGCCACCAGAACCACACCCGCCTACCCACCCCCCACCTGCGCTTGTTTTCCGCCATTTTAAGGTCAGTTTATGCTATTACTACTACTTCTAGTGCTATATTCCTATATTTTATCGTAGAATTAATACAGCTGACTTAGATCTCGTGAAAATCATATCCTAGGTTAAATAATGGGATCATATATTGCCTTGAAACCAGTGTTACGAGTCGAACTCCATCTTGTACACTTTTCCATATGTATGTTAGTTCCCAAGCTCATGACTCTTCTTTCTATATTATTTGCTGTTGATTATGCCCTACCAAATTACTGATACTAAGTTAAATAGATAAACTTAATAAACTTCGTTTCACCTTATTCTTCGAAGCCACATATTTGGATCGTTATCTCGGTACTGTTTTACTCTCTTGATCTCCATTCCTAACTCTGTATAAAACTAGGCAATAAGAGCATATGTCTAGCATATTTCTAGAGCATTCTTCTAGAGCATATATCTTCCCGTACTATCATAAGGTGTGATTTTGATATATAGATTATTTTGAAACATTTTTAGGGAGATAGTACTGTCAGATATTTCATACAAGTATTCCTATTGTGCTGGGCTTTTTGTCCTTTATTCTAGCTAACTCAGACTATTGCTAGAGCTTAGACAGAGTCCTAGGAGCCTGATAGTGTTAATACTGGTACCATTAACCCTGTCATGGTCGGAACAGCTCCTATTCTAGTCAACATCAGGTTATTTTATTAAGTAGAGTGAGTGCAAGTGGTCTAACAGTGAGGGTGTTTGTGGGTGCTTGGTGAGTGTGTGGGGGTTGGATTTGTGTGTGTGTGTGTGTGTGTGTGTGTGTGTGTGTGTGTGTGTAAGTCATGATATAGATGTGTTATGTTTATACTGTGTCGATGGAATTTCACAACATGATCTTTATCCCCAACAGCACCAGGGCCTGAACCACACAACCAGCAACACCACCACTCTCATCACCCAAGGAGGTATGCGCTCCAGGAACACATCCAATGGGGGAGAAGTAGCCTGTTTGGAGGGCCTTGTTCTTGTCACGCATACCATCCCACTCAACGGATGGAGGTATAGTGTATGTTGTTTGTGTGTGTGTGTGTGTGTGTGTGTGTGTGTGTGTGTGTGTGAGGTTGGGAGGTGCATATGTTAAAGAATGATACGGTATATAATTATGTCAATGGTGTAAATGACGATGGTATTGTGTAAAACTGTGTTTGTGTATGAGAGACAGACAGAGATAGAAATGGAGATAGACAGCGATAGAGATAGAGACAGAGACAGCGAAACAGAGAGAGCCAGTGAATTTGGCAGAGTAGAGCTGCACACCAGACCTCACACGACGGAGGTCTGACTGCAACTGATGTCTTTCTCGCTGCCACACTCGTCCCGACTCCACTCTGACCCCAACTCGGAGGATTTTCCAGTCTATTCTCCCTAATTTGCTTGTAATTGCACTAGATTTTCTACTATAAGGTAATACACTGGCGATAAATTAATGTTTTTAGAGAGATTTTGATAATTTGGTAAAGTTATTGTGTTACGTATGCTGTACGATCAAGTGCCTGAAAGATTGGTTTGCCAGACGTACAACGGAAGGTTGGATCAATAATTGACGTATTTTTTACTGTTTATATTTATTTAATGGGTAGTTTTTGTCCCAGCACAACACACCATATCACCACACACACAATACATGCACCACAACACACCCCAGCACACCACAACAGGCGGTACAGCTGCCAGGTCACATAACCATCCTTAAACGCCCCCTATCTCCCTACAGGAGGACGGTGGACTTCAGGAAAGGGAAAATTCAGCCTGCAGTCCACTGGGATCACGTACAGACCAACCTACGACCACAAGAACAGCAGGAGCAACAGCAACAAGGGGTGATTAAAACAAAGTCTACGAGTGTGTAATTGATTTTATTGCAATCTAATAAATGGAATACAGCACAGAGTAACATTCATTGCACCCTCAGTAGCGTAGGAACCCGAGGAGAGGCTTTTAAAGACAATAAATTTACCCTAGTTACCCCTTTATTAATCATAGAAAATGGTTGGATAGGAAAATTTAGGGGTAAAAAAAATATTTGGGTCTCCCCTCATCACCATCATCATACGACACATGATATCCGAAGCAGTGTCGACCATAGCTAACGATAGGTGTGTGGGTGGGTGGGTGGGTAAGGGTGGCGATGACATGTCGGTTCAGAGGTTATGACAAACAGCTGACCTGGCAGCTTAGTTATTCGACAGACGTAGACCAAATTACTTGGCCTGTCACTCTGGTCTGGCTCCTCTCTATCGAGGCAGGTAGTGTTCTTATGGGATTATACAGTGTCCCAGGATTTATTTTGGGGAGTTTTATTTTTCCGAGACCCATCAGTTGTGCCCCGTATATTCTATCAGTCCATCTTTGTCTTGACGTTAGTACAGTTAGTCCTTTTGATTATTATTGATAAATCTATAACTTTTCGTGTTTTCGTAAAATCTTGCCAATCTGACCTTTTTTTCGATACATCCAGAAAGTCAGGTATTCAAAGACACCATTTTGTCGTACAAGGGGGTCAATAACATACTCAGAACTCGTAACATAAATTTTATTGGTTACAATTACTCGTACATCTGAATGTAATGACTTAATAATTACATGTTGAATTTTGGCTCACGTTTTCACTAAGTAATTAATAGACTCAGATCTGTACCTAACAACTGAGGCTCACATAGGCTTCAGAGACTTGAACTGAGTGAAGACTAGCATAATTTACCTCTTTCCTGATATAAAATACATCACTATAACTAAGCCCTTCTAGCCTTGGGTCCCTAAATGTTAGACTTATTCACTTGGTTTAGTGTGGATATAAGGTACATATTCCCGTTGTCTGAGACTCCCTAGCACCTCTTTTTTGCCTGTTTTGCATATTACACATTAAGATACACTAATAACATACGTAGAAATAATCTTAAGAAAAAGATGCTACAAGGAGTAGTGCCAAGATGGTGATAGCCAATACCCTCTTCAGGCATAAAATGATCCACAGGTATACATGGCGAGTAATGAGAAGGGTGGGTGGTGAACTGAATGAAAGGAAGGCAATGATTGATTATGTGTGTGTGGATGAAAGGATGCGACGATGTGTAATGGATGCAAGAGCTTATAGAGGTTGGGGGAGTGGACTTTCTGACCACTACTTGGTGGTGGCCAGAATTAGGATTCAAGTAAGATGGAGGAATAGAAGAAGGGAAAGACGAGAGGAAGGAGTAGTTGTAAGGAGAGTGGAAAGGTTACAAGAGGATGAGAAAAAGGCAGAGTATAAGAGAGAAATGGAGGAACGATTGGGCAAATATGAATTGGAGCAGATGGGAGACGTGGAAGGTGTGTGTAGGATATTTACAGAAGAAATATGTGCAGCATGTGATGTGGTGTGTGGAAGGAAGAGAAGACGGAGGGGGGTGCAAGGAACAGCGTGGTGGACTGAAGAGGTGAGACAGGCTGTGGCACAAAAGAAGAAAGCATACAATGAATGGATGAGAAATAGGGGCATGGAAGAAGTTGAGAGGAGGAAGAGAGAGTTATATGTAGAAAGAAAGAGAGAGGTGAAAAGATTAGTAAGAGAGAGTAAGAAGAGAATGGATGAGGAATTTGGAAGGAATTTGAGTGTAAAGTGGAGGGACTGTAAGAAAATGTTCTGGAAAGAGGTGAAAAGAGTAAGACAGGGTGGAAGTGAAGTTAGTAGGGGAGTGAAAGATAAAAATGGTAGATTACTAGTGCAGAAGGGGGAAAAAGTGAGCAGATGGAGAGAACACTTTAAGGAATTGTTGAACATAGAGGATGGAAGTAATGCGAGTATAAGTGGCTGGGGAATGGTTGGGAGAAGGAGGGAGGTGAGAAGACAGGAAGAAATCAGTAGGATAGAAGTTGTGGAAGCAATGAAGAGTGTTAAATCGGGGAAAGCCCCAGGAATTGATGGAGAGTGTGGTGAAATGCTGAAGCATGGGGGAGAGATAGTAGTAGAATGGATGTGGAAGATGTGCAGATTGGCCTGGGAGGAAGGTAGAGTCCCGGAGGATTGGAAGTCAGGTATAATTATTCCCTTGTACAAAGGAAAAGGGGAAAAAGAAGTGTGTGGTAATCATAGGGGCATTTGTCTTCTTAGTAGAATAGGAAAAGTGTATGGTAGGATACTTATTAACAGAGTTAGAGAAGGAACAGAGAAATTAGTTGGAGAAGAACAGGGAGGCTTTAGGAAGGGAAGAGGTTGTGTAGATCAGATATTCATTCTTAGATCCTTAGTGGAAAAAGTTTCTAGAGAAGGGAAAGAAGTTGTATGCGGCTTTCATGGATTTGGAGAAAGCATATGACAGGGTGGATAGACAAGGATTGTGGAAAGTGTTAGGAATATATGGAGTAGATGGGAAGTTGTTGAATGCTGTGAAGAGTATGTACGATGGTGCGAAGGCTGCAGTGCGTGTGGATGGTGAACTAAGTGAATTTTTCTCTTTGAAAGTTGGGTTGAAACAGGGATATGTCATGTCTCCATGGTTGTTCAATCTGTACATGGATGGGGTAATAAAAGAGGTACAAAGTAGGGTAGTGGATGTTCGAGTGGCCCTGGTGAGAGAGGATAGTGTTTGGAAACTCCCTGTACTGTTGTTTGCAGATGATACTGTATTGTTGAGTGAAGATGAAGGGGAGCTGCAAGGCTTGGTAGAGTGTGCAAGAAACGGAAACTAAAGGTGAATGTAGGGAAGAGTAAAGTGATGGTCTTTGAGAGAGGTGAAGTCAGTGAATGTACAGCGAAGTTGGATGGTGAGGAATTGGAAAATGTGAGTACGTTTAAGTACTTGGGTAGTGTGATGAGTAAGGATGGAGGTTTGGAGGGTGAAATGCTTGAAAGGGTACAGCAGGAAAGAAAGGTTGCTGGTTCTTTGAAAGCAGTGATAAGAAACAGGGAAGTGAGCATGGAAGTGAAAAAGTTACTACATGACAGTGTGATACCAACTCTAACGTATGGAAGTGAAGCTTGGACGTTGTTCGAAGGACACAAGTCAAGAGTGAGAACATTGGAAATGAGTTATTTAAGAGGAGCCTGTGGAGTCACATGGAGAGACAGGCTGACGAATGAGGATATAAAGGAGTATTGTGGTGTGGATGTGGATGTGATAGGAAGCGTTATGAGAACACACTGAGGTGGTTTGGCCATGTGGAGAGGATGGAGGGTGAAAGACTGTCGAAGAGAGTGTATGTGAGTGAGGTGGAAGGGGGAAGAGGGAGGGGGAGGCCGAGGATGAGATGGAGGGATGGGGTGGAGAGGTATATGAGAGAGGGGGGTATGAGTTGGGAGCAGGGCAGTGAAATGGCGGGGGACAGGGCGACTTTGGAGGCGATTTGATTGTGGCCACCCCAAACGGGATTGAGGCGTCTGGCAATAGATAGATATAGACAGAAGATTAAATAACTAAACCTAACACTGCTTTGAACTAATACACATCTGGTCCACAGGTCGTGCTGGAGTCTGCTGCCTTGACGCTGCTTCCTTGCCACACTGGTCATACCCTGCTGAATTTTGGTCTGCCCTGCCGTGAGAAGCTTGACGGTGGTGTGGTGTCTTCCCCTACTCTGAGATGAATGGTGGTGGTGGTGGTGACGGCGGCGGCGGCGGCAGCGTGTCGTGTCTTCCCCAGCCGTGAGATGACTTGCTGCTGCTGCTGGTGATCTGTCCTGACCTGCCGAGAGAAGCCTGGTGGTGATGGTGTGATCTGCCTTGCAAGTCGGGTCGCTCCCCTCCAGGATGTTCTTTGGGCAAATGCTACTTTTGAATGCATATTTTATATTGCTGTCTCTATTAATGTATTCTATACTGAAGTATTAATAATAAAAAATTTTCTGTCTTGTTTCCTTACCTTTTTAACTTTGCCTTTGACTTAATATAGGTGATAAGTATATTGCGCTCTGCAGTCTTGTGTGTTGTGGGGACGGCTTTTGTGATGAGCTAAGACATTCTGATTGCTTCACCAAATTACTACTCAGCCTTGTGATCAATGGACATAAAAGATTATACAATACAATGATATACAGCTAAGCATAAAAAAGGTTATGGGAATTCACCATGCAATCAATGGAGCTAAAATAAATCCTACATTATAAAGCTAAACAAGAAGAGGGTTGTGGGAAGTAGATAATGATGCAGGATAGACACTGGTAATGTTCACTGAGCCTTCCCCGCAACACACAAGAACTGGGTGGCGTAATATATGGACCACCTTGTATAATGAGAGGCCGTAAGTGTGTGCTGACCCACAAACTTGGCATCAATGCCCCGTCATAACTATTATTGTGTCTTGTAGGAAGCACAAAGAAAACAGGCCACAGAATACCTCCTTGTCTCTTGTTCCTCCTACACAGACATACACGCCTTTCACTTTAACTTGGCACAGAGTTTCATTTAAAGCATACCAGAATGTCACGCACATCAGTAGCAGAAACAGCCAATACTACAATTCTACATCCTTTCCACAGCACTCATTCGTGACTAACATCATATTCTAGTGATAACTATCGCTACTACTCGGCAAACTGTATGGAAACTATAAGCTAGCTGTCTATCCATCTATCTATAGCCAGACGACTTAATCCTGTAAGAGGTGGCCACAAACAAGTCGCCTCTATGCCACCCTGTTCCCTGTCATTCTGCATCACTCCCCCTAATTCACACACACCCTCTCTCATATACATCCCAACTCCATCCTCCACTTATAAGTAATACATTAAATCAACCGTGAATTACTGCCGCACAAGCTGAGCCGTAATCTTATCCAACACAAACACGAAGGAGCTTTAAAGAACAGAAAACAATACCTTGATAGCAGAAGACACTAAGACCACAAATACTGACAGCCTACACCAAGAAACATAACTAATTTCAGTCAGAGACCAAGTGAATATGAGAGCCACACAGTTCATCACTTCAGCTCAAGATCCGTCCCACCCTTGTAACCTTATGTTGCATCATCCTCTCCACAAATAAACAAAATCGAACAACCACCCAACACTACACAGAGTATCTTTGCAACATATCCCCTCCACCCGACGCTACGCTTCCCAGACACATACACAAACTCACAAACACCCCAGCCAGCCAAAACTTTCTGCCAAACACATGTATAAACACACAGACACCCCAGCCAGCCAAAACTTTCTATACCAAACACATACATAAACACACAGACACTCCAGCCAGCCAAAACTTTCTATACCAAACACATACATAAACACACAGACACCCCAGCCAGCCAAAACTTTCTATACCAAACACATACATAAACACATAAACACCCTAGCCAGCCCAAGCTTTCTGCCAAACAGCATCCTTCATGTGCCACCACCAGGCATACACCCTTCAGACCCTACCGAACCCAGAGACATGAGTACACCAACCTTCCCTGCTACAGTACTAACACAAAATATAACACACATACAATCTCCTGTGCTCATACTGCAAAGTGGCACCCCCACACCGCAGCACACCCACTCACTTCCTGCACCACAACACAGACAGTCCTTCAACATAGCACAGGGTTCACATCCAGAGGAGCCTAAGATGTAACAAGAACAACAACAACAACTCAGGCCAAGTAAGAGTGAAACGAGTATAGCTACGAAAGGAAAATTATTTCGAGTTATTTTGTAAGCGCCTCGGGTACATAGAGTTACTAGGCCGCAGGGAACGGACTGCATACCGAGGGTTATAATACTGTGGCGGCTTAGGGGGCTTTATACCACCTTTTCTTCAGTGATTTATTGTTCAAGCGAGCGAGCGTACAGAGCAAGCGAGCGAGAACACTATATGACATGGTATAATACGGTGGCAGAGAACAGTGCCAAGACTGTGTTGTCTAGGAAACTGTTAAAGCCACAGCGGATCTATGGACATCATTAGAAACCTAGTAAAAAAATAAGAGGAGTTATTTGAGGGGCTTTTCTCAAAATTTGCCACGCCAGTTCTGATCAAATGAAAATAAAAGTACCAAACTGAGCACCAGGACCGAGTTATTCTAGAAGTTAAAAGCTACTGCAGATCTGTTCAGACAGCTGGAAAGCTTATGAAGAAGCAATTGGTACTACTTAAGTTAAATAGACTTAGCTTTTAACATCAAGCGAGATGGATGGATGGATGGATGGACGGATGGATGGACGGATGGGTGGATGGATGGATCGATGGATGGATAGGTGGATGTGGAATCGTGGATACTTGGACCGATGGTAGAGTTCCTGCTGTTTTGTCCTGTCCTTCCACCTGCCGACAAAAATCATCATCAGTATCATCATCATTATAACAATCATCATAATCATCATCATAATCATCATCATCGTAGTTGTCGTTCTCATTACAACCATCATCATCATCATTATTTACACCGTCATTCTCATTATCATTACCATTCTCATCATCATCATCATCATCATCATCATCTTCATCTTCATCATATTATCATCATCACCTACCTATTTATCTATATCGGTTTACCTATAGCCAGACTCCTTAATCCCGTAAGGGGTGACCACAAGCAAATCGCCTCCATGATGTACTGTCCTCTACCATTTACCTCAAGTATCGCACTCATATGTTTCTTCTCTTTCCCTCCATCTCATCATCGGTCTTCCCACCCCCCTCTATCCTTCCATCTAACTCATGTGCACTCTTCTAGTCATTCTCTTATTCGCCATCCTCTCCACATGGCCAAACCACCTCGAAGTATTTCTCTTAGCGCTTTCAATCTCATCCACATCAGCATCACAACACTCCTTCATCAGCCTATTTGTCTGTCCGTCTCTCTATGAAATTCCACATGCTCCTCTCAAGTAGCTCATTTCCACCGCTCTCACTTTTGACCTGTGTCCTTCCAGCAAGATCCAAGCTTCACTTCCATACTTTAAGGTGGGAATCACAGCATGCAGTGCCCTTTTTTTTTAACACTTTCATCCTCAGTTCCCTCTTCCTAATCACTGCTTTTTAGAGAGCAAGCAACCCTCCTTCCCTGATGTATCATTTCAGTCACTTTATCCTCTAATCTTCCATCCTTATTCATCATATTACATAAATACTTAAATGCGCTCATATTCTTCCATTTCCTGACTATGCAGCCTCACTGTGCATTCTGTAACCTCATACCTTGAGATGTTAAAGCATCACCACCATCAGCATCATCATTATCACCATCAATATCATCATCATCAGCCTGTGACACACCACTGCATGATAAGGACCCTCTCACCTTTCTCCACTCTGATCCATTGATTGTTTGCTTGTTCCGTCCTTGCTCGGTAGATCTGCATCATATCATCTCTCCATCTTGTTCTCCGTGCACCTCTTCTTCTCACTCCATCTCTGGCTTGCCATTCAGTTACGCTCGCTGTCCTTCTGTTATCTCTTCTGTGAAAGACGTGACCTGAGGTGTGTGTGTGTGGAGTTACCTGGAAACAATATCAGAATTACTAGATGCGGGAGCTTCAGGCCCCTTAGGTTAATCTCCTTGGTGTGGTATGGTGTGGTGTGGTGGTGGGGGGTTGTGTGATGTGGTGCGGGGAAAGTTGTGTGTGAGGTGTGGTGTGGTGAGTGAGGGTGGTTATGTGGTGTGGTGTGGGAGAGTGGTTTTGTGTGGTGTGGTGTGGTGTGGTGTGGGAAGGTGGTTATGTGTGGTGTGGTGTGGGAGGGTGGTTATGTGTGGTGTGGTGTGGGAGGGTGGTTATGTGTGGTGTGGTGTGGGAGGGTGGTTATGTGTGGTGTGGTGTGGGAGGAGGATTTTATTGTGGTGTGGTGTGGTGTGGTGTGGGAGGGTAATTTTATGTGGTGTGATGTGGTGTGGTGTGGTGTGGGAGGAGGATTTTTTGTGGTGTGGTGTGGGAGGAGGATTTTTTTTGTGGTGTGGTGTGGGAGTATGATTTCGTGTCGTGTAGTGTGAGAGATTGGTATGGTGTGGTGTGATACGGTGTGGGAGGGTGGTATGGTATGGTGTGGTGTGAGAGGGTGATGGTGTGTGACAATGTGTGGGGCTGGTAGAACGTAACTTGGCTTCACTATAATCTCTAAAGCCTATATGAGTACAACACCTCTCATCCGAATATGGTTAGTGAGAAGCAGACGGTCAGGGTCGGTCTTAGAGCTACTGTGATAAAATGTAGAAAATCATGTGTTGTATCCTTAAAATTAAAAAGAATGTGTGAGGTTAATTCTTCCCTTCAAATAAAGACCAAAATATATGTATTACTTCACTCATATTCATCCACTTCCTAACGATACATAAAAAGACTGTGATCAGTGACTTATGAAACCCTGTGCTGTGGTCTATGGGATGTAATAAGCTTTTCAGAATATTGCGTAAGTGTCTCATAATTGTATAGGTAAAAGTTCCTATGTTCTTGGCCTAATATTTACCCTTGAAATAAAACTATGAATGTGTGGAAATAATTCTGCCATTTGAATAACTACGGTATCATCAACCAAGATACACACACACACACACACACACACACACACACACACACACACACACACACACACACACACACACACACACACACACACACACACACACACGCGCGCGCGCGCGCGCGCGCGCGCGCTCAGTCACCAAAACACGAAGTTAAACAGAAAGGAAAGGGAGAGGTGACTCAGCCAATGACTTGAAGATCGTCGTCGTCATCATCGTCGTCGTCGTCATCGTCGTCATCGTCATCGTCGTCATCGTCTTCGTTGTCGTAATCATCACCATCATCATCTTCCTCGCCGTATTCATCATCATCATCATCGTCAGCAGCAGCAGCAGCATGTCATCACCATCCCAACACTGTTAAAAATGTAGTACAGAAGTTATATCAATATCATCACCATTATCATCAAATACATCACTATCATATAACCATATTCTAGAGTTTGCATCAACATCAGCAGCAGCAGCAGCATCAACATCATCAGCAGCAACATCCATCTTCATCATCATCATCATCATCATCATCAGCCTGTGACACACCACTGCAGGATAAGGACCCCTCTCACCTGTCTCCACTCCGATCCTTTGGTTGTTAGCTTGTTCCGTCCCAGCTAGGTGGATCTGCTAGTATCATCTCTATCTTGTTCCCTGTGTGCCTCATCCTCTCACTCCATCTCTGGTCTGCCATTTAGTTACGCTGGCTGTCCATGCGTTACCTGTTCTGTGGAAGACGTGACCTAAGGACTGCGTGTGGACTGACCTGTAAACAAGAGGACAAATATACGTGTGTTACAACATCACTACTATACCCTGTTCACTCTAACTTGGCGTAAAATTGCAATCTCTTTCTTAAATTTTGTGTTGTGACAAGGGGTTAACACTAGAATGGTGCTAGTCATGAAGAAGTGGTATGGAAACGATGTAGAGCTGTAAGTTTGTCTATTTCTTTCACTAAACTACCGGAAATAAGCTGCAAAAAAACGACTATCTCGGCCTTGGTAAAATGAAGGAACACCACCACAATATACGCGTACGTGTATGTGTGTACGTGTGTGTGTGTGTGTGTGTGTGTGTGTGTGTGTGTGTGTGTGTGTGTGTAATTCACCGGGTCGGTCAGGATCACTTGATGGTCGTGATCGTCAGCTTGTACCCTCCCGGAAGGGAGCTGAGAGCTCGTATAGTCCGATCTATGGGCAAGGCTGTGACCTTCACACACGCACACACCCGTCCCCTTGCTCAAGGGGGACAGTAACCACCCACTTCGTCAGTGAAATTTTTCGCAACCTGAGCGAGGCGCGAACTCCCGTCCACCAGTTGGCAAGAGAGAGCGTTACCACTGCGCAAGCGAGCGGTGTGTGTGTGTGTGTGTGTGTGTGTGTGTGTGGTGCGAGGTGCCTGTGTGTTACCATGGCAACCTACCGACACCATCACAGTTACATACACACATTTCCCCACCAGCAAGTTCCATTAGAGAGTACTGTGTGTGTGTGTGTGTGTGTGTGTGTGTGTGTGTGTGTGTGTGTGTGTGTGTGTGTGTGTGTGTGTGTGTGTGTGGGCGCTTCAGGACAAAATAACTTACATACAATAATTTTTTTTCCATCATATTGTCCCTCTGAAATCTGAATCGCACTTATCAGTTTACATTCAGGTCCCAAACTGTACTGTTGGGTGGACAGGGAGAAGGGGGCAAGCAAACCTAGTCCACCAGTCTGATCGGCACGAGAATCTACAGGATGACACTCACACTGCTATTTCACTGGTCTGAGACACCAAGATTGAGGCGGTACAAGGCCTCCTCATCTCCCTCACACCAACAGTCCCCTTGTCTCATCAGAATTTCGTCTAGTAGCCTCATAGGTAATATTTCTTTGGGCCATGATACTTCCTGGCTGTCAGTGCGATATCCTTGTGTCCTAATGTAGTCACTCTAATGGCTAAAAACAGCAAATATCCAACACTTACCTCAGGGGAATGAAGCACAGCAACACACACACACCCTCGTCCTTCCACTGTCATACGGCCACTAGCAAAAGTAGCCAAGTAGCGACGCCTACCAAGACGAGAAACTTGTCCAGCTACTTTTACAACCACTAGATGGTACCCGGGCCCTCTCATGGTAGGGGCAACTCTAGTATTTTATTCCAGGTACTGCTTGGAGATAGCATTCAGCTGAGAGTGAGTCATACTGCTATAAGAGTGTTAATGCTGTCTCTATTAACTCTCATGATCATACAGGTCTCTTTACCAGCCCTATCCAAAAATAAATTGTGTGTGTGTGTGTGTGTGTGTGTGTGTGTGTGTGTGTGTGTGTGTGTGTGTGTGTGTGTGTGTGTGTGTGTGTGTGTGTGTGTGTGTGTGTGTGTGTGTGTGTGTGTGTGTGTGTGTGTGTGTGTGTGTGTGTGTGTTTGTGTGTGTGTGGCTGTGTTGTGTGTGTGTGGTGCGAGGTCCCTGTGTGTTACCATGGCAACCTCCTGACACCATCACAGTTACATACACCCATTTCCTCACCAGCAAGTTTCACTAGAGAGTACTATGTGTTTGTGTGTGTGTGTGTGTGTGTGTGTGTGTGTGTGTGTGTGTGTGTGTGTCATCGCAGCTTCGTCTGAACAAGTATTTGTCTGACCTTTCACCATATATGTCTGCCTGATTCGCCACGGCTACAATATATCATATTGCCTGGTCATTACTTACAGCCTCGTATCTGCATAATATACCATGAAATATTGTAACTGGCGGACCGTGGCAGGAAAACAAGAGAAAAAGAAGAGGGATAAGAAAAAGAGCAGAGAGTAAAAGCAAAGGGAACAGAGAATAAGAAGAGAGCTGAGAATAAAAGGAAAAAAGCAGAAAGGCTGAATGAGGCCAGAAAAAGAGTGAGAAAAACGAAGAACGACAATAAGAGCACAGGGCAAGAGAACAATAAGGCTTGGATAGGTAGTTCGGGGGCTGATGAGGACTGTGAGGAGTGCTAAAGTATATGCAGACTTGACTACGTGGTTCAGAGGCTGATGAAGGCTCTGAGAAGACCATGAATGATTTGAGAGAGTAGTCATTGTATAATCAGACAGGACGTGTACAACTCCCAATATGGTGTGTGTAATACAGTAAAAAGCCTTGCACGAGGGAGGTCGGAAGCTACAAACGTGCTATTGACACATTACCAATAGGAGGAGTGTAATAGATAATAAACACCCTTGCACGAGAGGGAGGTAGGAGGCTTTAAAAATGTACCATCGACAGATTACCAATAGGACGAGACACCCATGTAATAGACACGAGAAAACATCCATACCTGAGAGGTGGAGAGCTGTAAACATATATCAGTGATGTTACCAATTGGACGAGTGTAGTAGATAGTATGCATCCTTACTTGAGAGGAGGCGGAAAGCTTTAGAAACATTCCAGTGACATATTAATCTTCATATTAAGCAAAGCACTGAAATATCTATTAACGCTTGCCATAAAAGACTGAACTTGAGTCTGTTATCTCGCAGCCACATACGAAAAGACATAAAACAAGGCATATCCAACGACTTTCAGTACAGCAACGTCTCTTCAAGCTTATTCTTACATCGAACGACTTTATTAAACTTCGGCAGGATATCTGCTAATGAAACTTGGGCAGGATATCTGGTAATCAAGGCTGTACCTACTGCCATCTTTCTAGTTCTAGTATTTTCCACGAAGATCTTATACAATCGTCCAGAGAGAGCTAAATAAACAAAAAACATATGCTATACTGAGGAAGAGGCAATCATAACTATAAAGGACGCTGTTCTTAAGCAGTCCACCCTCAGTCACACGAGAAGTGAAACATACAAACACAAAGTTTCAGTCACACAAGGCACACACAAAATATATAAAATAGACGAAACACGAAGCGAGCACACACACACACACACACACACACACACACACACACACACACACACACACACACACAAAACCACGCCCACCTCCTGTGATGTTTGACTTTGGAAGGACCGACCAACAAAAGACCGCAATGCATAAACCAATTTATTTTAACCCAGTCTCAACTAACCTATCCATATTTGCTCGAAATGAACCCTACCTAACGTCGAATGACCTAATCCAACCCAAATTAACCCAGCCTAATCTAACTTAACCTCACTTAACCCAGTCTAATTGTATTTAACCTCACAATCTCACGTAACCTCACCATACCTAACCTAACCAATTCTGACGCAGCCTAACCGCATCTAACCCTACCTAATCCTACCCAGTCTCACTTAACCATACCATACCCGACCTAACCCAACCCAGTCAAGCCTAAAATGACCTAATCCAACCTAATCTAACCCAGCCTAACCTAACCAAATAAAACTCAACCTAAAACCTATCAAAACCGACGTATTCTAAAGCAATCTAACCTAATCCGTCTATATCTAGTCGAAGTGAACCCAACCCAACCAAAAATTACCTAATCAGACCAAACCCTGCCCAAAGTGACCTAACCTAACTTTCGATCGGATGTAAATTCGCTAAGAAATTTTGCCACCTGAAAGTCTACGGATGTCACACTCCAAGTTTAGCCTGTTCTGTGTACAAGTATAAGTTTCTGTGTGTGTGTGTGTGTGTGTGTGTGTGTGTGTGTGTGTGTGTGTGTGTGTGTGTGCCGGTGGCGAGATGGTGTAGGTGGGATGCTGTAGGTGGGTTGGTGGTGGTGGGATGGTGGTGGTGGGATGCTGGTGGTGGGATGCTTGAGGTTGGATGCTGGAGGGTTTGATAATGCTTGTGTGGTGACTGCTTTATGTGCCTAGTTACCTCAGCCAGTGAAGTTGAAGGAGGTTATGTATTCACCCTTGTCTGTGTCTATCTATCTATCTCTCAATCTGTTTGTCTTTCTATCAGTCTATCTATATGTCTGTCTGTCTGTCTTTCTATCTGTCTGTCTGTCTGTCTTTCTATCTGTCTGTCTGTCTGTCTGTCTTTCTATCTGTCTATCTGTCTGTCTATGGCCAAGATATATCAAAAACTTGCTATCAGCTTTCAATGGAATCTTGTAGGTAGTTGGGCACTGGGTCAAGAAAGAGACTATTCGATTTTTCATTAGATTTTTTCACTATTACGCTTTTGGCTCAATAAAAAGGAAAGTGGAAATCTAGGAATATACTGCACCCTAATGTGAAAATCTGGACAAATTTCTCCATAACAAGATATCAATAAAATTAATCTTTTTCTTGACTTGAAACCATGAGTTAACTTTGCTTCAGTTTTTTTTTTTTTTTCTGGATCCAGGATCGTACTGTTAACTGCTCTGGATATTCTTTACATCTCTTCCTTAGCGATTTAATCAGCACATTACACCAAAACATCCTCTTTTATGAGAGAGATGTGAACTCTGCCGATATCAAGCCGATTTTAACAGCTTACAAGAAAATGTTAAGACGTAATATGCAAAAATAAATAGCTAAGGAAGGGGCACTGAGAAGACTCCAGTGCTTCCTAAAATACTGCCCTGTTTCCAAAAGGCGTATGACAGAAATTTGACTTAGCTTTTAATATCAGGGGGAGATGGATGGATGGATGGATGGATGGGGAATCGTATATCTTTGACTGCTGATCAAGGTCTTGCAGTTCCGTCTGTCCGTCCACCTACCGACAAAAATCATCATCAATATCTTCATTATCATTATTATAATTATCATTATTATCATTATTACCATTATTACCATTATCATAACTGCAATCATCATCATCATCATTAAAATTGTTATAATGACTGTAATCATCATCATTATCATCATCATCATCATCATCATCATCATCATCATCATCATCATCATCATAGGCCCTGACATGACCACTGGAGGATTAGGACCTCTCTCATCTTTCTCTACTCTGATACACTGGTTGTTAGCCTGTTCCTTCCCATATCGGTGGATCTGCGAGTTTCATCTATCTTGTTCCCTGTGTACCTCTTCCTCTCACTCCATCTCTGGCCTGCCATTCAGTTACGCTGCCTGTCCATCTGTTGCCTGCTCTGTGGAAGATGTGACCAGAGGAGTGTGTGTGAAGGTACCTGGAAACAAGCTCAGAATTACCAGATGCGGGAGCTTCAGGCCCCTTTGATTAATCCCCTTGGTGTGGTGTGGTGTGGTGTGGCGTGGTGGGAGGGTTTTGTGGCGTAATGTGGTATAGGGGGAGGTTGTGTGGTGTAGTGTGGTATGGAGGGGTTTGTGTGATGTGGTGTGTGGAGGGTTGTGTGTTGTGGGGAGGGTTGTGTGATGTGGGAAGGGTTATGTGGTGCTGTGTAGTGTGGTGTGGGAGGGTGGTTTTAAGTTTTGTGGTGTGGTGTGGTGTGGGAGGGTGGTTTTATGTGGTGTGGTGTGGTGTTGGAGGATGATTTTTTGTGGTCTGGTGTGATGTGGGAGAGTGTTTATGTGTGATGTGGTGTGGTGTGGGAGGAGGATTATTTTGTGTTGTGGTGTGGTGTGGGAGGGTGGTTCTGTGTTGTGTGGGAATGTGATTTCGTGTCATGTAGTGTGAGAGACTGGTATGGTGTGGTGTGATATGGTGTGGGGGGGTAGTATGGTGTGGTGTGGTGTGGGTGAGTGATTGAATGTGATGTAGTGTGTGGGGCTGGTAGAACGTAACTTGGCTTCACTATAATCTCCAAAGCCTATATGAGTACAACACCTCTCATCCGAAAATTGTTAGTGAGAATCAGACGGTCAGGGCCGGTCCTAGAGCTACTGTGATAAAATGTAGAAAATCATGTGTTGTATCCTTGAAATTAAAAGTGCATAATTCTGTGAGGTTAATTTTTCCATCTAAATAAAGGCCAAAATATATGTATTATTTCAGACACTCATATTCATCCACTTCCTAACGATACAGAAAGCGACGATGATCAGTGACTTATGAAACCCTGTTATGTGATCTATGGGATGTAATAAGCTTTTCAGAATATTGCGTAAGTGTCTCGTAACTCTATGGGTAAAAGGTCCTAAATTCTTAGCCTAATATTTACCCTTGAAATAAAACTATGAATGTGTGGAAATAATTCTGGCATTTGAATAACTATTGTATCATTAACCAAGATATACATACACGAACATAAGCAAGCACACACACACACACACACACACACACACACACACGCAATGCCCAGTCACCAAAACACGTAGTTAAACAGAAAGGAACGCGAGAGGTGACTCAGCCAATGACTTGAAAATCGTCGTCGTTGTCATCATCGTCGTCGTTGTTATCATCGTCGTCGTCGTAATCATCGTCGTCGTCTTCGTTGTCGTAATCATCATCATCATCTTCCTCGTCATCATCATCATCATCATGATCATCATCGTCAGCAGCAGCAGCTGCAGCATGTCATCATCATCCCAGCACTGTTAAAAATGTAGTACAGAAGTTATATCAGTATCATCACCTTTATCATCATATTCATCACCATCATCTAACCTTGCTCTAGAGTTTGCACGGAGTTACATCATCATCATCAGCATCAGCATCTTTATCATCATCATTCATCATCATCATCAATCATCATCATCATCATCATCACCATCATCGTCGTCATCATCATCATTAAACTGTGACACACCACTGCAGGATAAGGACCCCTCTCACCTGTCTCCACTCCGATCCTTTGGTTGTTAGCTTATTCCGTCCCAGCTCGGTGGATCTGCGAGTATCATCTCTATCTTGTTGTCTGTGTGCCTCATCCTCTCACTTCATCTCTGGTCTGCCATTTAGTTACGCTGGCTGTCCATGTGTTACCTATTATGTGGAAGACGTGACCTAAGGACTGCGTGTGGACTGACCTGTAATCAAGAGGACAAATATACGTGTGTTGCAGCATCACTACTATATCCTGTTCACTCTAACTTGGCGTAAAATTGCAATCTCTTTCTAAATTAAAGTGCTGTGACAAGGGGTTAACACTGAATATGGTGCTAGTCACGAAGAAGTGGTATGAAAAATATGCTTGGCCATAATATTGCCTTATTCTGGTACTGAGCTATGGAAAATGAACTGCAATCGGACGACTATCCTCGTCTATAAAAAATGAATAAGTATCATATAGTATAATCGTCTGTGTGTGTGTGTGTGTGTGTGTGTGTGTGTGTGTGTGTGTGTGTGTGTGTGTGTGTGTGTGTGTGTGTATTAATGGATGCGTTCATAAATGTGTCCATATGAGTATTCATAAATGTGTGTGCATCAGTGTGTGTACTCATCAGTGTGTGCATCAGTGTGTGTATGCAACAGGATCTGTGTGCATCAGTGTGTGCATACATTGCCGTGTGCGTGTATCAGTGTCTGAATGCATCAGTGCGTGCGTGCATCCATGTGTGTGCATCGGTGTATTTGTGCCAGCGTGTGTGCGTGCATCACTGTGTACGTGCAACAACGCCTGCATGAATCAGTATGTGTGTATTGAAACATATGTGGGTGCATCAATATATATGTACTACCATGTGCTTGCTTGCTTCCAGGAGCATAAACTTTGTAAATGTAGGTAAATTAAGTGCGCCTTCGTGCATTCCGTGTATGTATGTATGTATGTATGTATGCATGCATGTATATATGTGTGTGTGCAGGTGTGTACATGTGTGCACGTGGGTGTGCGTCTGTGTATGTGTGTATTGTATTGGTGCGTTTTTTTGAGCACATGCCTGTGTACGTGAATGCACTTACAGCAGATTTATGAGTACAGAACTTAGCTTACTTTTGCGAGCACATTCTCACCCTAAAATACAAGCCTCAGTAGTCACTTTATATTCAGGTTCTGATCTGTACTGCTGCGTGGACAGAGACAAGGGGGAAACAAGCCATGTCCACCAGTCTGATCGGCACGAGAATCCACAGGACGATACACGCTTATTTCACTGGTGCTGAGACGCCAGGACTGAGATGCTGCACGGCCCCCTTCCCTCGCACACTGCCCCCTTGTCACACCAAACTTACGTGTATTACCTTTATTTTTTATTTGTCTTTGGCCTATGATACTTCCTGGCTGTCAGTAAGACATCCTTGTGTCCTAATGTAATTATCTTAATGGCTAAAAACAGCAAAATCCAACGCTTACCTCAGAAGGAGGAGTCAACGCACCCTCCCCTTCCCATCTCCTTTACTCGCTGATTCCTTCTTTGTCTCACCGACAGATACACTTGTTACCCATATTTTTTACATGTCTTTAGCTTATGACACTCCCTGGCTGCCACAAATATATCTTTGTGTCCAAGTTTACCCCCCTGAATGGCTAATAACAGCAAATTCCAACACTTACCCACACGAAAGCGCCGACGTTCCCTCTCCCTCTCGTCGTCCGGCGGCCACTGACTGACAGAGGCAAGCAGCGAGTCCTACCAAGTCTAGAATCTTTGCTTAGCTACTCTTATAGGCAAAAGATGGTATGGTGATCCTCTCATGACAGGGATTACTCTAGTGTTCCATCCCAGCTAATCCTAGACGCTTTGATCCACCTGAGAGTAAAGCATAGGAAACAGAATGTGATCGTACTGCCATAAATTACCATGTTATTATTGGAATATTCTCCCATCCTTATATTGCTGAGGCCAGACAGTTTTATTCAGCTGAGAGTGGGTTATAGGAGCCTTGTGTGTAAAAGAGAGCAGGTTTAAGGACGATAGCAATCAGAATCAGCAATAAAGTACTATATCATTACTAAAAATTTATATGCATTAGATATCTGTTACGTATAGCACAAATTGAAGGTTCAGATAAAAATAGATATACTTTTGTGCTTTCTCTCTCTCGTTTTATCTTTCTTTTTCCACACCCTCTCTTCGTGTCTTCCCATTCGCTGCCTCAGGTGGGTAAGGGCTGTCTCCAGCTTATAATGCTCACTCTCTTCCTGCTCCACTTACTGCATCCACTTTAATAATAATAATAATAAAAATAATAAACTCATCTTTCAACTAGTATTTTTTAAATTCCCTGTCGGAGGATAATTATAAATAAAAGAAAACTCATGTTTCAGGAGAAATTAAAGGAACTGAAGCATTAAATTTAATGAACTTTCCTCCCCTCTTTCTTCCTCGTCAGTATAATATTTCTCGATAAGAGAAAAAGAGCAGCGAATAAAAGCAAAAAGAACAGAGAATGAGATAAAGAGAGCAGAGACTGAAACAAAAAGCACAAAGGCAGAGTGGGGCCAGAAAAAGTGAAAAAAAAAGAAAAAAAAAGAACGAGGAACGCCAAAAAGAACAAAGGGTAACAGAAAGATAGAGCTTGGCAAGGTAGGTCGGAGGCTGATGAGGACTATGAGGAGTGCTGAAGTATAAGCAGACGAGACTACGTGGTTCAGAGGCTGATGACGGCTATGAGAAGACCATGAATGATTTGAGAGGGTTGTCATTGTATAATCAGACAGGACGTGTACGACTCCCAATACGGTGTGTGTAATAAGCAGTAAAAAGCCTTCCATGAGGGAGGTCGGGAACTACAAACGTGCCATTGACACATTACCAATAGGAGGAGTGTAATAGATTATAAACACCCTTGCACGAGTGGGAGGTAGGAGGCTTTAAAAACATACCATTGACAGATTACCAATAGGACGAGTGTAACAGACACCCATGTAATAGACACGAGTAAACACCCATGCCTGAGAGGTGGGGAGCCGTAACCACATACCAGTGATGTTACCAATAGTAAGAGTGTAACAGACAATAAACATCCTTACTTGAGAGGAGGCGGAAAGCTTTAGAAACATTCCAGTGACATATTTATCTTCATATTAAGCAAAGCACTGAGATATTTATTAACGCTTGCCATAAAAGACTGAACCTGAGTCTGTTATCTCGCAGCCACATACGAAAAGACATAAAACAAGGCATATCCAACGACTTTCAGTACAGCAACGTCTCTTCAACCTTATTCTTACTTCAGACGACTTTATTCAACCTGGGCAAGATATCTGCTAATGAAACGGGCAGGATATCTGGTAATCAAGGCTGTATCTACTGCCATCGTTCTAGTTCTAGTATTTTCCACGAAGATCTTATACAATCGTCCAGAGAGAGCTAAATAAACAAAAAACATATGCTATACTGAGGAAGAGGCAATCGTAACTATAAAGGACGCTATTCTTAAGCAGTCCATCCTCAGTCACACGAGAAGTGAAACATACAAACACAAAGTTTCAGTCACACAAGGCACACACAAAATATATAAAATAGACGAAACACGAAGCACACACACACACACACACACACACACACACACACACACACACACACACACACACGCATACACACACACACACACACACACACACACACACACACACACACACACACACACACACACACACAAAATCACGTTCACCTCCTGTGATGTTTGACTTTGGAGGGATCAACCAACAAAAGACCGCGAAGGATAAACTACTGACGATGCAGTAAATTTAGGCGTTTCGACAGGGACCAAGACTTTTACGAGAGAGTGAAATAGGGAAAGACTGAAGCTAAAACGTAGGTCACAGAATCAGATGGGAGGAGGGGGTTGTGTTTATAAGGTTTTCTGAGCCTTATTTGTGTATGCTTGATTGACTCCTTATATTTTTAACTTCACTCCTCGTCCTCGTCCTCGTCGTCGTCCTCGTCTCTCTCCTCCTCCTCATCATCATCATCATCATCATCCGTCTCCTCATCCTCATCCTCTTTGTACCCATAGGCTCATCTGAACATGATCCCTATGGACTACAGGCTTGCTTATCGCTTCTCCAGCATCCACCATTCTCCTCTCGGGGGATAGGGCAGAAGGTGAGGAACGTTTGTATTACCGTGAGAGTAAAAACAAAGAAGATGGACGACAAGGCTGGCTGGACGAGAAAGAGAAAGAATCGGGCGTTAGGAACGGAAGTTTTACGGGAAACAATTCCTAGACGAGAAAAAAAATGATGAAAATACGAAAAAAAGGAAAAGAAAAGGAAATGTAACTTGACTAGAGCATGGGAATCGGAAACGAGATTATGAACTGAGGCTACAAGAAAATATGAGTCGAGGAAAGAAATACACAGGGAAACGTGAAAGGAAAACTGAGGTTGACCAGAGGAGGATTATAAGACTTTGAAGAACTTTGGCCAGATTATATATGACATGGGTACAATAAAACTGGACCTCCACACACTGCCTCTCTTCGCCTTTCACCTGATGAGAAACCTGTCCTGGCCAGAAAGATCCTTGGTCTTGGAGGAAACACAAGAATTTACATCGGATAAATAACACTTGGAAATAATGAACCAACTATTTAGGACTACGGTTGCTGACGCTTTTTATCCTATAGAGGAAAACACCTTGTAAAGATTGCTGGAATAAAGGACTGGACTGGTGGTGTTAAATACCTACTTAGGCTGACAACAAACAACAATGTGATATGAACAAACAACAGTGTGATATGAACTGCAGAGTTAGGATCCAGAGACAAAGCTTAATTCCCACTGATGTTTTACTTTGAAAATTTATTCTGAATAGGACACTTAACCATGCACAAATACTGTAACTGACCATCTTATCTATACACATGCAGTAAATAATAGTAACTTTATTCAAGCCATTAGAGGAGATCCAGATACTTTACCTATTATCTCTGGACCTTACCTACCACATGGTTACTAAATAGAGGTGAATAGGACCAAAGGATAGTGACTCAGTACCCAGTGAGTCACACCTCCCTTCACTACCTATGCCATTCGAGCCTTCATATTAACTTACAATTACCTCTGGCATTCAAGCCTTCATGCTTTTAACTTAGCACTACCTATGGCTTTCAAGCATTCATAAAAACTTAGCACTACCTATGGCATTCAAGCTTTCGTATATTTAACTTAGCACTACCTATGGCATTCAAGCCTTCATATATACAACTTAGCAATACCTATTGCATTCAAACCTTCATGCTTTTAACTTAGCATTACCTATTGCATTCAAGCAATCATATTAACTTAGCATCACCTATGGCACTGAAGCCTTCATATTAACTTAGCATTACCTATGGCACTCAAGCCTTCATACTTAGAACTACCTATGGCCCCAAGGATTCATATTAACTCAGTACTACCTATGGCATTCAAGCCTTCATATTAACTTACCACTACCTATGGCATTCAAGCCTTCATATTAACTTAGCATCACCTATGGCACCCAATCATTCATATTAACTTAGCACTACCTATTATTGAAGCCTTTATATTAACTTAGCACTACCTATGGCATTCAAGCCTTGATACTTTAACTTAGCTGCTTTGAGAACTGATAGTCTTTAGATCTGGCTTGATGAACTCTGATAAAGGTGCAGTATACCCACTTCAGTACCTCATTTGGACTTTGACGAAGGGGTAAATCTGACTGCACAATAGACTTGGAACTTTCACTGACAGGATGGCAAGAAGGCTTTGATAACAGCACTAGTGAAGGGATACATAGGAGTATCTGGATCTACTCTGAAATAGGACATGGGTAAAGAACACCATTACCTACACTGGATACAATAGCTGGTCAGACTTACATGCAGTGTGTCTGCAGTACACTCATTGCAGGTTTCCTTATCAAGATATCTTAAGTACACGTGGGCAAAAACCTGAATGGAGAACACTAAGGTAAGAAGTACTATGAAAACTACCAACCAGCGAGATGACCTGGAGGGCCAGTGTACAGGAGCTTCAGCACCAGAGTATATATAAAACAGTCTGGCAGTAACATGAATAAACTGCAGGCAGCAGAGGAAATAACTCTGGAGGATTATAAACAGCCGAAATAAGGCTATTACTGCTAGTCAAGGCAGTGCTACTTGCACTAAGCAATGAAGCTAGTCGGTCTTGTACAAATACTGTAGTTACCCATCAATAAACCATAGCTGACCAAAGTACTGGTATTGCTGTACCTGGGGGAGGGGTCTGCACAAAGTCCGAAATAAGGATTTTGCATCCGTAGATTTTACACAATAACCCTAAAATATTCTTGAAATAGGGGGTTTTACTTCCGTAGAGTTCTTACACAACTCCGTCAGATTCTAAGATGAAGTAAGGGTTTTTCATCCGTAGATTTTATACCAAACCATAAAATATTGTAAGTTGAAATGGGGGTTTTACACCCGTAGAGTTTCTAGTTGAAACAGGGGTTTTATATCCGTAGAGTTTTGGTTGAAACGGGGTTTTACATCCGTAGAGTTTTTAAATGTAAGGTAGGTGTTGTACCCCCCCCCTCTATTGGTCACAGTTCCTAAGTTGAAGTAGAGCTTTTATATCCCTAGACTTTATACCCACTTCTCTGGTGGGTATAAAGTCTAAGTCCGAAGTAAGGGTTTTGGTGCCCTTAAGCCTTATACCAGATCCAGTCACTCGATAAAATCCTAAGTCCAAATTGGAGTGCTTTTTGGACTTAGGATTTTTCCAGATGGTGGAACTGGTATAAAGTCAAAGTTGAATTGTGGGTTTTTATACCCAGGAGTTTATACCAGCAAGTTAACTTGTGATGGAGTCTACTGTGTACTCTGTTCCATGTCTTTGAGAACTAGAGTATAGCATTGTATGCTTTCTTTGCATACTTTACTTTTTCTGTGATATTGTATTTTAGTCATTTGTAATACCATAAAGGGCAAAGTAAAGTTGATATACAGCTGATTCTTTTATTATCTTTAGTGGTTTACAAGAGTTTACAATTACAATACATTTACAAAGTATACAAGTAGCAATGGCAGCAGCTGTTAGGTTACTCTGGCAGAAGATTTTATATATTAAAGTATCTCAAAGTATATCACAAAAGTATTGGACTAGAGCAAATGTTTCAAGTATTATCAGAGTATATCAGTTAAATACGGGCAAGATACCTTTAGCAATTAATATTATGTAGTAGGTCCTATGTCTATCTCCAACTCGCTCCCTCGCTCCTACTCGCCCCTCTACCCTCTCTGCATCACGCTCATTCTAGAACGACAGAAAAAGAAAAAGAAAAAGCGCATAAAAAAGTAAAGGTGGGGAAGAGAAAGAAGCACTAAAGCAAACAGACACTAACAGACAGACAATCCATCCCAGCACGTTCGGCTGCACTGAGGACAGGCAGACAGGACAGACGGAGAGGAAGATGGAAGTGGAAGAAGTCCCCCCTTTCCCGCCTCCCCAGACCCACCTACCTGCCACACCCAGCCTAGTATGCTGGGAACTAAACACACACACACACACACAAACACACACACACACACACACACACACAAACACACACACACACACACACACACACACACACACACAAACACACACACACACACACACACACACACACACACACACAAAGAAAAAAAAATCACGCACACACAATCACACCCTAAAGGAAAATACAAAGAAAAATACAACCTGTCACCTGTCCTGTCCGGCGCTCCGATCTCCCTGCAGGGTCTCCGGTCTCCCCTGTTCTCTTGGCCGTCTCGTCTTTCCCTCGCAGCCGACTCTGCATCGCCTGGGGAAATACAGGAACATCAAAGATGCCTAAGGAATGCCATGCCTACCAGAATAACGCTATACAGGTGACGCCACAGCTGCTGCTACCCTCCCTACCACATTACCTATCAGTACAAGCTACAACACACGCCGCACCAGTTCCTCTGCAGGGCTTGCTATGTTCTCGAGCGACCATCTCGTCGTCTACAGCTGCCATTTCTTCCGTAGCTGCCACTCCTTCTTCTGAGGTTGCCATGTCTTCTGAGGCTGCCATTTCTTCTGAGGTTGCCATCTCGTCTTCTGAGGTTGCCATCTCGTCTTCTGGAGCTGCAGCTTCGCCTTCCCCCTCGCCTGCAGTTGCCATCTCGCTGGCCAGGGTTGACATCTCGTCCTTCGGCGTTTCCATCGTTTTCTGTGGAGCAAATATCAATTAGGCCAAAGTACGCACTATATGCTACTGCTGAGCCTATGTCCCGTATTCTGGGTGGCATAGGAGGCTTCTTAGTGCATTTCCCTGAGAGATTTATTTTACATAACGCCAACATTATATTGCAAACTTAAGTCAATGTCTTCTAACCCCAACTTCTCATCCAATTCCTTCCCATTCCACACATCCTTCCTTCAAGTTCTTCACAGTCATACTGTACCATCACCACACCCACACTACCACCACCACCACCACAACCACACTCCGTCATCATACAACCACCAGCATAACACTATCACCACTACCACAACCACGTACTACCACCACCATCACAACCATACACCACCACCACCAACACCGCTGACATCACCACAATCACAACCACCACACAGCTATCAGTGCTCTCGTGCAAAATTTATCTGCGAAAGAGAGAGAGAGAGAGAGAGAGAAGAGAGAGAATTTCTGTGTGTGTGTGTGTGTGTGTGTGTGTGTGTGTGTGTGTGTGTGTGTGTGTGTGTGTGTGTGTGTGTGTGTGTGTGAAAAATCACTCAAAAAAATCTTTTAATAATAAAGTAAATGCATGACTAAGTGTAGGATGTGAGAAAAGCTCAGAAAAAAATATTTCAAATTTCAAAAAGTTTAAAAATAGTTCAAATACCTTTTACTTGGGGAGAAAGCTACGGTATTATTTCCCACTCCTGTCGTCTGTCGCGTCGGTGTAAATATCCTTTGCTTGCCTGGCCGTGTAAATACCCTCTGTCTGCTTGATCGTGCGAAAATCCTCTTCTTTCTTCGTGTCAATGGAAAAATTCAACCTGAGAGATGGAGAGCAGAGGTGTGAGGGTAGGGGAGGTTTGACTGGTAGCGGGGAGATGGGAGGGGACGTAAAGGGAAGAGGTGAGGGGGTAGGGAAGAGATGACGGGGTAGGGAAGAGGTGGGGGGTAGGGAAGACGTGAGGGGGTAGGGAAGAGATGAGGGGGTAGGGAAGAGGTGGGGGGTAGGGAAGAGGTGGGGGGGAAGGGAACAGGGGAGGGGGGTTGAGGGAAGAGATGAGGGTGTAGGGAAGAGGCGAGGGGTAGAGGGAAGAGGTGAGAGGGTAGAGGGAAGAGGGGAGGGGGTAGAGGGAAGAGGGGAGGGGGTAAAGGGAACAGGAGAGGGGGTAGAGAGAAGAGGTGAGGGGGTAGAGGGACGAGGTGAGGGGGTAGAGGGACGAGGTGAGGGGGTAGGGAGGAGGTGAGGGGGTAGGGAGGAGGTGAGGGGGTAGGGAGGAGGTGAGGGGGTAGAGGGAAGAGGTGAGGGGGGTAGAGGGAAGAGGTGAGGGGGGTAGAGGGCAAAGGTGAGGGGGTAGAGGGAAAAGGTGAGGAGGTAGAGGGAAAAGGTGAGGGGGTAGAGGGAAGAGGTGAGGGGGTAGAGGGAAGAGGTGAGGGGGTAGGGAAGAGGTGAGGAGGTAAGGAAGAGGTGAGGATATAAGGAAGAGGTGAGGGGGTAGAGAAGAGGTGAGGGGGTAGAGAAGAGGTGAGGGGGTAGAGAAGAGGTGAGGGGGTAGAGAAGAGGTGAGGGGGTAGGGAAGAGGTGAGGGGGTAGGGAAGAGGTGAGGGGGTAGGGAAGAGGTGAGGGGGTAGGGAAGAGGTGAGGGGGTAGGGAAGGGGGACTAGAGTAGCCGGCATAGAGAAGGTGGGAGTTTAGAGATGGTGTGTACAATTAGCCACTGCTACGACGGCAAAACACAAAAATCTACTTCTAGAAATATATCAGTGTGGTTGTTTGTAAATGTTGGCAAATTTAACAATGGTATTTAACATATTTTCCATCGGCTGGTGAATTAGCAAGGAGTGTTTGGGACTTTTCATAAACCTCAGGGCACCTTTGAAATAAACAGCTGTTAACCAGGATTATTGTATCTCCCTTGTCGGACGGGTGTGTGAATAATGAACTTATTTCTTAGTTGGGATTGTCTCCGAAAAAATAGTTTCTTTAGACCCAAGAGCACCAGCATTGTCAACAGCTCGTGTCATAGTAGAATTGCTGTACCGTGTAAATATGTAGTTATAATACGTCCACATCCACGTCATCCAATAGAGTACACGCATTATTTCTTTTAAGTAATTTCTTGGGGGAGGTGGGGGTACAGACAATCTTCACCCCCTCCCCCCGTAGTTCACACAACGCACGACGTCAGAACGCATGCCCTGATTAAGGAAGGGTGTAAATTACTATCTTAATGCAAATATGTGAACGGTAGTCATGAGAGCCAACCTGAAAGCCATTATGGTCAAAGCCCCATCCTGTCACCGAGGACGACTACAAAATTTCAGTCAGTTATCGAGAAGGTGAATAAATCGGATAATGTCGGGACATATGATCATGTTAGTGTTAACCCATTCAGCCAGGAAACGTCGTTCATTTTATTCTTGCAACACCCTGATGATTTTATTCAGCTTAGGGTACACTTTTCAAACTGGAGGAATCAGATACAGTACTAATAAAATCTTTAGTACGAGAGGCTGCTCGTAAGCTGAATAAAATGGCTTGATACCAATAAGAATAAAATAAGAATGATGTCACTCTGGTTCAGGGTAATAAACGAATCTTTATCTAACCAAGGTTTTCGTAGCCAACACATTTCGTACAGAAATAACAATGATTAGATGGACGTGTAGTTCTTACTTAAATGCTAGGCCTTGGTTTGGGGGGAGGCTAGGTTTACTATTGACGAATTAAGAGGAGGGATTGGGCAAAAGTGTGTTATTGTGATGAGGAGGGATAGATCGAGATGGTTAGGACATATAGAGAGGATGGAGGATGACAACTGGGTGAGGAGAGAGAGGTGTGAACGTCGGAGGTTGGGCTGCGAGAGGTAGACCGGAAAAAGCCTTGGACGAGGTCATAGTGTGTGACTTCAGGGATAAGGGAGTGAATAGGGAGGCTGCAAAAGATTGTGCAGTGTGGAGAGCAGCCATTATGTGACCAAGGCCGACGACGCATGCAAGCATGTTAGATCCTTTAAAAAATACGATACGAACGATTCGATGCAAGTAAGGTTCAGGGATCACCATTTTATATAATTCATCTCCTGCCACTTTTGCCTTCCATCTCTACAGTATCCCCGGCCATCCTATCGCGTTGACGAATAGAGGAATTTGGAGGAGGAACACGAACAACAACAGTCTACTCTCCTCCTCCCTTCCTGACTTACCTCATGCCCCTTCCCCCCGCTCTCTCTATCTTACCTCATGCCCCCCCTCTCTCTCTCTCTCTCTCTCTCTCTCTCTCTCTCTCTCTCTCTCTCTCTCTCCTATCTGTCTGTATCTCCACACTCCGACACGTCAACTAAATATGACCCACCACCTGTTTAGTGGCTGTGTGTGTGTGTGTGTGTGTGTGTGTGTGTGTGTGTGTGTGTGTGTGTGTGTGTGTGTGTGTGTGTGTGTGTGTGTGTGTGTGTGTGTGTGTGTGTGTGTGTGTGTGTGTGTGTGTGTGCGCGCGCGTGCGTGCGTGCGTGTGTGCATTAAAATATCCGAGCATCACTGAGTCCATGCATCAGTGTGTGTGTGTGTGTGTGTGTGTGTGTGTGTGTGTGTGTGTGTGTGTGTGTGTGTGTGTATCAGTATGTGCGTGAACCTGTGTGTGTGTGCATGTGTGCGTGTATCTACTGTATGTGCTCGTATCTGAGTGTGCGTGTATCAGTGCCTGTGTGTATCAGTGCCTGTGTGTATCAGTGCCTGTGTGTATCAGCGCCTGTGTGTATAAGTGTGCGCGTATATTAGTGTGCGTGCGTGCTCTGACAGCGCTGGTATCAGTGTTTGCGTGAATGAATACGTGCGTGCATTAGTGTGTGCCTGCTCCGTGTGTGCGTGTTTAGTGCGTACCTGCCGCAGCGTGTGTGTGCATCGGTGTGTACGTGCATCAGTTTGTCCGTGCATCAATGTGTACTTGCTGAGTGTGTACGTAGTCAAATTGTGCGTGTTCAGTGTGTACGTGTTCAGTGTGTGTGTGTGTGTGTGTGTGTGTGTGTGTGTGTGTGTGTGTGTGTGTATCAGTATGTGCGTGAACCTGTGTGTGTGTGTGTGTGTGTGTGTGTGTGTGTGTGTGTGTGTGTGTGTGTGTGTGTGTGTGTGTGTATCAGTATGTGCGTGAACCTGTGTGTGTGTACATCATGTATGTGTGCATGTATCGTTGTATGAGTGTGGTTGTATCAGTGCCTGTGTGTATCAATGCCTGTCTGTATCAGTGCCTGTGTGTATCAATACCTGTGTGTATCAGTGCCTGTGTGTATCAGTGCCTGTGTGTATCAGTGCCTGTGTGTATCAGTGCCTGAGTGTATCAGTGTGTGCGTATATTAGTGTGCGTGCGTGCTCTGATCAGTGCTTGTATCAGTGTTTGCGTGAATGAATACGTGCGTGCATTAGTGTGTGCCTGCTCCGTGTGCGCGTGTTTAGTGCGTACATGCCACAGCGTGTGCGTGCATCAGTGTGTGCGTGCACCAGTGTGTACGTGCTAAGTGTGTACGTAGTCAAATTGTGTGTGTTCAGTGTGTACTTAGTCAAATTGTGCGTGTTCAGTGTGTGCGTGTTCAGTGTGCACGTGTTCAGTGTGTACTTGTTCAGTGTGTACGTGTTCAGTGTGTACGTGTTCAGTGTGTGTGTGTGTGTGTGTGTGTGTGTGTGTGTGTGTGTCGGTATGTGCGTGAACCTGTGTGTGTGTGTGTGTGTGTGTGTGTGTGTGTGTGTGTGTGTGTGTGTGTGTGTGTGTCGGTATGTGCGTGAACCTGTGTGTGTGTGTGTGTGTGTGTGTGTGTGTGTGTGTGTGTGTGTGTGTGTGTGTGTGTGTGTGTGTGTGTGTGTGTGTGTGTGTGCCAGTATGTGCATGAACCTGTGTGTGTGTGTGTGTGTGTGTGTGTGTGTGTGTGTGTCGGTATGTGCGTGAACCTGTGTGTGTGTGCATCATTGTGTGCGTGTATCTGTTCTCGTATCAGTGTTTGTGTGTATCAGTGCCTGTGTATATCAGTGCCTGTGTGTATCAGTGCCTGTGTGTATCAGTGCCTCTGTGTATCAGTGCCTCTGTGTATCAGTGCCTTTGTGCATCAGCGCCTGTGTGTATCTGTGTGTGTATATTAGTGTGCGTGAGTGCTCTGATCAGTGCTTGTATCAGTGTTTGCGTGAATGAATACGTGCATGCATTAGTGTGTGCCTGCTCCGTGTGCGCGTGTTTAGTACGTACATGCCACAGCGTGTGCGTGCATCAGTGTGTGCGTGCACCAGTGTGTACATGCTAAGTGTGTACGTAGTCAAATTGTGTGTGTTCAGTGTGTACTTAGTCAAATTGTGCATGTTCAGTGTGTGCGTGTTCAGTGTGCACGTGTTCAGTGTGTACTTGTTCAGTGTGTATGTGTCCAGTGTGTACGTGTTCAGTGTGTGTGTGTGTGTGTGTGTGTGTGTGTGTGTGTGTGTGTGTCGGTATGTGCGTGAACCTGTGTGTGTGTGTGTGTGTGTGTGTGTGTGTGTGTGTGTATGTGCGTGAACCTATGTGTGTGTGTGTGTGTGTGTGTGTGTGTGTGTGTGTGTGTGTGTGTGTGTGTGTGTGTGTGCCAGTATGTGCGTGAACCTGTGTGTGTGTGTGTGTGTGTGTGTGTGTGTGTGTGTGTGTGTGTGTGTGTGTGTGTGTGTGTGTGTGTGTCGGTATGTGCGTGAACCTGTGTGTGTGTGCATCATTGTGTGCGTGTATCTGTTCTCGTATCAGTGCCTGTGTGTATCTGCCTGTGTATATCAGTGCCTCTGTGTATCAGTGCCTCTGTGTATCAGTGCCTCTGTGTATCAGTGCCTGTGTGCATCAGCGCCTGTGTGTATCTGTGTGTGTATATTAGTGTGCGTGAGTGCTCTGATCAGTGCTTGTATCAGTGTTTTCGTGAATGAACACGTGCGTGCATTAGTGTGTGCCTGCTCCGTGTGCGCGTGTATAGTGCATACATGCCACAGCATGTGCGTGCATCGGTGTGTGTGTGCATCAGTGTGTACGTAGTCAAATTGTATGTGTTCAGTGTGTACTTAATCAAATTGTGCGTGTTCAGTGTGTACGTGTTGTGTGTACGTGTTCAGTGTGTACATGTTCAGTGTGTGCGTGTTTATTATGTGCGTGTTTATTGTGTGCGTGTTTATTGTGTGCGTGTTTATTGTGTGCATGTTCAGTGTGTGTGTGTTCAGTGCGTGGGTGTTCAGTATGTGCATGTTTATTGTGTGCGTGTTTATCGTGTGCGTGTTTATCGTGTGCGTGTTTATCGTGTGCGTGTTTATCGTGTGCATGTTCAGTGTGTGCGTGTTTAATGTGTGCGTTCTCAGTGTGTGCGTACTTACTGTATGCGTGGTGTGTACGCGTATTTACTGTGTGCGAATACCAGTGTGTAACTCAAACTGTACGCATGTTTTTAAGAGTGAAGGTATGAAAAAAGTTAATGATGATGATGATGATAATGATGATGATGACGGCTACGATGGTGGCTGTGGTGGTGGTGATGGTGTGGTAATTTTGATGATGATGATGATTTTTTCTAGTTCTTTTTAATCTGGAAACTTTTATGTTATCAAGGAGGATTCTGTACTCTACTCCTTTCACCTTAACTTGGCCCAAATTTTCGTCCATTTGCAGCTTTTCACGTGTCTCAGTTGCGTCTTTGAAACAGCACTTTTTCGTGACTAGCATAATATTCTATTGTTACAACTCAGCATTCGAGATAAAGAGATTGCAATTTAGGCCAAGTTAGAGTAAAATGAGTATAGTGAAGGGGATGGGATGGAGGGATGGAGTAGAGAGGTATACGAGACAGGTGGGTGTACGTTGGGGAAGGGCAGCGAAATGGCAGTGTATAGGGCGACATGGAGGCGATTTGTTTGTGGCCACCCCTTACGGGTTTAAGGCGTCTGGCTATAGATAACTAGACAATTAGGGCTATAGATGTAGGTGACGATACACTCCTATTAAAATTACATCCATTTCCCTTATTTTCTACAATTTCACTCCTATTAAAATTACATCCATTTCCCTTATTTTCTACAATTTCTTTGGCCTACAACGCTTCCTGGCTGACCGTAAGATATCCCCGTGTCCTAATTTAGTCACCTTAATGGCAAAAACAGCAAAACCCAACACTTGCAGCAAGAAGAGAAGCCTACACACCATCACCACCCCCTAACCAGCAAAACGACGTCTATTGCCCTCATCTGTTGAATCTATTTTACCTATGTCACTTCCTGGTTGGCAGTAAGATACCTCTGTGTCCTATCTGAATCATCTTAATGGCAAAAACAGAGAAATTTAACCCCAAAACATTAAAATTTTACACTTACATCAGGAGACGGAGCCTTTTTTTTTTTTTTTTTTTTTTTTTTTTTTGAATTAATGGCTATCGGCCATATTGTGGCCATTAAGCCATAGAGTCTATGTACAAGATAAATACACAAAAATACACAAAAGACATTGAAATAAACAAAAGTGCAAATAAATAAAGATGCCCGAATAGATAAAGAAAGTTACACAAAAGGACACATTCAGCTCAAAATACAGGCTATGGAGGTCTTAGTCACAGGGGAGGCAGTGATATGAGGCTAATGGCCGAAGGGTGGTTAAACCTCAGATGAAGCAGAACTGGAGCCTGAGTCAGAAGCTGAGTCTGTGCCATTGAGGTGCGAAAGTACAATCCTGAGGGTGTAGGACAGGATTCGAACTACCTCGAGGTCGGTGACAGCCTGAAGGGACCCCCGGCGCAACTCTTTGAAAGAAAGCAAGGCCCGCTGGTAGTCCCTCTTACTGAACTCCTCCTGCCCACACTCCTCAGGTGCCTTGTCCTCGTAGTACCGCAACTGCTGCTCCATGCTCTTGAGGCCAAACCGGGTGAGGGAGGTAAAGTTGCACCAAGAGAGTCGCCGAGCTGAAGCAGAGGGTGTGGGACTCGCTGGTGCTTGAGCCTCAGGTGAAGGGGTAGGCACATCCGAAGGCACCACGGGAGACACAGAAGGGGTGGGAACTCCTACTTCAGGTGATGATGGACGGAGCCGACACAGTCTCACCCTCTTATCGTCCGAGACTCCGAGTACCACTGACTGACCAATGGAATGCCATGCTTGTTCAGCCCAGAAACTCGTGTGAAACTTTACCCAACTACATTTACAACCACTAGAGGGCACGGAGGCCCTCTCATCTTCAGAGTAACTCTAGTATTTTATTCTAGCTAATTCAAGAGGCTATTATGCACCTGTGAGCTATTTATAAGTGTCTGAGAGCGTTCATGCTGTAAATATTAACCCTCCTATGATCGTGACAACTCTAGTACTTTTCTTTTATTAGACTCCAAACTATTTTATTCAGCTGGGGATGGGTCTTAGGAGACTGAGTGCATAAGAGAAAACCATCGTAGAGGAAGCATCAGGGACCGTAGCAAAGTCAGAAATTATACTTAGATGTTTACCATACTCTATTCACTTTCACTTTGCCTAATATTACCATCTCCTCACCTTAAATGCTGAGCTGTAAGGATACATTAACACTAGAATATAGAACAATACTCTCTTTTCCCGAAATGGACCTAAAATTACCATCTCTCCATCTTGAATGCCGAGTTGTAACATTAGATTAACACCAAAATATGATGCTAGTCACGAAGAAGTGCTATGCAAAGGATGTAGAGTCATACCATTGTCATATCCTGGCACTGGGCTACTTGAAATGAGTAAAATGACCTACACAGGGATGGAAAACCGGCCCGTGTTAGAGGAAGACCGGCATAGTCACAAAAAGGTGATATGGAATGGATATAAAACTTCACTTTAATTTGGCCTAAAATTGCCATCTCTCCATCTTGAATGCTGAGCTGTAACAAGAGCCTGACATTAGAATATGATGCTAGTCATGAAAAAGTGCTGTTGAAGATATGTAGAGCCGTGTTAGTCTTCTTCTGCCTGTAATTATCCTATGAGAAATAAGCAGCAAATATAAGATCTCAGCCATGTTAAGTCTGATAAGCTATACATACAGCTTAATGGAACGCTCTGATAAAAATTACAGCTATAAACTCATTCTACAACTCCCTAGCACCTCTTCCTTAGCTATTTATTTTGCTTATTACACCTTGCTCTCCTACTGTGCTGTATAAATACTTCCAGCTTTACCATAATCTGCATAAAAAACGTACAAAAGGATGTTAATCAAAATTGTCCAAAAATATATCGCTAAGGAAGTCTTTGGTTGACTAGTGGGAGGTGCCTGTGTGTTACCATGGCAACCTCTCACACCACCAGTTACATACACACATTTTCCCACCGGCAAGTTCCATTAGAGAATATTGTGTGTGTGTGTGTGTGTGTAATTCACCGGGTCGGTCAGGATCACGTGATGGTTTTGTGATCATCGGCATTTTACCCTCCCGGAAGAGAGCTGAGAGCTCATATAGTCCGATCTAAAGGCAAAGCCTTGACCTTCACACACGCACACACCCATCCTCTTGCTCGAGGAGGACAGTGACCACCCGCCTTGTCAGTGAAACTTTTTCGCATCCCGAGCAAGGCGCGAACCCCCGTCTTAGCAGATGCTAGGCGAGAGCATTACCACTGCACCAGCGAGTGTGTGTGTGTGTGTGTGTGTACAGTCATGCGTGTGCCTGCACATCTCACCGCAATGCTCCGCCAACACCCACAACACTTTTCTCCTTAATTTCTGTCCACAGAGAACTCTTACATTCCTGGATCTTTTCAAAAACTTGGTTCGACGTCGTTCTTACATATTATGAAGGAAAAAAAGGTAACTGTTGATATAAATGTTCGAAAAAAACCATTATATATAAACTGCAGGAGATATATTCTTTTCACTTTCACTTGGCCCAGATTTTCGTTCTTTTGCGGCTGATTTCACGTAGTTCAGTGGCAGAAAGTACAATGCTATGGCTCTACAACCTTGTCTCAGCACATCTTCGTGACCAGCATCATCTTCCAGTGTTCATCTATTGCTACAACTCAGCATTCAGGACGGAAATAGGGGAGTTTTAGGCCAAGTTACAGTAAAAAGAGTATAGTGGACAATATTCATAGTCTTGCCTTGGTTAGAGTATGGCTTGGTTAGTGTGTGTTACACACACACACACACACACTCCTTTCCCCACCATCAAGTCCTACCTTAGAATACATGTGTGTGTGTGTGTGTGTGTGTGTGTGTGTGTGTGTGTTCTTACTTAATTGTTCTTACCTAATTGTATCTTTACAGGAATGAGTCAAGCTCGTACTGTCCCGTGTCTTAAACCATATTTATCGTACATCTCCTTAAATTTGTGAATTGTTTTGACACACACTATTTCATTCGGTAGTGCATTCCATTGATCAATTACTCTGTTTGGGAAACTGAATTTCCTTACATCTTTATCACCTCTCTTCTTATGCAGTTTTTTGCAGTGTCCTCTTGCTGATGCTACTTCATATGTTAAGTAATCATTTATGTCTATTTTCTCCTTCCCTGATATGCACTTATATAGCAATATCATGTC
>NC_136966.1:43164026-43306526 GCF_032717465.1 Coenobita brevimanus
ACCAAGACATAAAGTAACTTGGTGGTGGGATGAGGGTGTAGAAGCTGCAATTAAGGAGAAAAGAAGGCTTTTCCGGGAATGGAAGAAGGGTGGTAGCAAAGAGGAATATTTGGCTGCCAAGCGTAGGACTAGGAGAGAGGTATACAGGGCAAAGTCTGAGTCACAGAGACAATTACTTGATAACCTAAATCATGGGGAAAGGAAAAATATATTTAGGGTGGCAGGTCAGGTGAAGAGGGATAATCGGGATATCATTGGTGAGCAGTGTGTGAAGAATGATGAAGGAAGGGTAGTGGTGAACAGTGAGGATATTAAAGATGCATGGAGAGAGCATTATAACCGGTTGTTGAATGAGGAGTTTGACTGGGACAGGGAAGGTTTGGAGCCAGCAGATCCAGTGTCTGGCCCTTGGCCTTTGATTGATACTGCTACTGTGAGTGAGGCAATAGGCAGGATGAGGGTGGGGAAGGCAGCAGGTGTGTCTGGGTTGACTGCCGAAATGTTGAAGGCCTCAGGCGATATAGGGGTGAGTTTAGTCACTGACCTGGGGGTAGGGGGGTTTCAAGAATACTCCCCCAGTATCCCTGCTTGTCGTACGAGGCGACTAAAAGGGTTGGTGGTGGGTTAGTGCCCCACCCCGTAAAAAGAACTATCTAAAAAAGCAAATAAAGCGCCTCGGACCCGGACGGACCATACGTTGACGACTAAGGAACGGACAAAGGACATTCTGAGGGTAGGAACGTGGAATGTGAGAGGAGTGAATGATGAAGTGAAAGAGAGAGAGAGTGTCCAGGTGCTTGAGGATGCAAAAGTGGATATATGTGGATTGACTGAAACTAAATGGAAAGGTGAAAGGATGAGAGAATGGGAATACGGTGTAGGTATATGTGCAGGAGTCAGTGAGAATGAGAGGGCAAGAGAGGGAGTATGTCTGATGATAAGCAAGAAGTGGAAGGAGAATATAAGAGAGTATGGAACAGTGGGTGCAAGGATTGTATGGGTGAGGATGAAAGTAGGTATACAAGCATGGGCGATTGTATGTGTGTATGCTCCAACAGAGGATCGAGTGGCAAGAGTGAAAGATGAGTTTTGGGCGAGAGTAGAAGCATGTATGGACAAGTTTGAGAGGAGCGAGAGAGTGCTGTTGATTGGAGACATGAATGGCAAAGTTGGGAATGTACGAGTGGATGGAGTGGTTGGTCAGTGGGGTGTGCCAGCTGAAATAGATGGGAATGGTAGTGCTTTGGTGGACATCTGTGCTGGTAAGGGGTTGGCAATAGCCAACACCTACTTTCGTCATAAGATGATCCACCGGTATACATGGAGAGTAATGAGGAGGATGGATGGTGAACTTGTTGAACGAAAGGCAATGATAGACTACGTGTGTGTGGATGAGCGAATGAGAAGACAAGTGTTGGATGCAAGGGTGTGGAGAGGGTGGGGAATGGAGTCTCGGACCATCACTTAGTGATGGCCAAGGTAGAGCTGCAAAGAAAGTGGTTGAGGAGATGAAGGGGAAGACAGGAGGAAGCAGCTCCTGTGAGAAGAGTGGAGAAATTGCAAGATAGTGAGAAAAGGACAGAGTATAAGAGCATAGTGGAAGAAAGATTGGGAAGGTATGAACTAGAGCAGATGGAAGGGGTGGAAGACGTATGTAAGATATTCACGGAAGAGATAAGCGCAGCGTGTGAGGCGGTTTGTGGAGTGAGGAGGAGATGCAAGGGTGTGCAAGGGACAGCATGGTGGAATGATGAGGTGAAACGAGCTGTGGAACAGAAGAAGAAGGCATATGGTGAATGGTTGGCGAGTAGAGATAGGGGAGAAGATGAGAGAGAGAAGAGAGAGGTATATGTGAGCAGGAGAAGGGAGGTTAAGAGACTAGTGAAGGAGAGTAAGAAGAAAGTGGATGAAGAGTTTGGGAGGAATCTGAGTGTGAAATGGAGGGAGAGTAAGAAATTGTTTTGGAAGGAGGTTAAGAAAATAAGGCAGTGTGAAAGGGGAAATAGTAGGGGAGTGAAAGATAGGAATAATAGATTGTTGGTGGAGAAGAGAGAGAAATTGAGGAGATGGAAGGAGCACTTTGAGAATTTGTTGAATGTAGAGAGTGAGAGCAGTGTGAGTATAAGTGGTTGGGGAATGGCTGGGAGAAGAAGAGATGAGAAAGGGAGGAAGAGATCAGTAGGTTGGAAGTAGTGGAAGCGATGAAGAAGATTAAGCTGGGAAAGGCCCCAGGAATTGATGGAGTGTGTGGTGAAATGCTTAGGTATGGGGGTGAGATTGTTGTGGAGTGGATATGGAAGTTGTGTAGATTAGCTTGGGAAGAGGGAAGGGTTCCAGAGGACTGGAAATCAGGTATAATTGTTCCTCTGTACAAAGGAAAAGGGGAGAGAGAAGTATGTGGTAACCATAGGGGTATTTGCCTTCTTAGTGTGACTGGTAAAATATATGGTAGAATACTCATTGATAGGGTTAGGCATATGACAGAGGAGCTAGTTGGAGAAGAACAAGGGGGATTTAGGAAGGGAAAAGGGTGTGTAGATCAGATATTTGTTCTAAGATGTTTAGTGGAGAAGTATCTAGAGAAGGGAAGGAAAGTGTATGCTGCCTTCATGGACTTGGAGAAAGCTTATGACAGAATAGATAGGCAAGGTATGTGGAAGGTATTAAGAATATATGGAGTGGAGGGGAAATTGTTGAGTGCTGTGAAGAGTATGTACGAGGGAGCTAGGGCTACGGTGCGAGTGGATGGTGAGCTGAGTGAGTTCTTCGATCTCAATGTGGGACTGAAACAGGGGTGTGTGATGTCTCCATGGCTGTTTAATATATATATGGATGGGGTTGTAAAGGAGGTGCAAGGTAGGGCAGTGGATGTGGGGGTGGCCCTAATGAATGAGGGTGAGATTTGGAAGCTTCCGGTGTTGCTGTTTGCTGATGATACAGTACTGTTGAGTGAAGATGAATGGGAGTTGCAAGGTTTGGTGAATGAATTTGGGACAGTGTGTAGGAGGAGGAAGCTGAAAGTTAATGTAAACAAAAGTAAAGTTATGATGTTTGAGAGGAATGAAGTCACAGAGTGTGCAGTGAGGTTGGATGGTGAGGATATGGAGAATGTGAGTGCATTCAAGTACTTGGGTAGTGTGATGAGTAAGGATGGAACTTTGGGGGATGAAGTACGTGAAAGGGTACAGCAGGGAAGAAAGGTTGTTGGTACACTGAAAGCAGTGATGAGAAATAGGGAGGTGAGTATGGAAGTTAAGAAGTCACTGCATGATGGTATTGTGATCCCTACCCTGACGTATGGAAGCGAGGCGTGGACCTTGCAAGAGGGGAACAAGTCAAGAGTGAGAGCAGTGGAAATGAGTTACTTGAGAGGAGCATGTGGAGAGACGTGGAGGGACAGGTTGACGAATGAAGAAGTGAAGGAACGTTGTGGGGTAGATGTGGATGTGGTTGAAAAGATTAGGAGAAATACGCTGAGGTGGTTTGGACATGTGGAGAGAATGGAGAATGAAAGACTGACTAAGAGGGTGTATGTAGGTGAGGTGGAGGGAGGGAGAGGGAGGGGTAGACTGGGGATGAGGTGGAGGGATGGAGTTGAGAGGTATATGAGGGAGGGGGGGGTGAGTTGGGGGGAGGGGAGTCAAATGGTGGGTGACAGAGTGACTTGGAGGCGTTTTGTCTGCGGCCACCCTTTGCGGGATTAGGGCGTCGGGCTATAGATAGATAGATAGATAGTGTTGTCCCAGATGATTGGCTGAAGAGTGTAATTGTAAATGTGTATAAAGGGAAGGGTGATGCCCTGGAAAGAGGAAATTATAGAGGTATAAAGCTTTTAGATCAGATAATGAAGGTAATGGAGAGAGTTTTAGAAGGTATGATTAGAGAAAGAGTGAATATTGATGAGATGCAGTTTGGGTTTAAGCCAAGTAGGGGGACCACTGATGCCATATTCATTGTTCGACAGCTTCAGGAAAAATATATTGGTAGGAGAAGGGATCTTTATTTTGTTTTTGTTGATTTGGAAAAGGCCTTTGACAGAGTCCCTAGAGAGGTGGTGAAGTGGGCAATGAGAAAGCTTGGCTTGGAGGAGTGGCTGGTTAGGGTGGTTATGGCCATGTATGTGGGTGCTCACACCCAGGTGAGAGTGAATGGAGATTTGAGTGATGAGTTTTCCGTGAATGTTGGTGTGCATCAGGGCTCAGTCTTGAGTCCCATGTTGTTTATCATGGTACTTGAAGCCCTTTCACGTGACTTTAGAAACGGACTCCCGTGGGAGTTGTTATATGCTGATGATTTGGTGTTGATTGCAGAAAATGAAAGGGAGGCGGAGGAAAGGTTTAGGAAGTGGAGAGATGGTATGGGGCAAAAGGGTTTAAGGGTAAATGCAGATAAAACCACGTTGAGTACACCGCTTCCCGTCCGATCAGCGAAGTTAAGCAACGTTGGGTCTGGTTAATACTTGGATGGGTGACTGCCTGGGAACACCAGATGCTGTTGGCATCCCTACGTGTCAAGTGGGGTTGGTGGAGGATTAGTGCCCCTCCCTGTAAAACAATTAACTCTAAGCCCTTGGCCACCCCATTTGGGATACATGGCATCTGGCAATGAATGAATGAATGATATCTAGGGTTGGTGGCGGTACTGTCAAAGACGAGGGAGAGTGGCCATGTGCAGTTTGCCACAAGGGCGTGGGAAGTAATTCCATCTTGTGCAGTGTGTGTGATAAATGGGTGCATAAGAGATGTAGTGGTATCAGAGGTAGACTGCGAGATAATGCTGATTTTATGTGTACGGCGTGCCGGCGTGAGCAGGTGGAGATCGTCAGACGTGAAAGGATTGAACTTGCTGGTGAATCTCTTGAGTGTGTGGAAGAGTTTTGTTATTTGGGAGACATGTTGTGTGCTGGAGGTGGGGCTGGAGCTAGCTCTGTGGCTAGGGTGAGAAGTGGTTGGAAGAAGTTCAGGGAGCTCTTGCCACTCCTGACATTGAGAGGGCTCTCCCTACATGCTAAGGGGTCTTTGTATGCAGCATGTGTTAGGAGTGTAATGCTGTATGGCAGTGAGACCTGGGCAGTGAAGGAGGAAGGCATTCGCCGGCTCAGACATACAGAAATGACAATGATTAGGTGGATGTGCAGTGCGTCCCTGCGTCCAAGGCCTGGAGGGGCTGGGTTTACAATGGAAGAGTTGAGAGGTAGGATGGGACTGGAGTGTATTGGTGTTGTGATGAGGAGAGGTAGACTGAGGTGGTTTGGACATGTGGAGAGGATGGGGGATGATAATTGGGTGAGGAAGGTGAGAAGTGTTAATATTGGGGGTGGGGTTATGAGGGGTAGACCGAGAAAGACATGGGACGAGGTCATTAAGTGTGACCTTAGGGTTAAGGGACTGAACACGGAGGCTGCAATGGATCGTGCAGCGTGGAGAGCCGCCATTAGATGACCAAGGCCGACACATGCAAGCATGTTGGAGCCTTTAAAAACGAAACAAAACGAAACATTATATATATATATATATATATATATATATATATATAAAGATAGATAGATAGATAGATAGATAAATAGATAGATGGATACAGATATATATATATATATATATCTCCCTCTCTCTCTCTCTCTCTCTCTCTCTCTCTCTCTATATATATATATATATATATATATATATATATATATATATATATATATATATGATATATATTGATATATATTGATATATATTAATATATACTGATATAAATATATATATATATATAATATATATATATATATATATATATATATATATATATATATATATATATATATATATATCTAAATATATATATATATATATATATATATATATATATATATATATATATATATATATATATATATATATATATATACAGGAAAAGCAATACCAGTGTTGCATTGAACAGCATATTTATTATGTCCAGACGTTTCAACATATTCATCTATGTCATCTTCAGTGGATCTAAAAAGATGAAAAAAAGACCCGTAAGGTATTTAAAATCCTAAAAGAACTATATGAGCATGAGCTCATCGTACCTACATAAAATAGAAAACGTAGTGTTAAATTATAGGGGAGACTTAACTGCATAATATAATCAGAGGGACAGCAGACAAACAATTGTTTAGGGCGGGTTTTCGTTTATAAATATGAATATATTCTAGTATTCTTAGATTCATAATGGTACATGTGTCTATTATACAGAAATTCTTGGGATCAACAGAAGCATTACAAACATATGAATGTTCCCTTACCCCTGAGTGAGGAGGGTCGCTCACAGGGAGACCTGACCTGCTCGACTGACTTCTATGCTCGTCAACCCTTAGCTTGAAAGCTCATATTGTGCTTCCAATATACCCTGTATGGCAACTAGGGCACTTGTATTCATAAACGACTGACGAGCGGAGGACAGTCGGTAGTCGGTCTTTGTAATGAAAAAATGATTGAATCTTAAGATCATTCTTATGAACAAATCGGAACTTTATTTGAGGATAGAAAACAGAAAAGTTATATTTCTGTGCCCTCTCTATCTTTTCTGATACAGTACCAAGAAAAGGTAGAGAAAGATACATTTCCTCCTTACTCACTGTACATACGGGTTGCTTTGGACCGTAAATTTTGGCTAAGAATTTTCTAACACAATTATCAAAAAGAGCAGTACTGAAACCACTGTTAGCAAAATAAATCCTCAAAAATGAAATCTCCTGATGGAATAGGTTGTAGGTGGAAGTTAGGTTATAAGCTCTATACAAAAGTGTTCTAATTGCATTCAACTTAAAAATAAATGGACAGTAACTAAAAAAGCTAGTACCCAAACCCGAGAAAGTAGGCTTACGATATACAAACATAACCAGAGTGCCATTTAACTTCTGAATTAATAAATCAAGAAAAGGGAGTTTACCATTAACTTTACATTCCATGGTAAATTTTATGTTCTTATTTTGTTTATTTAGGTAGTTTTAAAAAAGTGGAGCAAGGCTTTCATCTTGAAATATAATAGAGTGTCATCCACATATCTACGATAAAGGATGGGTTTAAAGTATACAGGACAATTATCCAGCCATTTTTTCTCCCAAAAACAGAGAAAAACATTAGCCATAGTCAGACCCAGAGGCGAGCCCATAGCCACACCGTCTACCTGTTTATATACCTCGTTATTAAATATAAAATGGCAGTCCTTAACACAAACAGAAATCAGGTTTTTAAAGAATTTTTTACTCATACCCATGACTTTATCCATATCATTAAATACTGAATTTACACAAAACTCAATAGTTTCATCCAAGGGAACATTTGTAAACAATGAGGTGACATCAAAACTACACATGTAGCAGGAGGTTGGTAGTCCGAATCCAGAGAGAAAGTTAAAGAGCTCATATGAATTTTTAACCGTATATTCATTGGTTGTTAAACCCGAAAGGATGGTACTACAATTTACCTGTATTGGTACTACATTGCACAAACACTTTAATAATAACAGTACTGTACTGTACTGTACTATTACTACTACTACTACTACAATATTCTTAGTGCTGCTACTAATAAAAGCTAATAATAACAGTAATCATAAAATTATCAGTAATGATAATAAAAACCAGTACAAAAATGGTAGCCCTATTTTATCCCTTTTGAGACAACAGGGGTGCAAGGATAGGGTATCACAGTCCAGCACATTTCAGTTGTATGATCAACCTATATCCAACAGAATATTTAGTAGAAAAATTTCCTGTCACATCTTGGATTCATAACATTGCAAGTAAAGCATGACTGTCTTTGACTGAGTTCTCTTCTATTAATAAGATATGTTTGCTACTGCTGATACAGTACAGTAGTTACTGTATATCATGAGCCTGGATGATAACACCTTAACACTGACATCAATATGTTAGTCTATTCCTCACTTACTTATCTCTATTCCCTTCAACCATAAGTCATGAAAGTAAACAAAACTTCAGTAGGAACAAAATTAATTTCCATATGTTTTCAAACCATGTATCTGCCTTACCCAGTTTGGTACAGATGGCAATACTCGCTACATATTCAAGCCACTGTTTTATCCTCATATAGGTTCATGAGGTATCAATGACTGAACCATGTATGATTTTTCCAAGACCATATATTCATCCTCCAATTTACTTTGATGACATAGAGATGGCTGAAATTTTAAAAACCATGTGTTTTCATATTGCTCTTATTCTTGTGTTTCCTTGAAGAAGACAGGGACAAACCAACCTTCCATGTGATTACCTAAATCAATTCTATGGTCACCCTCCTGATTTTCTTGATGTGATGACTAGAGAAATTCCCATATAATTTTTCTACCCTCTTCTCTTTTGTAGGTAGCGACAAAAATCATCCACTCACCTGATGTACCAGTACACCTGCCTTATTCTTCATCCACTTCTTTTTCTGTTTGGCTTCCCCTCTTCCTATTTTTCCCATCCCTCCTATCACTTTTTATTCTTCTTCCTGCCACTTCAGATGGCTCTACATTGAGTGATGTTTAAAGGATTCCTGTAACCCAGAACACCATTTACAACACTGGGTGTCAACCATAAAACCAGATAATAGGGTGAGGTTGTTTGCTATAGTGCCCGTCAACCGGGTGGAGAGATGCAAATACAGTGTTCATCCAGGAACTAAACCTCCACACTCTTCCCTGCACCTTACCGTGGTGAGGTGCTGGTCACCACAAGGGAATGCTGCTTTATTGCATGGGAGGGCCCTGCAGGGCCAGCTGCTCACCTGCAGTTGATGGGTCTGCTCAGCCAGACAGACTGGGGTTACTCAACAACAACAACCCTCCTCTTTTTCTTGATGATTTTCTACAGTTACCTGTTCCCAAATCAAGTTGTCTATACTCTTGTTTTTCTTGATGTCAGAGATGACACAAATCTCCAAAGCTACATGTGCCATGACACTTCCTGATACTCCTGTTTTTCTTGTTATAGGGATAAGTAACCTCTCTATCCTCAAGTTTTTCTTCATATACAGATGACAAAACATTCTATGCATCCTGACACATTGCATTTCTCCTACATTCTTGATGCAGGAAAGAGAAAATTTTCCACTATTAATTGTTTACATATCACTTTTCTATCAATCTGTTTTTCTTGTTGACTTTCCACATACAGTATATACAGTACCCTCGCGTCCAACACACATTTGTCCAGAACGATTCGCGTCCAGCATGGAGAGCAAAAAGTTAGTACGATTTAATATGATTTAAGTGCTGTAAAACGGGTGCGTAAGCATAACACTGACGGAGCTCCGAGAAGTGGGCGAAATCCGCAGAGTTTGCCTCTAGCACGATCACTCCTGGTCCAACACGGTCATACTGGACGTTCCCGTGACGCTGACAGCCAAACAAAACTTCCGATCAAGTAGCCTCCCCCGCTCGCTAACGTGACGAGATCGTGATGTCGCCCCAATGAAAAACGCTTCTGCTCTCACGTGATGTTTTGTTTAAATTTCTCCCGCCACAGCGCCACTCAGTTGCATAATTCGCATTGGACGGTGCTTTTTTCTGGCTGCATTTGCTGCCCTTGCTACTGCATTTTACCCTGCTCACAATGCCTAGGAAGCCTTCTGAGAACCCCAAGAAGCGGCTGCACCTCCCTCAGGCCACCAAGCTAGAATTCATCGAGAGGCAGAAGAAATGGGAGAGGAATTTCAATGGATTTATGAGGGAGGTTGAGGAGGAGCAGCAGCCATTACCCGCTAGTGACGCCAGAAGCCATCCTCCAGGGACCCAGTAGGACTACCTACAGTCTCGGATATCACCTTTCATTCCCAGCAAGCCCACCAACATTATCCTAAAAGGTTAGTTATCATTCATAGTACAGTATCATTTATTATAATTACAGTAGTACCAATATATGTATAGGTATATGGTAGGTATTTAGGGTGACTTTTCCTAGGGTTGCTGACATAATTCATTTTTCCCCATAAGCTCTGTTGTTTGTCCAACACGTTTTTGGTCCAACACGGGACCCATGCATGACAATATTACCGTGTTGGACGCGAGGGTAGTGTATATGCTCCTAAATCACTTCCTTATCCTCCTTTTTTTCTGATGAGGTACAAATGATAGAACCTTCCAAGCCAAATCACTTTTCTGACTTCCTCTTGTTCTCAATACGATCCAGCCGGTCCAGCACAGTTTTAAACATGCCCTCCACTGAGTCCTTGTTCTGTTGAAGTTGCTGCTGCAGGTGGTCAAGGCGACGGGAAACAGCATCTACTTTGTATCGTGCAAGGGCAGGGGTGCCAGTTCGCGACACACCAGAATAGGGCCGTGACTCAGCCATCTGAGGGCATGGCAGTCACAGGAGAAGTGAACAGGGAGAGGAAAGGGAGTGCAGTACATGGGAACAGAGCACTATGGAAAATAATAACAAAAGACAGGAGCCAGGAGTACAAGGGAAAAAAGCTAAAAGAAAGGAAGTACAGGGCAACTGTAAATAGTATCCACTTCGTAGTTTGCAAGGGAAGTGGTGCCAGTTTGTGACACACTAGGACTGAGACTCTGCCATCTGAGGATGCAGCAGTTGCAGGAGATGGAGAGAAATGAAGTACGAAGGAAAGATACAAAAATGAAAGATGTACCAATTAAAGGAGAGTAGTGTACAAGGACAGAAAAGGGAGTACAGAGGAAAGAAATAAACAAAGGAATAAATACGAAATGAGTACTGAAGCTGTAAAGCAGAAATGAAAGGGATACAAAGGAAAGAAAAAGAGCACCAAGGAAAGGGACATGAGAAGAAGCAAGTACACAAAAATGTTGTGGGAGGGAAAAGAAAAAAAAGGAGTACAATGAGAGGAATACAGAGAAAAGAAAATGTAAACAAAGGAGTAAAAATGAAAAGTGTACTAAGTAGAAAGCTGTAATGCACAAATGAAAGGGATACAAAGGAAAGAAAGAGAGCACCAAGGAAAGGGACATGGGAAGTGGCAAGTGCATGGGAAAGTTGTCATCATCATCATCATCATCATCATCATCTGGACCTCCTTTCCCACCCTAGGGCAAGGTGAGGAGTAGCAATGTCCAGACAGCCCAAATTTACCCAATCCAATGGGCCACGCTTCCATTCACTCACCATTCAAGCCCCCGGAATCCTGGCTCTATCGGATATGCCAAAAACATTCACCACATTCTGTAGCTTCACAAAAACATATCCAATTATGTCAGTCTGGAAGCTGTCAAGTTAAAAAGGGGTGCCAAATCCTTGATCATGCACTTCTCCTCACAATATTCATCCAGCCAGCTCAATCTCTTGTCAGTTTCCTAGACTCACCGACTTCCAAACCTCTCTTCCTCACACACTCATCCATCATACCCTTCCACTTTCTCCTTGGCCTACCTCGCCTCCTCCCCCCTTCAAATTCGCTCAGATATACCATTTCACCACTCTATTGTTATCCATTCTCTCCACATGACCTTACCATCTCAGTACACTCTCTTCAATTCTGGTGTCCACCAACTTCCTCACTCCACATCTTTCATGAATCACATTATTTCGCATCCTATCCACCCTCTGTACTCCACATACATTCCTCAGCAGTCCCATCTCCAATGCTCTTACTCTTGACTTTTCATTTTCATGCCACACCATAGGCTCACATCCATATGTTAAAGTTGGCACTAACACTCCTTCATGTAAGCCTCATGCAGCTGCAACACTCAAGCCTCTGTTTCTTATCAAGACCTTCATTGCACCAGCTACTTTTCTTCCTTGTGTCACTCTGCTTCTAACTTCTGCACATTATCCTCTCTTTTCTATCACTGTACCCAGGTATTTGAACTCTCTCACCAATTCCAGTCTCTCTCCATTCACTGTGACATTGCACTGGGAGTCACCTTCTCTCTCAATAACCATCATTTTACTCTTTTCTACATTTACTCTTAAGACACGACTCTAGCAGACCTCAGCAAAACTCTGCACTAGCCTACCAAGTTCTTGTCTGGTACTTGCAAGCAGTACTGCATCATCAGCAACAAATTTGAGATATTCCATCCATCACCATTCATTACCAGTGCCATCCCTCTCTCCATGTGTTTTTACTTCTCTCATCACCCCATCCATATATACTGTACATATTGAACAACCATGGGGACATCACACAACCTTGTCGCATACCCACACCAATGCCCATTAATCCTTATGTATGCTTCACTACCATCATAAGAACTCTTGACAGCACCTAGCAGCTTACCATCTACACCATACATGCACAAAACTTTCCAAAATCCTTCTTTGTCCACTTTGTCGTATGCTTTTTCCAGGTCCATGAATGCCATAAACACCTTATGGTCTTTCCCACAAGCCTTTTCTGTTATCTGTCTCTCTGCAAATATTTGGAGTGGCCCTGGTGAGAGAGGATAGTGTTTGGAAACTCCCTGTACTGTTGTTTGCAGATGATACTGTGTTGTTGAGTGAAGATGAAGGGGAGCTGCAAGGCTTGGTGGATGAGTTTGAGAGAGTGTGTAAGAAACGGAACCTAAAGGTGAATGTAGGGAAGAGTAAAGTGATGGTCTTTGAGAGAGGTGAAGTCAGTGAATGTATAGCGAGGTTGGATGGTGAGGAATTGGAAAATGTGAGTACGTTTAAGTATTTGGGTAGTGTGATGAGTAAGGATGGAGGTTTGGAGGGTGAAGTGCTTGAAAGGGTACAGCAGGGAAGAAAGGTTGCTGGTTCCTTGAAAGCAGTGATAAGAAACAGGGAAGTGAGCATGGAAGTAAAAAAGTTACTACATGACAGTATTGTGATACCAACTCTAACGTACGGAAGTGAAGCTTGGACGTTGTTGGAAGGACACAAGTCAAGAGTGAGAGCAGTGGAAATGAGTTATTTAAGAGGAGCTTGTGGAGTCACGTGGAGAGACAGGCTGACGAATGAGGATATAAAGGAGCGTTGTGGTGTTGATGTGGATGTGATAGGAAGCGTTGTGAGGAACACACTGAGGTGGTTTGGCCATGTGGAGAGGATGGAGGGTGAAAGACTGACGAAGAGAGTGTATGTGAGCGAGGTGGAGGGTGGAAGAGGGAGGGGGAGACCGAGGATGAGATGGAGGGATGGGGTGGAGAGGTATATGAGAGAGGGGGGTGTGAGTTGGGAGCAGGGTAGTGAAATGGCGGGGGACAGGGCGACTTGGAGGCGATTTGTTTGTGGCCACCCCAAACGGGATTGAGGCGTCTGGCAATAGATAGATAGATAGATCCTCTGCTACTCCTAAAGCCACCCTGTTCATCACTCACTAGGACTGATGTGCACAAAGAAAAAAAAAGGGAATACAAATAAGAGGAATATTGAGGAAAGGAAAATGGCATGAACTGACAATGATCAAAGAGCTAATGAGTTTATGCTACCTTTATGATACAGTTAGGAACTTACTGCCTCGAGTCAAAGAAAAATCAACAAGTAAGTCATTAAATCCTTAACTGATACAACTGATACTGTACTACAAAAGAAACCTCTATGTTAATTATTTCCACAAAGTTACCAGGTAACTGCTTCAGAGACTGGCTACTGAGGGATAAATACTGTACATATACAGATACTTAAACTGTATCAAGAAAATTAGTAAGGACAAACATAATGTGTATCTATGACCATACTTACGAAAACTACTATCCCCAAATTTACTACACCCAAACTACCTAAACTAACCTTTACTTGGAGATGAGCCAGTTCCTTCTCAATGTCTCCATCTGATAACTCCTCAGTAAGTACATCGGGCAATTCGTCCACATCATCATCTCCCTTATTTTCCATTCGTCCCACCTCTTCTTCCTCCTTCTCCTCCTCCTCCTCCTCCTCCTCCTCCTCTGTTCCTCCAGGGGAATGTGAGGGGTTGGGCCAGGGTAAGTGAGACACAGGATGTAGTGGAGTGTGTGCTCTAGTTGGAGGCTCCTTGTTTTGCTTCAGCTCATCTGTTTCTTTCATTATCCATTCCAGATCTTCTTCACTGTAGCAGATACAAAAATGATTGGTGAAAACTTAATAATACAATATAAAGAAACCATTCATTATCAAATGCTCAAAGTTAATCAAATATGTAAAATCAGATGTGTGTGACAAGTTATACAATGATAGAAATACATGAAAATTGTAAATTATGTATTAAATTTCATGAAATAAATAATATTTAATGTACCTCCAACAACTAACAAATAAAGGATTTCCATGTATTTGCTTATAATCCATATAACTCACATCTCCTCCAGCTCCTCCTTCTGATCAATATATTTGGCAATTTTGTCTATTCTGAAAATACAGAAAGAGAGTAAGTGTTACTGAAATGCTTGAGTACTCTGCTGCAAATACTGTGGTCATTATCATCGTTTTATTTATTCAGTGTAATCAGTGAAGCTCTCCTAAAGCATGTGTATTTCTTGTGCAACTCTGCTGTTACCATCATTATTACCATAAGTTTACTTCCATCATTACAGTACTGTATTACCATCAATACTACCACCATCACCACCATAATATTCAGCACCATTACCATCCACCATCATAACCTTGCTGCTCATATCATCCCCACCATTATGACTATGATTACCACAACCACCACCATCACCATTAACAACACCACATGCAAACTGCAGCTGGTATTACTACCATTAGCACTGATACCACTGTCCACCATGACCACCATAACTACTCACTTATCAGACATCCTCTTGATGTTGTTCTGGATAGAAGACTCTTCAGCCTGGGTGATTCGGGCCTGGTATGTCTGGATTGCCTCCTTCTCAAATATCCTAAGTGATTCCAGAGTCTCCTTCATGTAGTCATCCACTGGAAAAGAATTTCATGATCATCATCATTGTTTTATGAAATTTTCAGTGTCTGTATCTATAAGGCATATATTACCTGCATAACCTCTTTCTTCTGGTAGGCAGAGGAGCTTAATGTCCACTCACTCGATGTAGTGCTGCTTAGGGTGTATGCCCTTTCCTCTCTTCCTTCCTTCCTCTTTTGTCTTTCTTTCCTTCATTCTTTCCTCCTCCTCCTGCCACTGGGTGACTTTACACTCCCTCTTCTGTCTTTCTTTCCTTCATTCTTTCCTCTTCCTTCTGCATATGGGTGACTCTATACTGAGTGACAGGCCAGGTGGTTTCCTGTACAACAGGACACCATTTACTATGCTGGGTGGTAACCATATAACCAAAAATTATGGTGCATGGTGGTTTACCGAGTAATTAAGGCGCTCCAATTGGATTGAGCTGGTGTAGGTTTATATCCAAGGAGTGGTTGGGGTTTATTGTTCATATAATGCTGCTCAGGGATGAGTGCATCTGGTCACTCTTATCTTAAATGTCAGGATCAACTTGCCTAGCCCTGGGCTCCTACACTGCTCATAAGGCAAAATAGGATTGGATAATGGATGGATGGATGATAACCTCTTTCTACATGGTTAACCAAAGCTCTCAAGCTTTATGACAGTTTCCCAGTATGAGTCATTATCCCAAGTCTCTCCACAACAGCTCATTCTTTTCCAGCCACATAAATACTTCTACACCTCTTCAGAGAACTAATGCAATTTCCCCCATACTCTTCACATGTAGTTCAAATCACCTAAGTCTACCGCTGTGCAAGATACTGGTTATTCTCATATAGTAAATCCTTGTGGTTCATGATACTGCACAACAAGGCTACATGTGCTGCAAAAACTGTGTATGGTTCTAAAATTCATGTCACATGCCTCTACACCAAGAAACCATTTACTATGCTGGGTGGTAACCATATAACCAAATTTTGGCCCCTGGTGGCTTAGTGGGTAATTATTGTGCTCCAATCAGATTAAGCTGGTGAAGGTTTATATCCAAGGGGTAGTTGGGGTTTACTGCTCATGTAATGCCACTCAGGGATGAGTAAGGTTGGTCACTCTCATCTTAATTGTCAGGACCAACTACCCAGCCCCAGGCTCCTACACTGCTCATGGGGCAATGTAGGATTGGATGATGGATGGATGGATGGATGGATGGACCTCCCTTGCAATTTACTTCACCCTTTTGATGGCATTTTTGACACCAGTAAAGGGGTTAATAATGTCTAAGCATCCTGTAACTGATCCAAGTTGTAGTGAATGTGCCCAGAAACAAGAAAAACATTTATTCTGATGGCAAAAGTTAATCTCTTACGTACATAAAACTGTCTTTCCTAAATGGTAAACAAGTGTTTTCTTGCTTTCTTAGCATTTTCACTTCAAGATAGAGCACTTGCTGGGTACTGTACGTCAACATCATTAACACCTTTAGTGATGTCAAAAATGACATCATGTGTTAAAATTTATTGACTTACAGTATTTAGATCAAATTATGATGATAACCTTTTGTCATATGATAACTATAGCCAACAAGAGTATAACCCTGATAAACCTAGTGCCATACCTGTCAATGGGGACCAGTGTGGTCCTGATGATGGAGTCCTAGCTGCTTTATGTACAGTATCGGACACTCAGTACCATTATCAAAATGACTTTGAGAATATCATAAGCAAGCATATTACAAGCTTAAAAATATTATCCTATAACAAATCACTCTCATCTTAAATGTCAGGACTAACTGCCTAGCCCCGGGCTCCTATGCTCCCCATGAGGCAATGTAGGATTGGATGATGGATGGATGGAACATTAGAAGTACAGTATCCCCAGAAATTTAGACAAGTTTATTTATTATCATCTATCATCTGATGTTAAGAATATACATTTGGGGGGCTTCAGTGAAAGGTTATCAAATGATATAGATCACATGTACAACATTGATGGTCTATCTTATTTGCTAAACACCGAAAGCAATATGGAGAAGAGGTAGCTTTGTATGCCAAAAATGATATGAAATGTAAAGTAATTGAAAATATTAGCATTAATAATGATCATTATGAGTCAATATTTGTAGAAAGAGAGGCTAACAAATCTTACGTCATTGGTGTATTTATGGGCGGCCCAGTTCTGAAGTAAACATTTTTAATGACTTCTTAGAAGACTTGATGGATAAAGTGGCATTCACTGGAAAAGACTACTATATTTTGGGAGATTTTAACATAAATTTTCTTAAACATGACTCCAATAAGTATATACAAAATTTCTGTAACATTCTCTAGGGACATGGCTTTTTCTCTTGCATTAATAAACCAACCAGAGTGGGGACACAGTGCACTTCTCTTACTGATCATATCTGGACAAGCAATTTTAACAGTCTGATGAAATGTAGAAGTTTAATTACTGATGTCACTGATCACTTTTCACCATTTTATGTGCTCTAAAGAATTAAAAAATACTCACTCACAAAAAATATCACATACAGAGATTACAAAAACCTTAGGACAACCGATCAATGTGCCACTCTGGAAAAATTGTTTTGTCATAATCAGCTGGATAATGATGTAAATAAAAGTTATTTTACAAACTGTGTTATGCAAACAATTGAGAAGCATCTTCCTTTGATGACTCTCCAAATTCCAGTGAAAAGAATTCGTAAACCTTGGGTAACAAACGAACTCGTTAACTTTATTAAAACTAGGCATATTCTTTGTAAGAAATATACAAAGAAACCTATAACCTATGGAGAACAACATAGAAAATACAGAAATATGGTTAACATTACCCTAAACAATGCAAAACAGAACTACTACAAAACTAAATTGCAATTAGCTATTGGTAATACAGTAATCCCCGTACTATCTGGACGCCCACTTTCCAGACACCACACTTACCGGATATTTTGGTCCTGGGATTCAATTTTCCCAAAATTGCCCCCAAATTGCAAAAAATTAGAAAAAATCTGACTTTTTTCCCTCATAATTTGAACTCAGTGTGCGTGGCGCGGACCAGCTGTGTTCTGGTGCGTACTGTAGTTCTGCCGCCGTCCGCTAAAGAGCCCCAGCTTCCTCCCCACTTATCGCCCGTCTCTTGTTGTGAGTGCACACTCGTCATCATGGCCGCCCATGTGCTCGCATTTGTGGTGGTGCCCTTCCTCCTGCAGGCCCTGCTGCTGCTCTCCTGCCTCGTGTTAGTGTGTGTGATGATGGCCCCACCAGCTGAGAAGAGGAAGAGAGTGGTTTTGACTCTGAAGAAGAAGAGGGAGATATTGGACAAGGTGGACATGGGATGGTCAACCTCACGCATCCTCTGTGAATTTAACCTGGCCCGATCTACTTTGTTTGATATCAAGAGATCCCCCAACAAACTCATGCAGTACACAGCTGACTTCTCGTCGAAGAACAAACGCAACGTAGAGAGGATGATGATGTTTACTCCCCGGTATGCTGAAGTCAACCGCTCCATGTTGATTTGGTATCGACAGCAACGTGCTGCTGGTGTGCTGGTGCGTGGCACGAAGCTGAAGGCTGCTGCTGAGAAGTTCGCAAGGCTTCACGATACCCTAGACTTCAAGGCATCTGAGCGTTGGCTCCTTGCATTCAAGTTACGACACGGCCTTACCAACCGTAAGTCTCATGGCGAAGCTTTGGATGCCAACGAGGATGAAATAGAGGAGTTTCAGCACAAGGTGAAGGGCTTGATCGACAGGGAGGGCCTCACTTTCGGTCAAGTCTATAACGCTGACGAAACTGGTTAATTCTATCGCTCTTTGCCAACGAACACTCTAGCCGAGGAGACGGAGAAGCGTGTACCTGGCCGCAAGCTCTCCAAGCAACGGATATCCGGTCTGTGTTGTGCCAGTGCTAACGGTATGCACCGGCTTAAGCCCGTTATTGTTGGCCGTGCAAAGCAGCCTCAGTGTCTTCGTGGGGTGATGGATGTCCTTCCCGTCATTTGGTACCACTCTTTGAAAGCATGGTTCACTGCCCAGATCTTCAAAGACTGGTTCCACCGCCATTTCGTCAAGGAGGTCATCAATTATCAGACAAAGACACTGGGAATCCCGCATGACCAGGTTAAGGCCCTCCTTCTCCTCGATAATGCACATAACCACCCCTGCTACAAGGACTTGGTGGCTGAGAATGGGTGCATTAGGTGCATGTTTATGCCACCTAATACGACTGCTCTCATCCAGCCAATGGACCAAGGAGTGATCATGGCAACAAAGAGGCTGTATCGTCGGAAGTTCCTGGACGAGGTGATAGTTGTTCTCGAGGACGAGGACAAGCAAAGGGAGGGACGGGACACGCGAGGCCAGTGGACTTTGGGAAACCTTTGCCACTACAACATCAAATCTGCAATCGACAACTGGGCCAGTGCATGGAAGGAAGTCCCTGTCAAGACTAGAAAATGGTTAATCTCGTCTGCATCTTGGAACGGATGTGGAGCACGATTTCCTAGGTTTTGATGTGGATGACTTCCATGCATGTCTATGTGCGCACGGCGACGATGTTGATGTGGATGAAGTGCGTGAGTGGTTGGATGATGATGAGGGCGATCCTGGGTATCAGACCATGTCTGATATCGAGATCGCATCTTCAGTTGCTGATGTCAGTACCCAGCTTGAAGATTCCGACGAGGATGGCGACGATGGCGCAGACTCCTCTCAGCGTGACACTACCCCAGCCATCCCCAAGCTGAGTGCACTCCGGGAACACATAGAGTTCGTTCTCGACTACCTGCAACACCTGGACTGCGACAGGGAGATGGGGCCCTTGGGACTTGTGGAGGAAATGTGCGCTTTCAGGCAGCGCATCATTAATCGCCAAAATCATCGTTCCTTGTGTCAATCAACCATTGACAGCTTTTTCAGACCCGTGACTCCTGCTGTGCCCAGCCCTGGCTCCACACCATTGCCTCCCCAAGACAGGCCCTCATCCTCCGAGCCACAGCCCAGCACATCAGCCAAGGTGGAGTCACCACTGGACGTGAGTTTGCGCCTCTCTTCAGAGTTGTCTGCAGTGGGTAGTCCATCACCACGACCCAGCGACGCAACCCTAGGCCACCTGCATCAGCTACTCTCAGACTCTGTCAGTGAATAAACAGCAAGAACTCACCACTAGACCACTTGGAAATTTACAGTGTTGTGCAGTGAAAAAAAAAGTGCGTGGTGTTAAGAAATTAGAATTCTGAGTGCAAAGACAAGTGCAGAGTGCAACACTGATTTTATTGATGTTCAATGGAGTGCAAATTAGACTAGAGTGTGTAGTGTTAAGAAACTGGATTTATGAATGCAAAGACTTAAGTGCAGAGTGCAGCACTTATTTCATTACGGTGCAATGGAGCGCAAGTAAGACTAGAGTGCGCAGTGTTAAGAGAATGGAATTCTGAGTGCAAATGACTAAGTTCAATGCAAGACTTCATGTACAGTGTACCGCAGGTGCTTCAGGTACTCCTTTTTACTGTCAGAGTCTGAGAGGAGGATGGTTATTCATCAAGATGGCCAGGGACTTGTTGTATGTACTCAGAATGTTTCATATTGTACTGTATTTTCCATACTTACCTCTAAAACCTCATTTCACTCTTTTACGTCCCTTCTTTCTATGCATGTGCAGTAGGGAGGTGTTTTCTGAGTTAGGCTAGGTTAGGGTCCATAAGTACCAGTCCAGGAGCCAGGGACTTATTTTAAGTACCCAGAATGTTTAATATTGTATAAACTCACCTCTAAAACCTCATTCTCTGTTTTTTTTTGCATTTATTTCAATCTATTATGTCCCTTGTTGGTGTGAATTGGGTCTTAAATAGGTGCTATACATGTCCAGTAGGGAGTTGTAAAGGTGTTTTTCTGAGTTAGGGTAGGTTAGGGTCCATAAGTACAGGTCCAGGAGGCTTGGGCCCACTTTCTGGATGGGACCACTTTCCGGACATGCTTTTGGCTCTATTGCATTGGATAGTAGAGGGATTACTTGTAGTAAATCTGTATCGGGAGTTACTAAAAATTCCAATATAAAACAACTAATACAGAAAAATTAATGATTGCAGATCAGCTGGAATCTGACCCTTACAAAGTAAACAACAACTTAAACACATATTTTTCTATAGCTGGTAAAAAGTTAGAAAATAGTCAACCAACTCGTAATATTTCACCCATGCAGTATCTGAATGGTAACTACCCTAACTTTCAATTATCACCAACAACACCACAGGAAGTAGCTGATATAGGTAAGACTTTGAAGGAATCTAGTACTGAGCATGACAATATACATATTAAATTCATAAAGCAAACAAAATCTGAACCTGGCTCATGTGATATCAGAGTTGATCAATCTCTCTTTCTGTAAAGTAATATTTCCAGATGACTTGAAAGTGCTGAAAATAATACCAGTACACAAAGGTGGTGATGCTCTTCAAGTGTCAGATTACCATCCAATATCAATACTTTCAACAATAAGTAAAATACAGTAATAGAAAAGGCAATGTATGATCGACTGATGGTATTTCTAGAGACTAATAATGTATTGACCAAATGATAATTTGGCGTTAGAAAGAATTATTCCTCACAAACACCAATTATAAAATTATTAAATAATATCATGCTAAACTATGACCAAGGGAAATTCACAATGGGTGTTTTCTTAAATATAAAAAAAAGCTTTTGACACTATTAATCACGGCATCTTGATTCGTAAATTGGAACATTATGGGGTACGAAACAGAGAATTGTCCTGGTTTCATAGCTAATCATCTGAGAGACAACAGTTCACTAATGTTAACGGAGTCAGATCCAGTAATGAAATTGTATCCACTGGTGTACTTCAGGGCTTGACCTTGGGGCCATTACTCATTCTTATATATATTAATGACTTTGTCAATTCATCTAGGATTTTGAAGTTTATTTTATTTGCTGATGACACTAATGTTTTTCACTCAGATTCAGATTTAGTAACACTAGAATGTACTATGAATATAGAGCTGAATAATATTTCTACTTGGCTCTTAGCAAATAGACTACTGTATATCTTAACCCCTAATGCGCGGCCATGGACAGCCGACCCCCCCCGGGTGGCAGGGTTGTATCGTGGTCTGAGTGTCAGGTCTCCATATTGTAATTACAAATCATAATAGATAAATAGATAGATAGAGAGACAGATAGAAGCAGGAAGTCAGACGATGAGAAGGTATTGTGTCTGCGAGAATCGAGCAATGCTAAACATGCTTACACACTCTTAACTCAAGGAATGCTTTATAGGCACACGACAGCGCCTCGTGACCATACACACACATACACACATACTCACACACAAGCTTCTAGAACTTTCCAACCACAGTGTAACACACGTGACAAGACCCCTGCTACACCAGAATTTAGGAAAGAGAGCTCAGAAGGAGAGAGGCCATAGAATCGGCAGGTAGGAGGGAGGAAGGCTTAGCAACTTGGAAGAGAGAGAGAGAGCGAGACAGGGAGGTAGCTACCGGGACTCTACTTATACTCACTCGTGTGTGAGAGACTTTGTTAATATTTCCAAGACAAATAAAAATAGGCCCATACTCTTCTTTACCTCTCCTGTCATTGCATGACAAATGGGAACCAAGATTATCTACTTACAAACAACTCAAGTATAACAACCGCTCGTCCACAAGTCTAATATATATAACTTCTCCACAAGTTTTTACAAAGTCTTCTTTTATGACATTTGGTAGCAGCGAACGTATACGAACCTCATCTACGAATCAACAGTGAATTCCTACAAAATGTCAAGATAGAAAACAAAACAAAAATACCTCTCACAACCGACAACTCACAACCAGCTCCTGACAGTATTCTCTCCAACCCCCCCTCCGTCTCCCCGATCATCATGCTGATGTAGAGGTGAAGAGGTCACAGGACGCCTTGCCAATAGTTTAACAAAGTACTGATACAAACAATCTTGCAATTTCTACGGCGAACCAACGAACTACAACCATCTACAATCAACTACAAGTAACAACTCCACGAATCGTCTGTATAATCTTCTACACGCTCCTACAAATAACGACAGTCTTCATCCCACAATGAGTAAATCACAAGAAAAAAGGACCGAGAAAACATCGAGAAAGAAAAACAAAACAAACAAACAAAGAATGAGACACGACTCACAACTTACATCCACCCAACCTCCACCGCTGACACAGGAGTGAAGAGGTCAAGACGACGAAGCAAATACCAAGTCCATATTCACAACTCATCTTACTCACTCATCTTCACTCAAGTTACTCATCGTTACTCATTCACTCACCACAGCTACCAGTGTGGGAAGTCGACGTCACCATGCGTGCTTGCTGAAAAGATGCCACGTCAATCAACCCGTGAAGGACAACGCTATCACCACGTGCAACACCACTAACACCATTTCCACCACGGTAAAAATTAGTGAGTTACATAGTTACTTCATTTATATGATACACAGTGATAGACAACACATTTTGCACAAACATATAAAACCTGCTGTATAGTTACAACTTAAATACATATACCTACTTCAGTTATCTTCATAATTCAATTACTAAATAATCACCAACAATAAATATTCTACACTGTATATATTCATTCATTTATTATAGCATTTATTTACTACCAACGAGTGTTACCATTTATACCTACATAAAATACGTGTTTCATACATACAGTATACATTATTACATCTACAAAGTTCATTTCAATTCATTGCCAGATGCCATGTATCCCAGACGGGGTGGCCAAGGGCTTAGAGTTAGTTGTTTTACAGGGAGGGGCACTAATCCTCCACCAACCCCACTTGACACGTAGGGATGCCAACAGCATCTGGTGTTCCCAGGCGGTCACCCATCCAAGTACTAACCAGACCCAACGTTGCTTAAAATAAAGAAAATATACCATCACAGTTACTCAGTGAGCGATTAAAAGAACTGTATTAAACATTTATTAATTAAAGCTACCTAGTGGAAACATAAATTAAGTTACAAGGAAAAACAGAAAAAAAACAAAATGGCCAACACAAATGACGTTAGCAAGGGTGAACATCTTCAACACAATCGTGAAGACAATGATTTCCACACAGTGCTGACACATATATTGCCCACGATAGGTACAAGTGAAGAACAAGTCAGTGTATATAGTTAATACTGTATATAGTGTATATATATTTTTTATATAAAATAAAAAAATATGGGACTATATAATATCATTTTCAGTAATATCTGTGCAATATAAACTAAATTTTAAAAAAGAGTCCCTAGGAAATTAGCCAGTAATTATGCAACTATGAACAACACAGAAAAAGCGTACACAAGCGAAGAAAAACAAACTATAGAAAATCAATACATACAAAAAAAAAAAAGAAAGAAAGAGAGAAAGAAAGAAAAATAAATAGAGTAAGATCACATAACAAACAAATGAAAATAAGTATAAGTGTTACTACAAATGCCAAAATACCACATAAACTCCTTCTATAAGTGAAATAACAAGCAAATTGTTGTCTCCACAAACTAGTGGCATGGCACATCATATCATCGACCGCAGCATGACCGGATTCAATGTCAGGACTGCAATTATTACAGTTATGTAACTACAAACGATATGTAACAATTATGTAACGACAAATGATTGCATTATGTTACACTTGCTACAATTATGTAACTACAAACAATATGTAACAATTATGTAACAGTTGCATTAACAAGATGTAACTTTTACGTAACTTTAACTATAATTATGCATTACTACAATGTTACTACAATGTAACAATTACAATACAATCATGTAACAATTCACAATGTTACAATTATGTATTACCACAATTCTATATTACCAGTATCATCATTAGACATTACTAAAGGGATAACTCAATATGTAATGTATAACCTTGCAGTATTACCATTGCACAATTATATCCGTGTGTCTGTTATACATACACAACTTACCAAATGTCATACAACGACCATTGCATTTATTCAAATATGTATACAACTTGTTTAAAATGTAATATTACTAGATCAAGGCAATTTACTATGAATATTATATGTATACAATATTGTAATCAATATTATGTACTAATAGATTAGCATACGTCAATGATAATTGCTGTCGGAGGACCTTCAGCTGCGTGGGCCAAGCAATGTCAGGTCTCCATATTATAATTACAAATCATAATAGATAAATAGATAAATAGACAGAGAGACAGACAGAAGCAGGAAGTCAGATGATGAGAAGGTATTGTGTCTGCGAGAATCGAGCAATGCTAAACATGCTTACACACTCTTAACTCAAGGAATGCTTTACAGGCACACGACAGCGCCTCGTTACCATACACACACATACTCACACACAAGCTTCTAGAACTTTCCAACCACAGTGTAACACACGTGACAAGACCCCTGCTACACCAGAATTTAGGAAAGAGAGCTCAGAAGGAGAGAGGCCATAGAATCGGCAGGTAGGAGGGAGGAAGGCTTAGCAACTTGGAAGAGAGAGAGAGAGCGAGACAGGGAGGTAGCTACCGGGACTCTACTTATACTCACTCGTGTGTGAGAGATTTTGTTAATATTTCCAAGACAAATAAAAATAGTCCCATACTCTTCTTTACCTCTCCTGTCATTGCATGACAAATGGGAACCAAGATTATCTACTTACAAACAACTCAAGTATAACAACCGCTCGTCCACAAGTCTAATATATATAACTTCTCTACAAGTAACTACAAAGTCTTTTATGACATGAGTACCTGTAGGAAAATATTAGCCAAAAATCAGAGATTAACCCTAGAACATTATACTTGGTATGGCAGATAGTACTTACATTCAGCTTTCTCCAAAGACAGGTGTTGAGCCTTCGTGGACTACCCAAGGACTTGTGGAGACTTGCAAAGTTGGGTAACCAAATCTTCACTTTCACGCCTCCAGCAACCCAGTTTCCCCTCTACCACAGCCTCATTCTGTCACAGTAAACTTTATACTACAACTTACAGGTAGTTTGGAATCTGTATTTGTACAAGAAGCACTGAAAATACGGCTAAAATCAACGGAGCGTACAGCAGACATCCAGCACGGCGGCGGTCTTCCCGTCACTCAACAAACATTTCCATTTTCACAGCTAAAAACATGTATACTACATTATTTTCAATCATATTACTTCCCAAAAGATCACCGCGGCGAGCTTTTTATTCTGCCTTACGCCTGTCACTTTATTCTCATTCCTGTTGGCCGCTCGCACTGACTCGGAAGAGCTAGAACTCGCCATAATGTCACTTTGAAAGCCTGCGGTAAACTGACGCTAAACAGGGGCAAACCGTGTGAAAAAAAGCTAGTGTTACAACTGGGTAAATAAGCATTTCCTATTAGCATAAACTGCTTGTGAGAGGAAAGCACAGATTTACAGTTCTGAGCAGTCAGAGTGCTGCCATGTATCACAGCCAGGCTGGCCGGGCCATGGGGGGGGGGGGAAACGCGATACTTGGCAACAACGGAGGTCAGTAGTACAAAGGTAAAGTATGCTAATTGTAGCTAAAGGGTGGTGGTACTGATCGACAATACCAGCTGGAACATCCTTGCCCGCGTTTATTCAAAATTAACTCGAATCGCAAACGCGACGCTCCGCCGTTATGTCCTTTTTGGCGAGCGTTGCAAACGCGACGATCCGCGTTTAAGGGGTTAAAGCTATGAAAATCCATTATATAATATTTGCAGGAAATAAGCACTATAACCAAAACATTAACATCTATCTATCTATCTATCTATTGCCAGACACCACAATCCCGCAAAGGGTGACCATTTGACACTGAGTTAGTTGTTTTACAGGGAGGGGCATTAACATCAGAATAGGAAATAATGTACTCGAAAGATGTACCAACGTGAAATTCCTTGGTGTTAATACTGATGAAACATTATATTGGAAATATCACATACATATCATTAGTAGTAAAGTAGTCAGATCAATTGGAATAATTTACAAGATCAAAAACAACTTAACTAAAGATGTATTAAAAACTTTATATTTCAGTCTAATTTACCCCTATTTACAATATTGCAACGTTGCCTGGGGCTCGGCAGTAAAGTTCTCTATGCGGCAACTTCTCTTACTTCAGAAAAAAATTGTCAGAATAATTTCAGGAGTTACAGTAAACATACTGATCCCCTCTTTAAGCATTTTGGGATACTAAAAATACAAGATATATACAGAGCAGAGACACTTAAATTTGTATATAATCAATTATGCAATCCCACTGCCATCAATCTTCAGAATATGTCCAGTCTTCATCCTCACAATTTACAAAATTGTAGATCTAACTTACAACCCCTTAAACCACGGACTGAAAATTTTGAAAGATTTGTTGCTTATTCTGGTTGTTTAATGTGGAATAAGTTGTCAGATGAATTAAAAACCATTATCAACCATGTAACCTTCAAGATAAAATAAAAAAATACTGTATATTGTAAGCTGATACTGATGCGATATATATAAGTTTTGTTATGTCATTTCCATTTAAATTATAATTATACATCTATCTATCTATCTATTGCCAGACGCCTCAATCCCGTTTGGGGTGGCCACAAACAAATCGCCTCCAAGTCGCCCTGTCCCCCGCCATTTCACTGCCCTGCTCCCAACTCACGCCCCCCTCTCTCATATACCTCTCCACCCCATCCCTCCATCTCATCCTCGGCCTCCCCCTCCCTCTTCCCCCCTCCACCTCACTCACGTACACTCTCTTCGTCAGTCTTTCACCCTCCATCCTCTCCACATGGCCAAACCACCTCAGTGTGTTCCTCATAACGCTTCCTATCACATCCACATCCACACCACAATGCTCCTTTATATACTCATTCGTCAGCCTACATACCATACAAATATCTAATAAGATAAATAGTTTCCTTTTAATTACTTGATGTAAAATTATATAGCAAGCTATCATTATGTACTCTGCAGTTTTTCCCTTAACGTATAAGGTACAACTATTTATTGAGCTCATAAAAAATATCTAATTTCATGAGCTCAGCCTTTCAAATTATGTATACTTATATTAATATTGTTCCCTGTAACTGTTTATAGGCAAAATAAAGAATCTGATTTTGAATTTGAAAAACAATATCTTAGAGGAGGTGCCCACTATAAGAGCTATATCATATAGGTAAGCACCATTTGCTCAGCAGAAACACTGGATGTGGCTCACATTCAATTGTCAGACAAGTTTTATACACAGATCCTGCGTATCTTAAGGTTAGACAGAAACTGTCAATCCCCACTGTATACTAGGTGTACCAAGTACTGAAAATCTGTGTACTACACGGATGTATTGTAGCTAGCTTACTACAACCATGTACTTGACATTCTATCTTTCAGTGGTGCACTGCACACCTACCTAAATGAAGTACAGTACCTCATTTCACTGCACTTGTACATTTGTCCATCCTCCTCCTTCATGGTTGATGTTTCACTCTTATACAACAACACATCTATGTACGATTTCCTACTAAACAGATGGAGGACCCTCTAGATTTCAAGAGGCTACATCTCCAAAAACTTAAATCACTTTTAATTCTTACAATGGTGGTAAAATTTGAGTCAATACCAAAGTATGTTTCTGAGATAACACAGCTCAATGATGCATTTGAATATTTCCCAATAATCCATCCTCTGGAAACATTTGTGTGCCAAGATATAGTGAGCATCTAATGTAAACAACATTTTTTAATTTATTCCCAATACCTCTGGACCTCTAGTGTAACCCATGGTTACATTATTCATGCAACACTGTAATCCTCTCTAATCTCTTTTACATACTGTACAAGGCCATTTCATGCTTTCAGCCACTTTCCTCATCTGTGCCACCAACAACTGTGCTTGTTTTCCAAACTTTCACCCCAGGCATCTTGCTTGCAGTCATTATTTTCATGATATAAATATTTACTTGTCTCCTCCTCTCTGGGTCAGTCAGCTCAGATTTCTCTCAACAAGGTATCATGAACCATCGGATGTAGTACAGCAACTGGTTCAAATGTAAACAATGATGTACACATACTATTACTTCAGAATATTCTTCATCAACACAATTCACCCTCACTCACTTCAATTATTGACCTTGCAATCAGGCATAACTACCCGTACCTAATAATTTAATAAATAAACAAGTTTCTCATACATCACTGCACTACTCTCCTTGGTACTATCATACGATTTCTTCATGTTACAGATGTAAGTACTGAAGCTCATTCATTCCCAGCTACAGTACTTTTCTTAACCAAGTCATGCCCTTTCTAGACATAAACCCATCAGACCATCTATCAGCCCATTTGGAGCGTAGGGTTCCAGGATTAGGTTACTAAGTCCAGACATTTAAAGCCAATGACTCTGAATGGTGTTATGTGAGGAAATAAACCCCAACCATCCCCCAGATTTAATTCTTTATGGGTCACATCCAGCTGCAGTGCACCCACTAGACCAGCAGGGTCCATTCTGATTACAGTCAAGTCCTTTAATCAGACCACCATTAATCAGAATATCCCAATACTCCAGATTTTTTGAGACACCACAGTAGTTTTAAAGAAAAGCGAAATGATAAGATAATTTTAAGAGCAGTAATAAATTTAAGTGTACTGAGTGAAAATTAAGTGAATTACAGTAAGTTACTGCTGAGTGAATTAAGTGTAAACTAAGTGAATCAAGTGAATTTTTTCTCTGGACCTTATCTATGGATTTATCTGGCTTGGACTTAAATGTACCTGCCTGCAAATATGCAACTACACTTCTATGCATTTCTGGTGAGTAAAACAATAACCCATATCATTTTAGGTGTTTACTTAATGATCATGTACATATTTCTAATGTTTTCAGAGGTCCCTTCCAATAATCCAAAAAAACACAAAAGTCTGAGAGACCCTTGGCCCCCTGGCATTCAGACTACAGGATTTTTACTGTATATGGTTACCATCCAGCATAGAAAATGGTCTCCTGGGCTATAAGAAACTATTTAGTTTCTCATTCAGTGTAGAGTCACCTAAGATGGCACATTTTCAAGTGGATGGATGGTGGGTGTCTCCAACCACCACATACTGATACCCAGCACTTCATCAACACCCAAACCATGCACTCAAACTTACGATTCTCTCTCTTCTTGCGACAGAAGAGTTTCCATAGCTTCTTTCCTGCCCGCCAGCCATACTCGATAGCATTGAAAGGTGGGATGAAGGCAGGCTTGTGGTCATACTCTCGGATAAGACGGAACATCTCAAACTTCCAGATCTCCATGCTATTCTCCTGTACTTCATCAAATACATATCTGCAAGGTACAGCTGGTTAGGTAAGCAAGTACTGGAGAAGGCAGTGGGTAGGTACCATACTTAATCAAGAGGCTGCACACTATGCCTTATTACTACATTATCATCATCATCATAATTACTGTCATCGTGACCTGCTTTCCCACCCCAGGACAGGGTGACGTGGGATCCAGAAACAAGGAAATATCACAAAACTGTATATAAAACTATGAACCTAATTATGCAACTGCATAGAAAGTACTGTAGTTACAAAATATCATGAGATTACAGAATCTGAATCGAAGGCAAAACAGTAAACTAGCATATCCAGGTATGAAACCTCAGAAATACTCACAGTAACCAAAAACAGAGGCAGACAGTTAAAAATATGGATTTATGGATTCAGTAAATACCAAGATTCTGAAGTGAAGAAAGTACTTCTTTACATATTTACAACTCAGCTAGTAAAATAATATCTGATACTCTGGATTGGACATCTATACTGAGGTAAGGTTATCGCATGAAACTGTTATGTCCACGAACTAACAACTAGTCAGGGGAAAGCTCTGAGGGTGTTTCCATAGTAACAAAATAATACATGTGACAATAAAGCCTCCTCAGAAGCTAAACTGAAGCAGGCTGTAGCAGCATTTGGTTGCTTGATACTTCCAGTGACCAGGTTGATTGCAAAAAGAAAGAGTCAACTGGCATTCGCCTAATACAACAGAACAAATACACAATATGACAGCAAAACAAAACAGTTCCAAGATTTTGCATGAAAGAAGTGCAAAACAACAAAGGAAGAAACATTATGATAGCAAAACACAATAAAAGAATGTGCAAGTAAAAACCGCAAATGAATAAAAAAATAAAATCTGATATATTACTACAAGACCTATTAAGCAGTCAAGAGAAACACTGAAACAATAAGCAAAGCAAAGCACTAGAAACAAAGGACAGGAAAGAAGAAGAATATAGGGAAAAAAATAGGATGAGCAAGAAGGACAAAGAGGACAAAGAACAAAGAAAATATAATCTCTGTCTCACGTAAAGATGGCAATGAGCAGGTTAAGAAGCATGATGTTGCCAATGATGAGGTAGAAGATAAGCATAAAGTTGACCACCCACGAGTAGTCCTTGGAATTCTCACACAGGCATTCTTGATGACATGTGTTGTTTATGTCATCACTTGAGTTGATGGCATCAGTGGCACAGGTGGCAAAGGCACTGGGTGGGCAGGAGGAGGCATGGCACAGTCTCTCATCCTCACCTATGGTTTGACTGGGTTAAGTAAGGTTAGGTAAAAAAGAGATTAAGAAAAATGTGAAGTTAATAATATCAGAAGAATATGTGAAGTTAATAATATCAGAAGAATATCTGCAGACTGTCTTCATTACAAGTCAAGAACAATCCAAAATACCCTTAGGCCTATTTTCTTTAGACAATTGGTTGCTGTACTCTGGGATAAACAGGCAAATGAACTTTGTAAGTAGTAACAGAACATTAGCAAGCCCTCATTCCATAATTCACTGTGGACTTACTATCAAAAACATTATAAAAAAAAAAAGAGACCTAAAGAGAAGCTTTTTGTAGACTGTTCTCTCAGTTCCACGGGTCAGGTCAATTCTGAGGGTTATAAGACATGTTAACTGAATCATATACGAACAACACTGCTGCAGAATTCTCTCAGCTTCCTTCCCACCAGTGCAGCCAGGTTAGGCAATGTCTATAAAGGTCAAAAAGCATAGTACAGCAACTAAAGAATATCTTTACTACTGTATCTTAATGCCATTTTCTTTTCTCATGAGTCTTCCTTCACAAAGGGGTGTAGTCATATCAGAAGATGATGGGATACAAGGAAACTAAAGAAGGATATCAGATTCAAATTACTGAAAGTTTCCCTCTTGACTCTTTGTTGCCTGTGGAATCAGAATGAAGGTCAGCTCAGGTAAAGTTAAAGTGAGTAAAGAAACATATGCAAAAAAATAATGATGATCAGAATGGTACTCCCATCTATTAATCTCCCCTCAGTTTCTTCCAGTGAGGTCAATTCAGGGTAAGTGAATGACAGTTATGAAATGTGTAAACTGAAAAAAAATATATTTCATTGGTGTAACTGCAGATTTCTCCTCTCAGCTCCTCATTGACACTGGGGTCATTAGATCAAAGAAGACTTAAAGCCCTGACTTGAAAAATATCCAGACTGTATTATTACAAACTAATTTTTCAGTTCTTTGTATTGTGGTAGCACCAGGTCATGTCATGTTGTGCCAGAATGTTAGAAACATGAGAAATTAATTGATTATTGCAGTTTTACTGTAAATTTTTATGTCAAAACTATCAGCGAGACTAAGTTAAGTCAGATGGAAAAACTGTCAAAACGCATGTGCCTTAAAGAATACCTCGATATACGATACCCCTAGATGTGATTCCCCAGCTTAGCGATGGGGGTAGAAATAGCACCATCCCCTGCCTAACGATGGCCAAACTCCGGTTTAATGATGGGTTTAGATTTTTCTTTTTACCAATTTTGATTATATTTTAGACTAAAGTTGTGTGTTTAGGTTGATTTCTAAACTGTTATTAGACATAGATTAATGGGCTTTACCCATAGGTGGGGTGAACATTGTCATTCTGGGGCACAGTTTACTAAGATAGATTTTTTCCAGACATACTTGACGATTTTCAGATTTTATAAGTTGCTTTTAGTGAGTTATTACAGGTGTTTGGCTTAGGTTACCTTCTTTTACAGCTGTTAGGCCATTTAGATTGGCTTTAAAGTTGTTTTTGGACTCATATGGGTGGGATTAGGACTTGGGGGGGAAACCCATGGCTCAAATATGCATCCCTATACTTTACACGTTAAATATACCCCACGATACGATAACCCCCCTAACATTGGCTTTTTATTCAACTACAGTAACTGCATCATTAAACCGGTGTATACCTGTATTTTCAGAGTATTACTGCATATTTTTCCTTTAACTCACTTGTCAGTGAGGTGTTGAGGTTATGCCGGGCCAGACAGGGTGGACAGGTAAATTTTAAAAGGAAAATGAAGAATTAAAAAGAAACAGAATATGAGGAAGCAAGTACATGCCACTCACATGAAAGGGTGTCTTAATACAGTAAAAAAAAAATTTATATGTTTGCAAATGGGTCATTTCCTTCAGCAAAAATTCTCAAAACATCTCCCAGTAAGAGACTACAATCACTCTTCTCCTTGCTCTGTCCTCCAGTCATCACACCTTCATTTTCTTTTGTCTCCAATCATCACTACTTCATTCTGTCCTTTCCTCCATTTATCACTTCTCTGTTGTCCTATTTCCTCATTCATCACTCCATTACTCTCATTTCCACCATTCATTATTCCTTTATTTTCTTTCCTCATTCATCACCCCTTCATTCTCTACCTTTCCTCCATTCATAACATCTTCATTCTCATCATTCTTCTTTCCTCTACCCTCCTCTTCACCTGTTAACTCCTCCAGTAGCAGCTCTCCATACATCTGCCAGTAGGGCGTCAGCACCACGTCTCTTATGATGTTGGAGAGGGAAGGCAGGCTGAAGGAGACATAGTTTCGGTTGAGGTGGAGGAGGGACTGGGAGGCAATACCATAGCCCAGGATGAAGATGATTAACAAGGCCATGAACACCAGTACCTCCGAGATCTGCAGTGGAGGAAGGGAGATGAAAACTGAGAGGAAGGAACAGAGGAAGGAACACACTGGCTGTTGACTCTTTCTCTTTGTAATGGAAGAAAGTAGGTGAAAAGAGATAGGAGATAATGGAAAAGAGGAAACACAGAACAAACTAAACATATAAACTTACTTCTCTCTCTCTATTCTTACCTAATTGTACCTTTACAGGAATGAGTCAAGCTCGTACTATCCCGTGTCTTAAACCATATTCATCGTATATATCCTTAAATTTATGAATTTTTTTGGCACACACTATTTCATTCGGTAATGCATTCCACTGATCAACTGCTCTATTTGGGAAATGAAATTTCCTTATGTCTTTCTCACCTCTCTTTTTATGCAGTTTTTTGCAGTGTCCTCTTGCTGATGCATCCCCACAGATTATGTATTCATTTATGACTATTTTCTCCTTCCCTGATATGCATTTATATGGCATAATCATTTCACCTATTCTTCTTCTCTCCTGTAGTGTAGGCAGATTCAGTTTTTCTAATCTTTCTTCGTAGCTTAGATCCCTTAAGCTTGGTACCCATCTTGTAGTGGCCTTTTGAACTTTTTCAATCTTATCTATTTGTTTTTTGAGATGAGGACTCCAGACTACTGATGCATACTCCAGGGTTGGTCTGATGAATGATGTTATTTTCTTTCTTGGGATGTCTTCATTTATGTATATGAATGCTATTCTCATATTTGCAAGCAGTGTATACATGTTCCGTACCTTCTCACTGATGTGGTCAGCCGGAGATAGTCTGTTATTAATAATCACACCTAGGTCCTTCTCTCTTTCTGATGTGTGTAGGGTTTTATTTCCTAACTTATAATCCCAATTAGGTCTTTTTCCACTTTTACCAAACTTGATTACATGACACTTGTCCACATTGAATTCCATATGCCATGTATTGCTCCATTCATGAAGTTAATTGATTCTTCTTGTAGCTCTTTACAAGAGCCTACATCGGTAATTGGCCTTTGTATTTTTGCATCATCAGCAAACATATTTAGATAGCTCTCATTTCCAATGTTACAGCCTATACCATTTATATACATTAAAAACATAATTAGTGCCAGCACTGAGCCCTGTGGCACTCAGCTAGTCATTTCCCTCCATGATGAGCAGTTTCCCCTTAGTACTGTTTTCATTTCTCTTTGTTTGAGAAAATCCTGCATCCAACAATACAGTTTGCCTCAGATTCCTCCTTGATGGTACAGTTTCCATAAAAGTCTTTGGTGCAGTACTCTGTCAAATGCTTTCTTGAAATCTAAAGAGATACTGTCCACCCATCCTTCTCTTTTCTGTAATGTTTCTGTTACTCTATCATAGTAGCTCAACAGATTAGTAACACATGATTTTCCTTTTCTGAAACCAAACTGTCTTTCTGTTATCATATTGTGTTCTTCTAGATGATTTACCCAAGCTTTTCTTATAAACTTTTCCAATACCTTGCTTACAACATTGGTTAGTGATACTGGTCAGTACTTGAGTGGATTTTGTCTATTCCCTTTCTTGAATAAGGGAACAATGTCTGCTTTCTTCCAAATATCAGGTAGTTTACCTTGTCCCAAGGATTTTTTGAAAATTAGAGATAATGGTTTACTTAACTCCTTTGCACATTCATGTAGCAGCCAACATGAAATTTCATCAGGACCATTTGCTTTTCCTCTGTCTAATTTACTTAGCTCTTCCTGTATTTCTTTTTCTGATATTATCCAATAATTTTCCTTGTTTTCAAACCCCTTTTCTAATTTCATCCCCATTTCATCAACACTCAGCTCAATAAGCTTTCCTATTTATACATTCATTTTCTTCTTTACTTTTACTTCTGTACAACTTCTATTCAGATCCCGTCCGTCTGTCCGTCCGTCTCTCTCTCTCTCTCTCTCTCTCTCTCTCTCTCTCTCTCTCTCATTTCTTTCACTCAGTATTGTAAAGCTCTTCATTCTTCACTCCCCAATAAAGCACTCAACAATTTTTCCTTGTTTTCAAACCTGTTTCTTTATTCCTTCTCCATTTCATCAACACTCAGTTCAATAAGCTTTCGTATTTATACTTTCATTTTCTTCTTTACTTTTACTTCTGTACAATTTATATTCAGATCCTTCCCATTTTCCTTCCACATAAATTCACCAGGTCCTGAAGATACTCACCTATTTCCCCCATACTATTACTTTATCTATATTTTGTCACTCTCCTCTTTACACATCTGTCCATCAATCTCCTAAGTTCTTTATTTTTATTTCTCCATCTCATTCTTTCCATCCATTTTCACTCATCTTCCAATACTGTCTTCTTCTCTTCTACCATCTCTTAACATTTTCCATTTCTCCACACTCACCATTCTAAAACTTACCTCTTTCTCAATTTTTATTTCAGTCCTTCTTTGTACACTTGCTATTTGCTACAGTACTCTATATTTCTCACTGTCTCTTTCTCTATCTTTTTATCTTTTTCTTCCTCTTTTTGTTATTTCTTTCATTCCACCAGGAGTTCTTGAGGTAAAATGTTCTTGACTATAGAGGCCCTATCTCAGGCCTGCATGTTCCAAAGGGAGTCATGGAGGACTGGTTTTTTACCCCTTCACCTACCATTTATATATTTCCCTCATTTTTTCACTCCATCTCTTTTGTCTTTCTTCCCATTAATGTCTTTCAAATCATCATTTGTACTGTTCATACAGGCACCAACAGGCTCGCATGAATTGGCCTTGGTCACCTAATGATGGCTCTCCATGCTGCTCAGTCTCTGGCAGCCTTCCTATTCAGTTCCCTATCCCTGAGGTCACACTCTACGACATCATCCCAGGTCTTATTCGGTCTGCCTTGTGCAGTCCTGCCTTCAACATTCACACTTCTTACCTTCTGCACCCAAGTGTCATCCTCCATCCTCCCAACATGCTCAAACCATCTCAGTCTACCCCTCTTCATCATAACACCAATTCATTCAAGTCCCATCCTTCCTCTAAACTCTTCAGTCACAATCCTAGCCTCCCTTCAGGCCTCACATTCATGGATACATTACACATCCGTCTAATCATTGTCATTTCCATAAGTTTGAGCCTATGAATATCCTCTTTCTTTACTGCCCAGGTCTTACTACCAAACAGCATTATACTCCTAACAGATGCTCCATAAACAGATCCCTTGGCATGGAGAGAAAGCCCTCTCAGTGTCAGGAAAGGCAACAGCTTCCTGAACTTCCTCCAGCCACTCCTTATTCCAGTCCCACCTCCAGCACATATGTCAAACAAGTGACGAAACTCCTCCACACACTCAAGAGACTCTCTAGCAAGAGCAATCCTTTCATGCTCTCCCCAGTACACTGCACAGATAAAATCAACATTATTTTGCTGTCTACCTTTGATACCACTACATCTCTTATGCACCCACTTATCACAAACACTGCACAAGTTGGAGTTACTTCCCACATCCTTGTGGCACTGCACATGGCCATACACCCACCGCTTTGACAGTACCATCACCAGCCCTAGATATCATCACTTGTTTTTGTTTATGATGATGATGGTAATAATCTTTTATTTCCTAATTACAGTCTTATGATTCCTATTTTGTTTTTGCTTTAATCACAAAGTTTCTTTCTGCCTGATTTATAGCTGCTGTTGTAGACTCCACTCTCTAATCTAGAAATCTCCCCCTCCCCTCTTTTTTCCATTTCCTCCATGCCTTTACCATAAAACACTACAGATATACATTTTCCTTTCTACATCATTTTCTTCCCCTTCCTTTCTATTAATCAAACAATCAGTTAATTAATCTATCTATCTATCTGTCAGCTTCTATTTCCATTTTTCCCTACCTTCTCCACTCACCACTCTGTAAGTTTCCCTAAATTTCTCTTATCATCTTTGTTTCCTTGATTTTGCCATTGTCATCATCATCATCATGACCTTTTTTTCCACCAAAGGAAAGCAAGAGGTAGGGTCCAGAAAGCAAACAAAAAATCAAGCATGAAAGAGGAAAACCTATCTACAGTCTCCCAAGTGAAAGAGGTTAGGTATTCACTTATGCACCACTCAAGCCCCTAGAATCCTAGCTCCACTTCAGAGGCTTAACCATATGCACATATATATATATATATTTTTTTTCTTACTGATGAGTTGCACATTACCCTCTCCACTCACCATTCTGTAAAATATAACCAGCTTTGGCCCAAGATGGTAACTGATGCGGTAGATACGAAAGAGTCGGACATAGAAGACCGTGGTGTTGATGGCATAGGTGATACGTCCCCAGGTAAATGTTGCTCGTCCCATTCTCAAGGCCAAGGCAAAGGAGGCAAGGGAGAGAGCCACCAGGTCAAACCGATTCCACACACTGTTCCTCCAGTCTGAGATTTTGCCACGCAGGGTGCTGGACTGCTCAGATGCAATCTGTGTGAGAAGAGGGGTGAACGAGGGCAAGATAAAAGAGAGGGGTTGGGATTTGTGGTGACATTTAAAATTCTGTTGTAGGGAATGGTCATGTCCTCTATACTGGAATATGATGTACTGTACTGTACTACCTCTATACTGGAATATGATGTACATACTGTACTATCTCTATACTGGAATATGATGTACTATACTGGAATATGATGTACATAATGTACTATCTCTATACTGGAATATGATGCACTACAGTATACTGTACTACCTCTACACTGGAATATAATGTACATACTGTACTATCTCTACACTGGAATATGAGATATTGTACTATTATGGTGTGGATGTGGATGTGATAGGAAGCGTTATGAGGAACACACTGAGGTGGTTTGGCCACGTGGAGAGGATGGAGGGCGAAAGACTGACGAAGAGAGTGTACGTGAGTGAGGTGGAGGGGGGAAGAGGGAGGGGGAGGCCGAGGATGAGATGGAGGGATGGGGTGGAGAGGTATATGAGAGAGGGGGGTGTGAGTTGGGAGCAGGGCAGTGAAATGGCGGGGGACAGGGCGACTTGGAGGCGATTTGTTTGTGGCCACCCCAAACGGGATTGAGGCGTCTGGCAATAGATAGATAGATAGATAGTACTATTATGCTGTTGTTGATCAACCCCAGTCTGTCTGGCTAAGCAGACTCATCAATTGCAAGCAAGCAATCACCCCAGCAGAGTTGTCCCATGCAGTGACCTCATGTTTCCTTATGGCTGACAGCATCCCACAACAGTTAGGTGCAGGGAAAAGTGAGGAGGTTTGGTTCCTGGATGGATGTTGCATTTGCTTCTCTCCAACCAATTAGCTAGTTACCACAAACAAAAACAGAAAACACACAATAACCAACCATTAAAAAAAAAAAAAAAAAAAAAAAAAAAAAAAAAGCATGCCTATTTGTGTGCCTTTTCTCCTTCCATCTTTCTACTTGTGATGCACCTATCCAAAGAGAAGACAGTGGTTATCAAGTGTGCAATCAAGTGTGCATTCCAAAAACTGAGTATGGTAAAATGTTAGCTATACATATACCTTATAGGAACAGTCATGCCTCACTATAGAGTGAGACTGCATCAAGTGAAAATCCACTGCATAATGATATACTGCATAGCATGGTCTGTATAATATGGGTTCAATGGGGATAGGGAGGGACCCTATGACCACAAAACCTAAAACCTAAAAAAACTTGCCCTTTTCCATTTGTCCTCAGCACCCTCAATAGCACCACACTTTCCTCTTGGGGTGGCATTCTTGCCAGACATGATTTCCTAGTCTCAAGTTTCAGTATTGTGCACACAAAAAGATATCACTTCACTTAACATCACACACTGCACTATTAGTGCCATTTGCACTGTTATTTGAAATGAAACATTGGGTGGCCATCTTGGCTGAAACATCTGACCGTCAGCTTGTGAGGGAGGTATTGGGAATGCACAGGATTGTCATATGCAGCCACCACAGCTATCATTAAATTTAATTTCAATATCTTTATTACAAAACTGGGTACAGTATAGTTTTTAGCTCATTACTCTATTGAGTTATCATATAATAAAGAAATGTTTAATGAGTTCTGATGGCAATTAGTTTTAAAATATAGTGGAAGAGGCAAAGTTTAAAAGTTTACCTCAGATCATAAACACTGTATTAAATAGCTTAATTTTAAATACAGCATAAGAGGCAAAGTTTTTTAGTTTAACTTTTTTTTTAAATGATAGAACAGGAAGGAAAAACAAATGAATAACAAAAATAATCCATACACCAGATTATTGGTGTCCTCCATTCATAAAAAATCTGTAACAGTTGGACTTGAACAGCTGTAGGTTAAGTTTAGGGGGAAACAACTCTGGGGAAGCAAGTTCCAAAGAGATGCAGTTTGGGGAATAAAAGATTTCTGATTCACGGAAGTTCTGCAATATGGCAGTGTGACATTTCAGTCATGAGTGCACCAGATGCCCGTGTAGCATAAGGGAAGGCATGGAGAGGTGGCGCAATGTTTGCTACTTCATCTGAGCATTTGCCATAAAAGCATCTGTAAAATAATGCAAGGGAGGCAACATTCTTCCTTACCAGCAGGAAAGATAGTTTATTTGAAATGGCAGGGTTACTAATAATTCTAACAGCTCTGTTCTGAATTCTGTCTTGCTGTATTAGTGCAACCTCCCCATATCCACTCCATAAGGGTATGCAATATTCCAGCTGAGAGTGCACATGACTCTTCTAATATACTATAGCACTAGCCGTGTGTGTGAGTGTGAGTGTATGTGTGTGTATGCATGTGCGTGTGTGTGCGTGTGTGTGTTCTTACCTAATTGTTCTTACCTAATTGTATCTTTACAGGAATGAGTCAAGCTCGTACTGTTCCGTGTCTTAAACCATATTTATCGTACATATCCTTAAATTTGTGAATTGTTTTGGCACACACTATTTCATTCGGTAGTGCATTCCATTGATCAATTGCTCTGTTTGGGAAACTGAATTTCCTTACGTCTTTATCACCTCTCTTCTTATGCAGTTTTTTGCAGTGTCCTCTTGCTGATGCTTCTCCATATGTTAAGTAATCATTTATGTCTATTTTCTCCTTCCCTGATATGCACTTATATAGCATTATCATGTCACCTCTTTTCCTTCTCTCCTGTAGTGTTGGTAGATTCAGTTTATTTAGTCTTTCTTTGTAGCTTAGGTCCCTTAAGCTTGGTATCCATCTTGTAGCGGCCCTTTGAACTTTTTCAATCTTGTCTATATGCTTTTTGAGATGAGGACTCCAGACTACTGATGCACATTCCAGGGTTGGTCTAATGAATGATGTTATTATCCTTCTTAGCATGTCTTCATTTATGTATGTGAATGTTATTCTCATATTTGCAAGCAGTGTATACATGTTCAGTACCTTCTCGCTGATGTGGTCAGCCGGAGATAGTCTGTTATTGATAAACACACCTAGGTCTTTCTCTTCTTCTGATGTGTATAGGGTTTTATTTCCTAACTTATAATTCCAATCAGATCTTTTTCCACTTTTACCAAACTTGATTACATGACACTTGTCCACATTGAATTCCATTTGCCATGTACTACTCCATTCATGAAGTTTATTTAATTCTTCTTGTAGCTCCCTACAAGAGTCTGTGCTAGTAATTCTCCTTTGTATTTTTGCATCATCTGCAAACATATTCAGATAGCTCTCATTTCCAGTGTTACTGTTTATATCATTTATATACACTAAAAACATGATTGGTGCCAGCACTGAACCCTGTGGTACTCCACTAGTCACTTCTTTCCATGATGAGTAGTTTCCTCTTAGTACTGTCCTCATTTCTCTTTTTATGAGAAAGTCTTGCATCCAACAAAACAGTTTGCCTCGAATTCCTCCTTGATGGTACAGTTTCCATAAAAGTCTTTGGTGTGGTATTGTGTCAAAAGCTTTCTTGAAATCTAAATAGATACTGTCCACCCATCCTTCCCTTTCCTGTATTGTGTTTGTTACTCTGTCATAGTAGCTCAACAGATTAGTAACACATGATTTTCCTTTTCTGAAACCAAACTGTCTTTCTGTTATCATACTGTGTTCTTCTAGATGATTTACCCAAGCTTTTCTTATAAGTTTTTCTAATACCTTGCTTACAACACTGGTCAGTAATACTGGTCGGTAGTTGAGTGGATTTTGTCTATTTCCTTTCTTGAACAAGGGGACAATATTTGCTTTTTTCCAAATATCAGGTAGTTTCCCTTGACTCAAGGATTTCTTGAAAATTAAAAATAATGGTTTACTTAACTCCTTTGCACATTCTCGTAATACCCAACATGAAATTTCATCAAGACCACTTGCTTTTCCTCTGTCTAATCTACTTAACTCCTCCTGTATTACTTTTTCTGCTATTTGTATATCTGGTAGTATGTGTGGACATGCGTGTTCCACATAGTCCCTCTCAAAATTTTTTTCTTCTGTAAAAACTAATTGGAAATTCTTATTTAGTGCTTCACAAATATCTTTCTCTTGTGTATAAGTGATTCCCTCGTCCGTAATGGATTGTATTATATCTTTTACTTTGGTTTTGCTTCTGATATAGCTGTAAAACAGCTTTGGTTGATCACTACTTTTATTTATTATATCCTCCTCAAACTGTTTTTGGGCTTCCCTCCTTATTCTTGTATAGTCGTTTCTTGCCTGTTTGTAATTATTATACGCCCTTTCACTATTGTGTCTTCTGTATCTATTCCACAACAAATCTCTTCTTTCGTTTGATTTTTTACATTCTGTATTGAACCATTTCTGTATTTTCTTATCTGCTTCTTTGTGCTGTGGGATGTACTTCTGGACTCCTATTTCATAAAATTCACAAAATTTTTTATATACAGCATTTAAATCTTGTCCTCTAAGCTCATTTTCCCAATCAACTTCTAAGAAATGCTTCTTTAGGTCTTGATAATTTCCCTTTTTATAGTTTAGGCTCTTTTTGTAACTGTCATTGCTGTTTACTATGTCATTTGCTATCCTGAAGTTATAATTTAGTACTGCATGATCGCTTTTGCCGAGTGGAGGGTGATATATTAAACTGTCAATGTCATTTTCTTGCCTAGTAAATATTAGATCTAGCACTGAAGGTACATCAAGTCCTCTTTTTCTGGTGGTTTCCCTCACATGTTGCGTTAAGAAAAACTCTTGTACTAGATCCAGGAGCTTTTGGTCCCAACAGCTTTCTCGGCTAATTATATCTAGAGTATTCCAATTTGTATTTGTGTTGAAATCCCCAGTTAGTATATTTCTTTCCGATTTCTCTTCCATTTTATGTAGTAATGATCTTATACTTTGAATTGTACTCTCTGCCAGGTCTTCATATTCGTCTCTTTCCCATGTGTTTGATCTGGGTGGCATGTACAAATTGGCTACAATTACTTTACCTTCAGATGTGTTGATCTCTACTGCAATCAGTTCTACTTGTCATGGTATATCTAGGTTTATTTCCTTGACTTTTAGATTTTTCTTAGTTAATATTATAATTCCTCCTCGTTTTTTTAAATTTCTGTCTCTTCTCCATATATTGTATTCCTCTAAGTTTAGTATGTCACTGGGTATCCTTGGTGTTAATTTTGTTTCAGTTAGGCATATTATTTGTGGTTCATTTTCTCTGACATAATCATTCATCTCTAGTAATTTTGATACCATTCCATCCACATTTGAGTACATCAACTTTATCATTTTGTTTAAATACTTGTCATGACATGGTTCTACTACCTTCCTCCTTTTTCTTCCATCCTGTTTGTGTACCACTTTCATACCTGCAATCCTATTACTTTGTAAAAAAATTTCTTCTTCTCCTCTTCTGATCTTCCCTCATTTTTTGTTTTTGCTTCCTCCCTTTTCTCTTTCAGTAATTCCAGTTCCTCTTGTGTTAGGCGTCTTTTTATCCATACATTTTTGAACTCTTCGTTTTCCATAAGATTCTTTGCATTTTTTAGTATCTCTTCCACAGTGTTTACACTCTGGAAAGTCACCTTTAGAGGTCTTGTCTTGCTTTTCTCGTATTTCCCTAACCTTTTGTCTGTGTGTGTGTGTGTGTGTGTGTGTGTGTGTGTGTGTGTGTGTGTGTGTGTGTGTATTTACCTATTTACCTATTTGTAGTATACAGGAATTGAGCAATGCTCGTGTTGTCCTGTCTCCATATCCACATTTATCAAGTCTACCTTTACACACATGAATGTTTTTCTCATGCACCACCTCTTTGTCTGAGTCGTTCTAAATATTTAAGAATATACCTAATTGTGATATACACGGAAGTTACTATGCTCGCGGGTTTCCGTCGCTGTTTCTCAATAAGTCGAATTTAACTTTAAACTCGTTTAAGTTTTTAGACTGGACGATCTCTTTGTCCAGGCTATTCCATAAGTCTATACTTCTGTAAGGAAAGCTATATTTCTTGATATCCTTCAAGCAGCTTGACTTTTTCAATTTCATTCCATGTCCTCTTGTTGCTCTCTTATCCCATACAAACAGATCTTCTTTGTCAATTTTATCTACTCCCACCATGGTCCTGAACACCGCAATCATGTCTCCCCTCTTTCTCCTTTCCTCTAACGAAGGCAAATCCAGTTTTTCCAGCCTCTCTCTGTATGACAGGTCTGTCAGACTGGGGACCATCTTGGTTGCTGTTCTTTGTATTCTGTGTGTGTGTGTGTGTGTGTGTGTGTGTGTGTGTGTGTGTGTATTTTGGGCAGCTGAAACTACACATTCAAATCGCACCAAAATTGACACAAAAATCGCAAAAAATTCACCGTTGTGAAAAAACTTGGTCCCATCACGATTGAAAAACTTTTACTGTATTTAATGAGCGATCACATTTTGACCAAAAAATGCTGCTCCAGGCGGCCGGCATAGGGTCTCCATAGAATTTTTTGTCCATAGGTACAACTAAATTAAACTACAGCAGTGGAAGAGCTCTCCACAGGAGCAATTGCGAGGGGTCTGAAGGGCTCACAAGCTCTTGTATAAACTATTGCCAACTGCTCATTAGTGAAGAAGCCACAAATTCTGTACAATAATCCAAGTTTCTTTGAGGCAGTTTTAGCAACTGATCTGACATGAGAGGCCCAGCTGAGGTTACTGTTAAGTGAAACACCAAGAATTTCAATATTTTTGGAGACAGGAAAATTAGTAGCACTGCAGATAATATAGGAATCTGTCAAAATCTGTCTATTGGTAAATTGTATATACGAGGTGCTACCCAAAAGTTCCAGTAATTTGAATATTGTAGGAAAATAAGTTACCTTACCTCCTAGTTTTCACTGTTGACTTCGAAGTAGTCCCCTTGGGCATGTATGCAATGTTCCAAGGGTTTTTTCCATGAGTCCATGCATCCCTGGAAGGCTTCAGGCATGATGGTCTTAAGCACCTTCTGCAATTCTGCCTGGATCTCCTCAATCGAGTCAAATCGACGCCCTTTTCGTCGTAATTTCAGCTTGGGAAACAGGAAAAAGTCGCAGGGGGCAAGGCTAGGCAAATAGTGTGGGTGGGGAATGATTACCATGTTAGTGGAAGCCAGTAACTGTTGGAAAACAATTGATGTGTGGGCAGGGGCGTTGTCATGATGCACGACCCAGTCCATGTTCTTCCACTGTTCTGAACGTTTGCGGCGGATGTTCTCCCTCAGATGCTGCAAAACTTCACAGTAAAACTTTCTGCTGACAGCATGACCTGGTGGGATGAATTCCTTGTGAACAATCCCTTGGATATCGAAGAAAATGATCGACATCGACCTGACATTGCTGCGAACTTGATGCGCTTTTTTCAGTCTCAGTGAACTGGGAGATTTCCGTTGTGATGACTGCTGCTCTGTCTCTGGGCCATAACCATAAACTCATGACTCATCACCAGTTATGACCTTGGAGATGAAGATGGCATCATCTCTGACCTGATTCTTGAGCTCCCTGAAAACTGCAACGTGATGTGCTTTCTGCTCATCACTCAGCGGTTTTGGCACAAATTTTGCAACAGTGTGTCTCATGCCCAACACGTCTGACAAAATGCGTTGCACACTCCTGTATGACAGTCCAACGATATCACAAACATCATGGATGGTTCGTCTACAATCTGGAAGGATAGCCTGACGAACATTTCCGATGTTTTCTGGTGTTGTTGCCATTGACGGTCATCCAGAACGGTCATTGTCTTTGATGGACGTTCGTCCTTCCTCAAACATTTCCGACGTTTTCTGGTGTTGTTACCATTGACGGTCATCCAGAACAGTCATCGTCTTCGATGGACGTTCGTCCTTGAAATGCTTGTACCAGAAAAATGTTCTGCTTTGGGATGTGGCATTGTCACCAAAGGCTTGCTGAAGCAACCAGTGAGTTTCTGCAGCTGTCTTGTTGATCTTGAAGCAGAAATTGATGCAGGTTCTTTGTTCCATGAGGTCCACCATTGCAAAACCGCCAAACCACCTACACACCACATTACAATAGTAAGCATAGCTCAACAACATGTTCACTCACAGACACGGCCGGAGCCACACTGACACACAAAGGGTGCTACTGACTTTTCCTAGTGGCAAAAGGCAAAACTGCAAACGGCTGGCTCCTTCTGTTCAGATTACTGGAACTTTTGGGTAGCACCTCGTATTTGATTTTATTAGCATTAAATAAGACAAGGTTATTGTGTCCCCATTCAGTGGTCCTAGATGAGTCTTGATTTATGGAGATGGCTGTACTGACTTGTGAGGTAGAGGTATTAAACTCTGTGAACGGGTGTTTAAGTGTGAATGAACTGTGAAGTGTTGAGTCATCTGCATATGAATGAATGGGATTATGGGTGATACTATTAAGTGTGACTAAAGTCTAGCTTAACCAATCCTTCATAACCAAAAGCATTCTATTCTGCTAAGTCCAGCCTTCCTTGGTTCAGTTAAACATTACTCTTGACTACATCAATTCCAACCTAACCTACTCTAACAAATCTTGATTCAACTAAGCTAGGCCTATCCTATCCAGATCTGGTCTAATTTGACCAAACAGATCCAACTTGGCTCACATACCCCATCCATACTTAGCTGTTCCTGGCCTTGCCTAAGCAGACAAGGTTCATCATGGTCTTGTGTAAACGATGTCACCTGTTTTTAGTATCAAACACTAATATCTAATTTCAATAGGGCAATGTAGACTTAACCTATATTAACATTTTTAGATGCAAAGAAAAAAGAACTAAGACACAAATGCCAGCAAAAATGTTGCCTGTAAAAGAAAAAAAAAATGAAGAAAAGAGAACTAAATTTAAGATCTGTTCATATCAAGCTACCTAGACATACTGAGTTTAAAAAGGCTGGGTGTCACAAGCAGATGGAAATGCATAATGAGAAAACAGTTCCTGAACTAACCTATTTAACGCTGCAGGTTGTGAGATTCCTTCCAAACTAAGTAAGATATTCTGGTGTTAGAATTCATAAGTTACAGTGCACAACCTCCAGATGGAATGGCTAACTTAATCTAACCTGATAGATCAAATGTGATTCATCTAGACTCAAATCATCTGTCCTCACCTTAACACAACCAGGCTCAACCTAATCTTACTTAACTAAAGATACTGTAATTCTGCCATGACATTATGATACATGTACTTTTTATTTTCTTGCTACCAATGACAATTTTTCTCAGCTTAAACGACCCCCCTTGTACATGTACTGAACATGGAAGAAATTATCTCCATTATCAATACCAGTACACTTTTTTCTCTGTATTACTGCTACTGCCAGACAGTTTCATTCAGCTTTAACTGCTCACAGTGAAGAGCTACTCCTAAATGGATCCCTTCCAATATGCAAAATCTAAGAAAGAACTAACAACTAAATTTGCCAAGCCCAATCTAACTCATCTGTCCTTAACCCATTCACTATAATGATGCACCCATAATATTTTTGTTTACTCTTGCTACCTTCAAATAAAATAATTTAACTGAAGAGTAGTGACTAGAAATGAAGGGGTTAATGTGGGCAATATCTAACCCCACCAATTTCAAGTCACTTCTGAGATTAATAAAATTGTCTGGTAGGAGTAAACCAAAATACAGTACAAATTAGCTTAACTTATTATACGGATTAACAGTTTTTGTCCAATGATGTATTTTTCTATTCATTCTTGCCACTTCCAGATTAATTTATTCAGCTTTACTTTTTTGCCTTAAAGGGGATAGGTACAACCTTAATTAACCCTTCCATTATTAAAAGGTCTTACTGATGGGGTAACAAGAATTAAAAAAAACACACACACACAACCAAACTGAAGGTGTTGATTTACCAGTGCTGGCAGTGATATAACATGGTGGTTCTCCTGCTCAATTATAAAATCCCTCAATTTTCTCCTGATCCCCTTGAAGCAGGATGGTAGACTGCAAGTGATGGGCAACTTCAGCCTAAAGTCAACCCATCAAGTTCAAATCCAGATGAGCTTGGGGTAAAAACAGCAACAATCACTCCACTAATACAGCACTATAATACTGAAGATACCTCAGAGATTTCATCCAACATGTAGGTACCCATCCACACCACCAAGAGTTTCTCACGCCAGGTCATGTTGTACTTGAAGTCGAAGAGCACCACGTATGCATACAGGAGTAGGAACAGCACGAAGATGGTGGAGTGGGCACAAAATTTTGAGATAGGACTTTTGTAGAACACAATCACCTTCTGTAGTATGGTCAGGTCACCACCATTGTCACCTAGCTTCTGGAACCTAATGAAAACATCTGAAATCATTAACATGGAACTCAGATCATTACAAATATGGACAATATCTGACACTGTCAACAAGTAATATCGGATATTACTAGTAGGGAGAGCATCTGACATTACTAGTCTGGACAATGTCTAATACTGTATCAATGATCCAGTATAATTCCTAATATCTGCATGTGCAATATCCATATCATGTCATTATCTGTATCAACTGAAAAATTGGATAAAAAAAACCATTAATTTTATTTTTCTGTATTATCCATACATGATTTTAAAAAAAAAAAGTGGTGCTTGGCACAACAAACCTTCGCTCGACAGCAATTATTTTATTGCTACCAAATACTGATTCAATTCTGCCATTTAGTAACAGTGCACAATTAAAGTCTAAGGCAATGCGGCAAATGTTTTCAAGTTAAGCCCTCTGAAAATCCATGATCTTGCATTTGACCTTTCAAGGTAACTCAAGGTCAAAGGTCATGCTGCAAAATGAAAGCTCATATGAGACTTCCTGTCTATTCATAGTAGTAAATATCTCTAACTTCAACAAGTTTCAAGTTATGGCCCCCTGAATATGCGTGACCTTGAGTTTGACCTTTCAAGGTCACTTATGGTCAAAGGTCAAGGTACCAATTAACTTGGATAGGCATTGGTCTTTTGTAGTAACACCACATGAATACTTGGGGATTATTCACCTCGCCGTGGAAGAAAATTAAGATATATATATATATATATATATATATATATATATATATATATATATATAAAATATATATATATATATATATATATATATATAAAATATATATATATATATATATATATATATATATATATATATATATATATATAAAATATATATATATATATATATATATATATATATATATATATATATATATATATATATACAGTACAGTAATACCTCGATATATGATGTCCCTAGATGCGATACCCTGGCTTAACGATGGGGGTAGAAATACCACCATACCCCACTTAGCGATGGCCAAACCCCGGTTTAACGATGGGTTTTGATTTTTTTAACCAATTTTGATGATAGTTTAGACTAAAATTGTGTGTTTAGTTGATTTATAAACTGCTTTTGACTTAGATTAATGTGTTTTAGCCATAGGTGGGGTGAACATCGTCATTTTGGTGTGCATTTTATGAAGCTTGATTTTTTTTTTCTTTTCCAGACTTATATTTGACAATTTTCATTTTTTATTTGTTGGTCTTAGTGAGTTATTTACAGGTGTTACGCTAAGGTTAGCTTCTTTTACAGTTGTTAGGCCATTTAGATTGGCTTTAAACTTGTTTTTGGACTCATTTGGGTGGTTTTGGACTTGGTTGGGAGGAAACCCAAGGCTGAAAAACGCTTCCCATTACATGTTAAAAGTACCCCGATATATGATACCCCGCCTAACACTGGGGTTTTACCTAACCAATTACATCATTAACCCGCCCCATCCCGACGTTTTCTGGGCAGTGGTACCCCAGTCCCGACATTTTTGGACCTTTTTTTTGGGGGGCTCAAACATCCACTTTTGGTGAGAAACATCGAAAATTCATAGAGAAATCGCTCACCTGAGGTTTAAAATACTTGATATAGGTACAAGTACCTCCTTACCTGACTGAGTTTTCTAGCAGGCTGGCACCAAAGAAAACGAGTTCTATGGGAGGGTAACTATTTTATCCACTCATAAACAGTATTTATTTATTTACATGGTACGAATTTATATGTAGTACAAGAGTATATTGGTTTTCAAACAGTAATATAGGCATTATAAGCATTGTTTCACTCACTAACTCATCACCATTCATGACCTTTTTTTCCCACATTACCTGATCATCATTTCTGACTGTTTCTTCCTCTAATGCTATGTAAACTTTGTCCTCCACATTGTCATCGATTGGGGAATCACTCTGGCCCTGAATGTCTTTATTGGCCAGGTCACTGGTAACAAGTGAATTGCTGAGACAATGGCGTGCAGGGGGGGGGGAGAGGTTATGCGGTGTAAGGCATTGTCCCTGCTTGGCATCTTGTAGAGGAATAGAAGAAGGTGTCCCATGTATACGTGCCAAAAATCACTCGCGAAATCACTCGCGAAAATTGAAAATTGTGCAAATTAGGGACCTTGCAATGTTGCTGTGTTAATTCACGTCTCTGGGATATGAGTGCACATCATGTGAGGACGTGAATTCACGTCTCCGGGACGCGGCGGGTTAAACCAGGGCATACTTGAATCGGCCTTCTGTTTTTTAAGGTCGTACATACTGGAAGAGTTCACACTGAAATCTTCCATTATCTTCTTCCTAGGAACATCCGTTTCCATTTTTTCAATAATTCAATCTTTTTGGTGATAGTCAGCACCTTATGGGTGAGTTTTTTTTTCACAACACCAGCAGGCTTTCCACTAGAAGAGGCCACAGTGCAACACAAGAACAAGAGGATGACTGTAAAATAGCATGACAAAGTTTCCAAATTTTTTAAAGGTCCTGCTCACAAAACCAGACACTCGTGAGTCATGACGGTCGATAGCGCATGCAGTGTTGGCAAGCAAAAATCTTCAAAAGCGATATGCTAAACATTAAAATGCACTAAGCTATAGATGAACTGTTAAAACCTGCACGCTAAATTGGACTTCAAAACTTGCTAGATATAGAAGAAAATCTAATATTTATTGGTGCTAAATTATTATGAAAAGTGCTAGATCTAGCACCAACAGTGCCAAATTGGATGATTGGGTGGAAGTGAAGTTAGCAGGGGAGTGAAAGATAAAAATGGTAGATTACTAGTGGAGAAGGGAGAAAAAGTGAGCAGATGGAGAGAACACCTTAAGGAATTGTTGAACGTGGAGGATGGAAGTAATGCGAGTATAAGTGGCTGGGGAATGGCTGGAAGAAGGAGGGAGGTGAGAAGACAGGAAGAAATCAGTAGGATAGAAGTTGTGGAAGCAATGAAGAAAGTTAAATCAGGGAAAGCCCCAGGAATTGATGGAGTGTGTGGTGAAATGCTGAAGCATGGGGGAGAGATAGTAGTAGAATGGATGTGGAAGATGTGCAGATTGGCCTGGGAGGAAGGTAGAGTCCCGGAGGATTGGAAGTCAGGTATAATTATTCCCTTGTACAAAGGAAAAGGGGAAAAAGAAGTGTGTGGTAATCATAGGGGCATTTGTCTTCTTAGTATAATAGGAAAAGTGTATGGTAGGATACTTATTGACAGAGTTAGAGAAAGAACAGAGAAATTAGTTGGAGAAGAACAGGAGGCTTTAGGAAGGGAAGAGGTTGTGTAGATCAGATATTCATTCTTAGATCTTTAGTGGAAAAGTTTCTAGAGAAGGGAAAGAAGTTGTATGCGGCTTTCATGGATTTGGAGAAAGCATATGACAGGGTGGATAGACTAGGATTGTGGAAAGTGTTAAGAATATATGGAATAGATGGGAAGTTGTTGAATGCTGTGAAGAGTATGTACGATGGTGCGAAGGCTGCAGTGCGTGTGGATGGTGAACTAAGTGAATTTTTCTCTTTGAAAGTTGGGTTGAAACAGGGATGTGTCATGTCTCCATGGTTGTTCAATCTGTACATGGATGGGGTAATAAAAGAGGTACAAGGTAGGGTAGTGGATGTTGGAGTGGCCCTGGTGAGAGAGGATAGTGTTTGGAAACTCCCTGTACTGTTGTTTGCAGATGATACCGTGTTGTTGAGTGAAGACGAAGGGGAGCTGCAAGGCTTGGTGGACGAGTTTGAGAGAGTGTGTAAGAAACGGACTCTAAAGGTGAATGTAGGGAAGAGTAAAGTGATGGTCTTTGAGAGAGGTGAAGTCAGTGAATGTACAGCGAGGTTGGATGGTGAGGAATTGGAAAATGTGAGTACGTTTAAGTACTTGGGTAGTGTGATGAGCAAGGATGGAGGTTTGGAGGGTGAAGTGCTTGAAAGGGTAAAGCAGGGAAGAAAGGTTGCTGGTTCTTTGAAAGCAGTGATAAGAAACAGGGAAGTGAGCATGGAAGTGAAAAAGTTACTACATGACAGTATTGTGATACCAACTCTAACGTACGGAAGTGAAGCTTGGACGTTGTTGGAAGGACACAAGTCAAGAGTGAGAGCCGTGGAAATGAGTTATTTAAGAGGAGCCTGTGGAGTCACATGGAGAGACAGGCTGACGAATGAGGATATAAAGGAGCGTTGTGGTGTGGATGTGGATGTGATAGGAAGCGTTATGAGGAACACACTGAGGTGGTTTGGCCATGTGGAGAGGATGGAGGGTCAAAGACTGACGAAGAGAGTGTATGTGAGTGAGGTGGAGGGGGAAAGAGGGAGGAGGAGACCGAGGATGAGATGGAGAGATGGGGTGGAGAGGTATATGAGAGAGGGGGGTGTGAGTTGCGAGCAGGGGAGTGAAATGGCGGGGGACAGGGCGACTTGGAGGCGATTTGTTTGTGGCCACCCCAAACGGGATTGAGGCGTCTGGCAATAGATAGATAGACAGATAGGCTCAGTATATGCGTTGGAAGAGCAGAAAAATTTTGTAACGGGACTATTTCTGAAAAACCTCCAAAAGACCAGAAATACCATAAGACCAGATGCTGAATGAGAGGACTTTTACTGATATATATATATATATATATATATATATATATATATATATATATATATATATAGATAGATAGATAGATATATTTTTTTTAACGTGTCCGATTCTGGGCAAAGGCTTCAGGGCCTATATCTCGGGGGCAGTAGCCTATTCCAAGGCCCAGTAGTCCTCCTACACCTTCACATGTCACCACTTTGGTGCTAACACCAACCGTCCATATTGAATACATGCTAGGGCTGTCTCATACAGGACTGGTGTATTGGTATTAGCGGGGGTATTTTTATGACATGTCGGAGGGTCATCTGGTAGATCAGGAGCGTCTGCTTTTTATGAAATTCAAATCCTTAACCTGCCCCATCCCGACGTTTTTGGACCTTTTATTTTTTGGCCCAAACATCCACTTTTGGTGAGAAACATCGAAAATTCATAGAGAAATCGCTCAACTTAGGTTTAGAATACGCGATTTAGGTACGAGTACTTCCTTACCTGACTGGGTTTTCTAACAGGCTGGCACCAAAGAAAATGAGTTCTATGGAAGGGTAACTATTTTATCCACTCATAAACAGTATTTATTTATTTACTTGGTACGAATTTATATGTAGGACAAGAGTATATTGGTTTTCAAACAGTAATATAGGCATTATAAGCATTGTTTCACTCACTAACTCATCACCATTCATGACCTTTTTTTTCCCACATTAAATGATCATCATTTCTGACTGTTTCTTTCTCTAATGCTATGTAAACTTTGTCCTCCACATTGTCATCGATTGGGGAATCACTCTGGCCCTGAATGTCTTTATTGGCCAGGTCACTGGTAACACGTGAATTGCCGAGACAATGGCATGCGGGGGGGGGGGAGATTATGCGGTGTAAGGCATTGTTCCTGCTTGGCATCTTGTAGATGAATAGAGGAAGGTGTCCCGTGTATACATGCCAAAAATCACTCGTGAAATCACTCGCAAAAATTGAAAATTGTGCAAATTAGGGACCTTGCAATGTTGCCGCGTTAATTCACGTCGCCGGGACGGCGCGGGTTAAACTGTTCCCTGCCCCAGCCAGGATTCGAACCAGGGTCCATCAGGACTGCAGTTCACCTCTCTACCGATTCATATCCATCCATCCATTCATCCTTCACCCAATCCTATGTTGCCCCATGAGGAGCGTAGGAGCCCGGGGCTAGGCAGTTGGTCCTGACATTCAAGATGAGAGTGACCAGCCTCACTCATCCCTGAGTGGGCATTACGTGATAGACATACATACATACCTGTATATATATATATATATATAGTAAACCCTCAAAGATCCAGACTAATTGGGGCTATAACCCTGTCCGGATCTCGAAAAATCCGAATCTTCCAGAAATTATATAAATTTGCTCATAAGAAAGAAAACTTATGGTGGTTTAGGTATAACTTAATGCAAAATAAAAACAAACAGTTATTTTATATTCACCTTGCCAAAGTGTCACTTTCTGTTGTTCATCCTCAGGTTCTTATGCTTCACTTGGGAACTGGGACCTGCACTTTCACTTCCACTTCCACCTGCCTTGGCAGCAAAACCACGAAGCTTGGCTTTGTTTCTCTTTATATCGCTGATTGTGTGTTTTTGTTTTGCAACACCATATTCCTCACTTAACCAAGACACTGATACACCTTTTTCTATTTTTTCTAGTAATTCAAGTTTTTCACCTATGGTTAGCACTGTATGTTTGCGCTTTGGAGACATGGTGGAAGAGTAAAGAAAGAAAACTGTGCTTTCACTCAGTCAATGTGTTCCCGCGATTCACACTTGGTCAACTGCCTCAGCTCATTGTCCCCTGAAGACCGTGTTTCCCCCCCCCATTCACATGTGCGCTCCTCACAAAAGGATACCGGAGAATCAATAAAATCTAAATTAAATTTAATACAGTATAAAATTAATAGGATAGTATAATAATGTGTACAAATATTTTTTTTTTAAATTTTAATTAATAAATTGTGTATCTTGTAGCCTATGTTTTAAAATGAAACTTTGCCAAAAAATGGTCCGGATCTTCGCAAAATCCGGATCTTTGAAGTCCGGATCTTTGACGGTTTACTGTATATATATATATATATATATATATATATATATATATATATACAGTAGGCTAGCACAGTGCGCGTCATCGCAGTGCGCGATTCGCCTTGTGCACGAGTCACCAAAAATCATAACCAAAAACCCTTCAATGTGCGAGTTTACCGCACAGAACGCGAGGCAGAGGCAAGGAGTAGCTCAAAAATGCCATTTTCTACTAGTGCGCGACCACCCCTCACACAGCGCGTCATGTGTTGTCATGTTGATGCGTGATGGAAGGCAGGACTGAGCTGTGTATGTCAAACATTAGCAAGATCCTTGCTGCCGTGGATAAGCTCAAGGAACAGGAAGTGAGCAACCTAAGAACGGAGGAACTTCTGGTTGGTATCGACAAACTCTTCCATTTCTACACTGACAGGCACAGGGAAGAAATAAACTGGAGAACCAGACAATCATAACAAGCTACACACAGCGGGCTCAAGTTGGTGAAATTGCGGAACCATCGACATCGTCTGCTCCTGTTCCTGTTGAGGATGAAGAGGATGCAATGTCAGAAGTGTCAGCATTGGACTTTGAAGGGTTTATGGCCGAAGTGAGTGACTTTGATGCTCCTGGGGAAGGTGCTCAAGAGGAGTCTGTGGAGGGAAGTGTTGGTGCGGTGGGAGGTGCGGTGGGGAGTGTGGCGCTGTAAGTGTTGCCGTGCCTCGGAACCCCTGTTATTTAAGGTCATCAGGCCTGTTGTCTACTGTTGTTAAGGTGACTACCCATATTTTGTTATTGTAGCTATAGCTTTAGTACAATGTCTGAAACACATGACCTTTATTATGTCTCTAAGGGCCAAAAAATGTCCAGGTATGAGGGGGTACCGCCCATCTGTAATTATTCCCATAAGATTATGTATTCCTAGTACGCGAATTCCCAGTGCGCGAGCTCGTGCACCGCCCAATCTCTCACTCACTGTGCGAGCCCACTGTGTATATATATATATCTATATATATATATATATATATATATATATATATATATACTGTATATATATATATATATATATATCTATATCTACAGGCATACCCCAGTTCCCATTGTTAGGCGGGGTATCGTATACCGGGGTACCTGTACTTTTACCATGTAAATCAATGTGGACCATTTACCAGCCTTGGATTTCCCCCCAAATCAAGTCCAAAACCCACCCAAAATTAGCCCAAAAACAAGTTTAAAGGCAGTCTAAATGGCCTGGCAGCAGTCAAGGATGCTAACCTAAGCCCAACACCTGTTAATAACTTGCTGAAACCAACAAAGAAATCCTGAAAATCATAAGGAATAAGTTATAAAATATCAAACATCTCTCATCACTTACTTCTTGAAAGTCCATGTCCGGTCCTGGTCATCATCCTTTAGATCCCCCCCCTCTCTGAGGCTAGGGGACATGTGGTGCTCCCTACCACTCAATCCTCCTCCCCAAAGCCCTCAAACCCCATCTCCAGGGGAGGGTCAGAGGGGGGAGAAAGCCTGGTGAGGTGGGGTGGTCGTGGCATGAGATTGATGAACTTGCTCTAAGGGTGGCGATGGAGTGCGATGTGATGAGGCAGGCTCAGGCAGTGGTGATGGGATGCGATGCAATGGCTCAGGTGGTGGCGATGAGGTGCAATGGGGTGGCTTTGGAGTGCGATGCGATGACAGTGGAGGTGGTGAGGGAGACAGCTGCGATGACCGGTGAGGTGCAGAGGAAGATGACTGCGATGAATGATGAGGTAGCAATGGAGTCAGTTGCGGTGGCTCATATCGTGGTAAGGAAGACAGAGACAGTGGCTGATGTAGTATGGTAGATAGAGGCCGGGATGATGAAGGCAGCGATGGAGTGACGGAATGCCTTAGTGGAGACACAGGTGACATGGGAGACGGGGATTGGTCCAGCATTGCGGGCTGAGCATGTCCTCAGCAGGAGGAGACCCTGGGTGTTTCTCTGCTGTTGAAGGTTGGGGAGATGCTCTTCTGGCTGAAGGCTGGGGAGATGATCTGCAGGTTGAAGTCTGGGGAGATGCTCTGCTTGTTGAGGGCTGGGGAGATCCTTTGTAACTTGCTGGCATGGTGGGAGCATGTTTGAAGAAGGCAGTAACTGTAGTCTGCCTGGCCACCCTCTTCTTCTCCTCCAGCCTCGTCCTGTACAGCTTCATCCCCTCCTCAAGCCAATCAGCTCCATCCCTGCTTTGTCCTGGGAGGGGGTCGTGTGTGCACATAAGCTCAATAATCTCGTCCAGCTTCGTTAGCATCTCCCTCAGGATAGTTATATTGAGAGCTCACACTTTAGGGACAACCTCCTCCTCCTGTGCCTCCTGATGAGCCAGCTGGATCTCCATACTGAGGAGCTCCTCCCTGTGGCTCTCGAGAACATCCTCCATGTCATCCTCATCGACCTCCTCGAAGCTTGCCTCGTGCGATAATTGCACAATGTCCTAGCGCACATGCTGAACAGGCAGAGCTTGCACGCCCTCGGGGAAGTCGGTGAAGGAGTGGACGCACTCTGGCCACAACTTACGCCACACACCATTCATGGTGGCCTGGCTAACCTCACACCACGCTGCAGTGATATTCTCTAGGGCATGGCGTATATTGAAGCCCTTCCAGAACTGCTGCACTGTTGTCCTGTCATCACTGTCACAGGCCCTCACCAACTGTTGCACAGTGTGGCGGAGGTAATAAGCTTTGAAAGCAGGGATCACCCCTTGGTTCATTGGTTGCAACAAGGACATGGTGTTGGGGGGCAGGAACACCACCTCTATGTTGCTGGCCCATTCCTTCATCACAGGAGGGTGGCTAGGCGCGTTGTCTACCACCATAAGAAATCTGTTTACCAACTTCTTCCGTGAGGCATACCTCTTCAGCACACAAGAGATACCAGTGGAAATAGGACAAACAGATATCAGAAGTCAGCCAGGCCTTCTTGTTTGACTTCCAGATCACCCTAAGGTTCTCTTTAACATACCCCACCAGAGCCCTGGGGTTCTCGGAATGGTAGACAAGGAGCAGCTTAAACTTGAGGTCGTCCTCGGCATTGCCCCCCAGCAGGAGTGTCAGCCGGTCCTTCGAAGGCTTGAATCCTGGTGCAGACTTTTCCTCCACTGCAAGATATGTCTTGGAGGACATTCTCTTCCTAAAGAGCCCAGTCTCGTCAAAATTCAAGACCTGCTTCGCACTGTAGCCACCCTGCATTTCAGTTTGTCAGGAAACGTTGCCGCCGCCACTGTATCTGCACTCGCCGCCTCACCGTACATCTTCACGTGGTGGAGGTTAGCACGCCTCTTGAACCGGTTAAACCACCCATGGCATGCCTTGAAGGTTTCGTTATCATCAAGATCCCGCCTCATCTTGATTTCATCCCATAGTGACAGAGCCTTAGTGCAAATAACTGCCTGGCTCATGAGTGCCTTGTGCCAGTTCTAATCCTCCACCCACATACACATCTGCTCCAGCTCCTCCATAGCAAGCTCTCACTGGCGGGTGATACAGAAGGTGGATAAGGTTGCAACCTCCCCAACAGGAGCCTTAATGGCCTCCTTGATGGTGGTGGAAACAATCGACTGGGCCAGGTGGAGAGCTGAGGGGATAGCACTCGCACGTTTCCCTTTGTCGTGGTGCTTAATAAAATATAGTTTATCTTCTAGTGACAAAGTCTTATGCACACGCTTCACGGGAACATCACCAGCACCAACATTAGCAGGCCACTTACCACCCTGACTAGAGTCTCCACTAGCACCACCACTAGCTGCACCACGTGCAGCACCCTTACTAGACATTATCACACTTATTTAGGACAAAAATCATACAATATCACACTCCACACATGATTAGTATTACTGCTCTAATCACCGCACTGCTCGTACACAGTTACGATACACTATGATAGCAGCTTGGGTAACATTGGTGGTGCAACACGATGCGTGCTGGGCAAGTGTAAGGGAATTCCTCACTCTGAGATGGCCAAGAATGATATGGGTGAGTGCGGGGTGATCAATGGCTGTGGGGCCTGTGTGAGTGTTTCTGCACATCCAGGGACGCGGACAGGCTCAGCTGGCGCAGGAATGCGCACAATTCAAAATTTCAGCCTGTCTTCTGTGGACGCAATGCCAGAGCGCCCATCGTTAAACTGGGGCTCTGCCATTGGGTAATGGGGTGTGGTGGTATTTGTACCCCCATTGCTAAGCCAGGGTATCGCATCTAGGGGTATTGTATATCATAATACTGTGCGTATATATATATTCATATATATATATATATATATATATATATATATATACAGTATATATATATATCCCATTGGAGCCCAGTGTATATATATATATATATATATATATATATACAGTAGGCTTGCACAGTGCGCGAGAGATTGGGCGGTCCACGACCTCGCGCACTGGGAATTCGTGCACTGAGAATACATAATCTTATGGGAAAAAATACATATGGGTGGTACCCCCTAATACCTGGACATTTTTTGGCCCTTAGAGACATAAAAAAAGGTCAAATTTTTCAGACATTGTACTACAGATATAGCTGCAATAACAAAAATATGGGGAGTCACCTTAACAACAGTAGACAACAGGCCTGATGGATTTAAACAACATGAGTTCTGAGGTGCGGCAACGCACTTACAGTGCCCCCACCACCACCCCGACTGCACCACGCTTGTTTAACGGTTGCCAATGTTGTATTATTCCAGGCTTTGACGAAGAGATTTATGGCCTGTTGAATGTTACACTTCTTCCAGAATGCAGCAACAGTCATTGTGGTGGGGGTTGCAGATATGCCAGGTGAAGCAAGTGAGTCAGGTGGGGCTGTGAAGGTGGAGAGGGAGGCAGCTGGTGAGTCAGATGGGGCAGTAGAGGATGGTGGTGGGCTAGTCAGGGGAGGTGGTGAGGGGAGGATCCTCCCTCTCCTCCTCGCTACTGCTCACATTTTCGGCAATTTCCTTCATCTCTTCTTGCTTGTTTGTTTCATTCCTCATCTTGTTATGGACGTATTGGCAGTATAACAACTTGGTATTCATGAAATAAACATCATTATTATAGAAACTGGGTATCTATTCTAACTTACTGTTATTGCCGAAAACGTTATTATTGAAGCTGTTATGGGCGATATCTTATTGTAGACTCCTCTTGAGCACCTTCTCCATGAGCCTCTAGGTCACTATTGGCGTGTTGTGTGTGGAGGGGGTTGCGTACTGAAGGAAAATGGCGTTTTTAAGCCACTTCTTGCCTCTACCTTGTGTTTTGTGGGGTAAACTCACGCATTCAAGGTTTTTCGTTATGATTTTTGGTCACTCGCGCACAATGCGATTCGCGCACTGTGATGACGCGCACTGGCCGAGCCTACTGTATATAGTATATATATATATATATATATATATATATATATTTGGTTTTACGCCAGTTATCCGATATATATATATATATATATATATATATATATGTTTTTGGTTTTACGCCAGTTATCCCTGAAGGGCTAGGCCGTTGCCCCTGGGTAGAGGACTTTTGGACTGGAGCGTGTAGCATTTTATGACCGGATGCCCTTCCTGATGTCTACCAATGACCCTTGGGTGGATTCGATCCTCCGACCCTTCGGTCAGAGCGGAGCGCTCCAACCCACTGAGCCACAGCTGCTACTAATAAGCCAGGTATCCCCGAAGGGCTAAGGCGTTGCCCGTGGGTAGAGGACTTTGGACTGGAGCGTGTAGCATTTTATGACCGGATGCCCTTCCTGATGTCTACCAATGACCCTTGGGTGGATTTGATCCTCCGACCCTTCGGTCAAAGCAAAGCGCTCTAACCCACTGAGCCATGGCTGCTATATATAATGGCATCCCTGAAGTGGCTAAGGCGTTGCCCCTGGGTAGAGGACTTTTGGACTGGAGCGTGTAGCATTTTATGACTGGATGCCCTTCCTGATGTCTACCAATGACCCTTGCGTGGATTCGATCCTCCGACCCTTCTGTCAGAGCGGAGCGCTCTAACCCACTGACCCACAGCTGCTACAATACGCCAGGTATCCCCGAAGGGCTAAGGCGTTGCCACTGGATAGGGGACTTTGGATTAGAGCGTGTAGCATTTTATGATCGGATGCCCTTCCTGATGTCTACCAACGACCCTTAGGTGGATTCGATCCTCTGACATATCATCATCATCATCATCATCATCATCATCATTCGTTGAGGTCCACTGCAGGACCGGCCTATCCCTACCGAACCAGGGACAATACAGCCAATGAATCTCTACCCAGTGGCTTAGGCTGTCTGGTAGAGACTGTATGTAGGGTGAGAAGTGCTTGTAAGTGTGACTGTACTGTTGGAGTGGCTTTGGATGTGTGTGTAGTCTGTGAACCAAGTGTAATCGGCCCACCTTAAGCTGACTGGGTGCAAACATACTAGTATGCGACACTGGTTCAACCACAGCACCCCTTGTGTCCGCCAAAGTGGTCAGTGGCTCGTGAACGCTTACCAAAGTTTTGACAATGCTAGCGGGAGGCGAACCCGCGTCCACTAGCATGCGAAACACACACTCTACCAGTGTACCACAGAGGTTCCCATCTAAAAGGGCTAAGGCGGTGCCCCTGGGTAGAGGACTTTTGGACTGGAGCATGTAGCATTTTATGATGGCATGCCCTTCCTGATGTCTACCAATGACCCTTGGGTGGATTCGATCCTCCGACCCTTCGGTCAGAGCGGATCGCTCTGACCCACTAAATATCTACTGTATATCTATCTAGCTATCTATTGATCTATCTATCTATCGTTTCATTTTTAAAGGCTCCAACATGCTTGCATGTGTCGGCCTTGGTCATCTAATGGGGGCTCTCCACGCTGCACGATCCATTGCAGCCTCCCTGTTCAGTCCCTTAACCCTAAGGTCACACTTAATGACCTCGTCCCATGTCTTTCTCGGTCTACCCCTCATAACCCCACACCCAATATTAACACTTCTCACCTTCCTCACCCAATTATCATCCCCCATCCTCTCCACATGTCCAAACCACCTCAGTCTACCTCTCCTCATCACAACACCAATACACTCCAGTCCCATCCTACCTCTCAACTCTTCTATCGTAAACCCAGCTCCTCCAGGTCTTGGACACAGGGACGCACTGCACATCCACCTAATCATTGTCATTTCTGTACTTCTGAGCTGGCAAATATCTTCCTCCCTCACTGCCCAGGTCTCACTACCATACAGCATTACACTCCTAACACATGCTGCATACAAAGACCCCTTAGCACGTAGGGAGAGCCCCTCAATGTCAGGAAAGGCATTGAGAGGGCTCTCCCTACCTGCTAAGGGGTCTTTGTATACATATATATATACATACATATATCTATCTATCTATCTATAGCCCGACGCCCTAATCCCGCAAAGGGTGGCTGCAGACAAAACGCCTCCAAGTCGCTGTCACCCACCATTTGACTACCCTCCCTCCAACTCACCCCCTCCTCCCTCATATACCTCTCAACTCCATCCCTCCACCTCATCCTCGGTCTACCCCTCCCTCTCCCTCCCTCCACCTCACCTACATACACCCTCTTAATCAGTCTTTCATTCTCCATTCTCTCCACATGTCCAAACCACCTCAGTGTATTTCTCCTAATCTTCTCAACCACATCCACATCTATCCCACAACGTTCCTTCACTTCTTCATTCGTCAACCTGTCCCTCCATGTCACTCCACATGCTCCTCTCAAGTAACTCATTTCCACTGCTCTCACTCTTGACTTGTTCCCCTCTTGCAAGGTCCACGCCTCGCTTCCATACGTCAGGGTAGGGATCACAATACTATCATGCAGTGACTTCTTAACTTCCATACTCACCTCCCTATTTCTCATCACTGCTTTCAGTGCACCAACAACCTTCCTTCCCTGCTGTACCCTTTCACATACTTCATCCCCCAAAGTTCCATCCTTACTCATCACACTACCCAAGTACTTGAATGCACTCACATTCTCCATATCCTCACCATCCAACCTCACTGCACACTCTGTGACTTCATTCCTCTCAAACACCATAACTTTACTTTTGTTTACATTAACTTTCAGCTTCCTCCTCCTACACACTGTCCCAAATTCATTCACCAAACCTTGCAACTCCCATTCATCTTCACTCAACAATACTGTATCATCAGCAAACAGCAACACATACATATATACTGTGTATATATATATATATATATATATATATATATATATATATATATATATATATATATATATATATATATATATATATATATATATATATATATATATATATATATATATATATATATATATATATATATATATATATATATATATATATATATATATATATATATATATATATATATATATATATATATATATATATATATATATATATATATATATATATATATGGGCAGTACCCCCATCCATCATCCAATCCTACATTGCCCCATGAGGAGCGTAGGAGCCCGGGGCTATGCAGTTGGTCCCGACATTTAAGATGAGAGTGACCAGCCTCACTCATCCCTGAGTGGCATTACATGAGCAATCAACCTCAACCACCCCTTGGATATAAACTTTCACTGGCTCAATCCGATTGGAGCACAATAATTACCCACTAAACCACCAGGCGCCAAAATTTGGTTGTATGGTTACCACCAGCGTAGTAAATGGTTTCCTGGTGCACAGGAAACCATTTGGCTTGTCACTCAGTGTAGAGTCACCCACAGGCTGAAGGAAGTGGAAAGAATGAAGGAAAGAAAGACAGAAGAGGGAGTGTAAAGTCACCTGTAGGCAGAAGGACAAGAAAAGAATGAAGGAAAGAAAGATAGAAGAGAATGGAAGGAAAGAAGGATGGAGAGGAAACGGCAGACACCCGAGAGCAGCACTACATCGAGTGAGTGGATGGTGAGCGCCCCCACCTACCACAAATTATATATATATATATATATATATATATATATACAGTATATATATATATATATATATATATATATATATATATATATATATACAGTATATATATATATATATATATATATATATATATATATATATATATATATATATATATATATATATATATATACTGTATATTTATATATATATATATATATATATATATATACAGTATATATTTTATATATATATAGTGGGCTCACACAGTATGCCTGATCACAGTGCGTGAATTGCATAGTACACAAATGACCAAATATCTGAACCATAAAACTTTGAATGCACGAGTTTTGCCCACAATACTCGAGGCAGAGGCAAGAAGTGGCCCAAAACCGCTATTTTACCAGACTATGTGACCCCCCTCCCCACACGATGCGCCCATCGTGACTTAGAGGATCATGGGGAACGTGCTCAAGAGGAGTCAACAGTAAGATTTCGCTAAGAACGATTTTGACAATTACGTTTTCGGCAATAATGATAAGCTAGAATTGATACCCAGTTTCTATAAAAATGTTTGGATTCACATGAATAACAGTTGCTTCACGAATGCCAAGTTGTTATACTGCAAATACATCCATAACAATACGATGAATGAAACAAACAAAAAGAGTTGAAGGAAACTGCTGAAAATGTAAGCAGTAGTGAGGAGATGGAGGATCCTCCCCTCACCACCTCCCCTGACACACCTGCCACCTCTCCCTCCACCTCCACAGCCCCACCTGACTCACCTGCATCACCTGGCCTACCTGCAACCCCCACCATAATGACTGCTGCATTCTGGAAGAAATATAACATTCGGCAGGCCATAAATATCTTAGTCAGAGTCTGGAATAATACAATACTGGCAACTGCTAAACACACATGGTGCAGGGGGTGGTGCAGCAGGGGCACTCTAAGTGTGTTGCCGCACCTTGGAACCCCTGCTGTTTAAGTCCATCAGGCCTGTTGTCTACTGTTTTTCAGGTGACTGACCATATTTTTGTTATTTTAGCTGTATCTGTAGTATACAATATGTCATAAAAATTTTCCCTTTATTATATCTCTAAGGTTAAAAAAATATCAAGGTTTGGGGGTACCACCCATATGTTATTTTTCCCTTAAGATTAAGTATTCATAGTACACAAAATCACAGTGCGCGAGGTCGTGGACCGCCCATCCACTCGAGCACTGTGCGAGCCCACTGTATATTTATGTATATATATATATATACAGTATATATATATATATATATATATATATATATATATATATATATATACTGTATATATATAGGTATACCCCAGTTTAACGATGCAGTTGGTTAGGTAAAAACCCATCGTTAGGCGGGGTATTGTATATCGGGGTACTGTACTTTTAACATGTAAAGCAATGGGATGTGTTTTCAGCCTTGGATTTCCCCCCAACCAAGTCCAAAACCCACCCAAATGAGGCCAAAAACAAGTTTAAAGCCAATCTAAATGGCCTAACAGCTGTAAAAGAAGCTAAACTAAGCCTAACACCTGTAAATAACTCACTAAAGCCATCAAATAAAATCTGAAAATCGTCAAATATAAGTCTGGAAAAAAATCAAGCTTAGTAAACTGTACCTCAAAATGACAATGTTCACCCCACCTATGAAAAAATCACATTAATCTGAGTCAAAATCAGTTTGTAAATCAACCTAAACACACAAAAAACAAAATTGGTTAAAAAAATCAATACCCATCGTTCAACCGGGGTTTGGCCATCATTGGACAGGGTATGGTGGCATTTCTACCCCCATGGTTATGCCAGGGTATCACATCTAGGAGTACTGTATATCGAGGTATACCTATATACCTGTATATGTTATATATATATATATATATATATATATATATATATATATATATATACTGTATATAAATATATATATATAATATATATATAAATAATATATAATAATATATAAATAAATATTATATAAATAAATAAATATATATATATATATATATATATATATATATATATATATATATATATATATATATACTGTATATAAATATACTCTACATAAATATATATATATATATATATAGTATCCTCGCGTCCAACACGCGTTACTCCAGCACGATTTGGGTCCAGCACGGAGAGCAAGTAATTAGTATTATTTAATATGATTTAATTACTTCAACACGAGTGTGTTAGCATAACATGCACAGAGCTCCGAGAAGTGGGCGAAATCCGCAGAGTTCACTCTAGCACGATCACCCCCGGTCCAACACGGTCATACTGGACATTCCCATGATGATGATAGCCAATGAAAACTTCTGATCAAGTAGCCTTCCCCGCCCGCTATCGTGACGTGATCGTGATGCCGCCCAATTAAAAACGCTTCTGGTGTCACGTGATGTTTTGTTTAAATTTCTCCCACCACAGCGCCACTCAGTCGCATAATTGCATTGGAAGGTGCTTTTTTCTTGCTGCATTTTCTGCCCTTGTTACTGCATTTTACCCTGCTCACGATGCCTAGGAAGCCTTCTGAGAACGCCAAGAAGCGTCGGCACCTCCCTCAGGCCACCAAGCTAGAAAGCATCGAGAGGAAGAAGAAAGGGGAGAGGAAAGTTGACATTGGCAAGGCCTACGACATGAATGAAGCCAACGTGATCATAATAAAAAACTAAGACAAGATCCTGGCAGCCGAAGGCTATCACACGGCACTTCATACCATGTTTGCCGAGGATACGATGGTAAATCGGAACGGTAACGTGGTAAATTTGCCGACGATACCACGGGCATTTGGAATTCATCTGGATGGATTCCTGCCGAGGATACGATGGGCAAAACAGTGTGACCAAAACCCAGGCGACTCGACAGAGAATGTATCGTACTACAGCATTGAACATTTAGCCTGACACTGAATACATATTAATATTTTAGAATAAATATCAATCATTTTGAAACCCTTCTCATCAGCGTGCGTACCAGTTTATAAACAAAGTTGCTTCTCCTTATTCTCTACCGAGTCAGCGACAGCGATCACTTTCCACAGTCACGAGACGGGGCTCTGGCAACAGTGTGAGAAGCATGGACTTTGCCGAGGATTACAGTGTTAGGACAGGCAGAAGCAGGACCTTCCATGGCTGTGGATGAAGATAGTGATTCTGAGTGTGATTTCGAAGGATTTATGAGGGAGGTTGAGGAGGAGCAACAGCATTACCCGCTAGTGATGCCAGCAGCCATCCTCTGGGGACCCAGTAGGACTACCTACAGCCTTGGATACCACCTCCCATTCCCAGCAAGCCCACCAACACTATCCTAAAAGGTTAGTTATCATTCATGGCACAGTACCATTTATTATAATTACAACAGTACCAATATATGTATAGGTATATGGTAGGTATTTAGGGTGACTTTTCCGAGGGTTGCTGACATACCGGGTAATTCATTTTTCCCCATAAGCTCTATTGTTAGTCCAACATGTTTTTGGTCCAACACGTGACCCATGCATGACAATATTACCGTGTTGGACGCGAGGGTACTGTATGTATATATATATATATATATATATATATATATATATATATATATATTTGTATTTATAGTGTATTACTTGAATAACTTTGGCCAAAAGATGAGAATTGGGATGATGTTGGCAATGAGGACAGCATAGAAGGGAGCTCTGATCATGCCTCGCCGCCAGTTAAGTTCAATGCTGGCCTGGGCAGCTGGGGTGGATATAAAAGGCATGTTCTGTCCCATAAGTGCCAACTCCAGGCAGTCCATGTCACCCCATTTGGCACTGCGGCGTTCAATCAGACCCATGGCATTCATAGAGTCTTGAGTGTAGCACTGACAGAGAAGCTGAGGAGCAAAAGTGAGAGAATGAATGAGTAAAAGAACATGCAATGTATTTACCCCTACTGATCCACAAATCCATCCACAAATCTCACTTAATATCCAAAATCTATCCACCATGTCACTTTCCAATCCAATCAGTTCCCTATCAGAACAATTTTAGGCACTTTTATTGGCCTCTTTATGCTCAAGCTCAGTTCACTATCAGAACAATTTTAAGCACTGTTATTGGCCTCTTTATGCTCAAGCTCGTTAAGTAGGATGTATTGCTTGTGTACATTCACACTTCTGATGTCAAAGGACAGTCAAATGATCCTCAACAGGCAATGAGTTGACAACCCATCTGACCACTGGTTATATTTCAATTCACCCATCTAATTCTCTCTCCAATTTTGTAACATTAATCTGTCTACCACCTAGAACTTACATCAACAGACAGGCTCTCAAACTCAGTCTTATTGTTGTGGTATTCCTGGCGAATATCTGTGTTCTTAGCACCCAGGGAGTGCCAGAGAGCCCTGTAAAGGCAGGCAGCAGCTACAGCGGCACAAAGCGGGGATTCACACCGTTGCCACAGGTACCTAGCCAGGCTTACACGGCGGCTCATTATAGCCCACAGCAGCAGCTCTTGGTATGGGTCCTGTGATGATGAAGATATTGAATAAAGACTGTAGTGCTTCAATTAGTCTTCACCTTAATACACATAAGAATTTTAAGCATCTACTTATATATTCAAAACTCTATATAGGGAGTAGCAAATTATGTTGCAAAAATCTATTTTACTTGTCCCAATGGATGTAGAGGTTATTTTTACATATTCATATCAAATGTGTCTTAGGGGGAAACTGATTTACAGAGCCAAGGGACACCATATTCTGCTACAGGAGGAGTGGTCAGCTTTAACCACGCCTTGTAAATCGGTACAGGTAAAGGAGGTTTAGAGGGTGAAGGGTGACAAATACATGAGGATATGATCTGTTAAACTGAAGTGCCAATGTTTGTGAGTAAGAAAGCCTAGATACATAATCAAAGAAATTTATGCTTTCTCTGAACATATGAGAAAACATGCATGGGCTACCACTTCCACATCCATAGTCCATCGAGATGTAAGACCACTGTGTCAGCATGTCTGCTATTGCTGTTGTTACTGTTGTGGTCCCAGGCTATTGTTATGGCTTCAAGCTAATCAAAACGTGAAGATGATGAACCACAGCTAAAGATGCCCTTCATTTGCAGTGCATCCTCCTCCTTTCAGAGGATAAAGAGGAAGTTGAGGAATGTTTGCATACGCAGGCCGCAGAACTGCATGAGTAAATTATTTTGGAAATACTGTTCCGTACTGCATTTTGTACTGCTTAACCCACAAACTAAGGGAGAGGGAAACTCTGATATGCACTCAGTGCACAAAAAACAAGTTTCACAAAATTCATTTTTTCTCTTTCTCTCTCTCTGGCCTACTGATAAAGGATGCAATGAAGTACATCAATTTTTAGTTCAGTATGTGCCATAGTTTATCAGCCAGAGCATTTTTAAAATTTAGCACTTTCAAGCATCAGGGGAAAGGATGGAGATGTGGTGGGGCTGCAGGAGCTGGTGGAGGGCAGGGGGAAAGTGGTAGGGGGCTGAATGGGGGTAGAGGAGGGGGAAGGAGAGGGAGAGAGGGGTTGAGGTGGGGTGGGGTGGAGGTGGGGTGGGGTGGAGGTGGGGTGGGGTGGAGTTGGGGATGAGGGTCAAGGTACTGAAGGGGCAGGGTGTGGGGTGGATGGCAAGGGAGTTCACCATATCATTTATAAAGGCTCCAGCAAGCTTGTATATGTCAGCCTTGGTCACCTCATGGCACCCCTTCATGCAGAAAAGACATATACAGTAGACCCTTGATATAACGAACTAATTGGTACCAGACCCTTGATGTTAAAGCTGACAGTTTGTTACAGCCAAAAACCATGCTGTTCGATAATTTCCTAGGCATTGTGGTTTTTACTGAACAAAGATCGTTAAATCCAGAGCATGTTTGGCCGAACGGTCATACACAGTAACATACAGCTAGGTCTAAATGGCTCTTTTTCTCCATAAATATTCTATTTATGGCTCCTCTCATGATGCTGATCATTCTGCAGTGTGTGTGTGTGTGTGTGTGTGTGTGTGTGTGTGTGTGTGTGTGTGTGTGTGTGTGTGTGTGTGTGTGTGTGTGTGTGTGTGTGTGTGTGTGTGTGTGTGTGTGTGTGTGTGTGTGTGTGTGTGTGTGTGTGTGTGTGTGTGTGTATTTACCTATTTGTAGTATACAGGAATTGAGCGATGCTCGTGTTGTCCTGTCTCCATATCCACATTTATCTAGTTTACTTTTACACACATGAATGTTTTTCTCCTGCACCACCTTTTTGTCTAAGTCGTTCCAAATACCGGTACTTATGTCTTTACCCAATATACCTAATTGAGATACACTCGAAATATGCTATGCTCGTGGGTTCCCATCGCTGTTTCTCAGTAAGTCAAATTTAGCTTTAAACTCATTTAAGTTTTTAGACTGGATGATCTCTTTGTCCAGGCTATTCCATAAGTCTATACTTCTGTAAGGAAAGCTATATTTCTTGATATCCTTCAAGCAGCTTGACTTTTTCAATTTCATTACGTGTCCTCTTGTTGCTCTCGTCCCACAAAAACAGATCTTCTCGGTCAATTTTATCTACTCCCACCATGGTCCTGAACACTGCAATCATGTCTCCCCTCTTTCTCCTTTCCTCTAAGGAAAGCAAATCCAACTTTTCCAGCCTCTTTCTGTATGACAGATCTGCCAGACTGGGGATTATTTTGGTTGCTGTTCTTTGTATTCTCTCAATCTTGTTTATATCTTTCTTTTTGTGTGGGGACCACACTACTGCTGCATATTCTAACCTGGGGCGGATCATGGCCACTATCAATTTTTTCATCATCTCCTCATCCATATAATGAAATGCTACTCTTATGTTAGTCAAGAGTTTATAAGTCTCTCTAACTATCTCATTAATGTGCTTTTCAGGTGACAAACTATCTTGGACCGGCACTCCTAAGTCTTTCTCTTCTCTCATTTTAGTGATTAAGTCATTACCCAACAAATAATTCATTGATGGCCTCCTGGTACTTTTACCCATTTCCAATATTTTACATTTCTTTACATTAAATTTCATTTCCCACTTCCAGCTCCAATCATGTATCCTATCCAGATCCTCCTGCAGCATTTTACAATCCTCCTCAACCTGTACCTTCCTCAAGATCTTTACATCATCAGCAAACAGACTTGCATATCTGTTCACTCTATCTACCATATCATTTACGTAAATCAGGAACATTACTGGCGCCAACACCGAGCCTTGGGGGACTCCACTTGTTACTTCCCTCCATCCAGACATCCTATCCTGTATTACTGTCCTCATTTGTCTGTCTCTCAAAAAGTCTCTCATCCATTCCAGGAGTTTCCCCTTCAGTCCTACTATATATTTTAGTTTCCACATTAATCTCTTATGAGGTACCTTGTCAAAGACCTTCTCTAAGTCTAAGTACACATAATCCACCCAACCACCTCTCTCCTGTACCACGTCAATCACTCTTCAGTAAAAGCTCAACAAGTTAGAAACACATGACCTTCCACTTCTGAATCCAAACTGACATTCGGCCAAAATATTCATCTCTTCTAGATATTTTATCTATCTGTCTTTCAGGATTCTCTTGCACAATTTTGTGACCATGCTGGTTAGAGACACTGGTCTGTAATTCAGGGGTTCTTCCCTGTTTCCTCCCTTATAAATTGGTACCACATTTGCCCTCTTCCATTCTTGTGGTACTTTCCCCTCTTCCAGATAACACATGATTAAACTGTGAATTTTATCTGCCATTGTTCTCTGCATTCCTTCAGTACTCAATTAGAAATTCCATCAGGTCCTGGGGCTTTCCTTACATCCTGAGTTTCCAATAATTTGTACACTTCCTGTACCTCCACTTTTATATCTTTTATCACCGGTACATTTCTAGTCACTCCCTCCCCTTCCACAAACTCTTTTTCATTAGTGAAAACTGATTGGAAACATTTGTTCATTATTTCAGCTTGCATTGCTGCATCTTTATAGACCTCTCCTTCTACTTTCAATTTAGTGATTCCTTTCCTTTGTTTCAATTTGCCATTAACAAATCTACAGAACAGTTTGGGTTCATCCTTCCATTTGTCTATTATACCTTTTTCAAAATTCCTTTCTTCTTCTCTACGTATTCTTGTGTAATCATTTCTAGTTCTTTTATATTCTTCCTTTGTTCATGTGTTGCCCCTCTTTCTCTAGTTGTTCCACGCCTTATCTCTTTCTTTTTTTGCTATCATACACCTTCTATTAAACCACTCCTTTTTCCTGTTTTCTTTCCCTTTTACTCTTGGTACAAATTTTTCCACTCCCAAATTGTAGAGGTCTAGAAAGATATCCCACTTCCTTTGTATCTCTCGTTTCTCTGAATTTTCTCCAATCCGCATTTTCAAAAAAGTTTCTCAGTCCTGTGAAATTAGCTTTCCCAAAGTTGTATCTTCCCTGTCTATGAAGCTGGTCTCTTGGCTCGACGTTCCCTATTATCATCTGGAACTCAATGACCACATGATCACTTTTTCCTATAGGACAGAAGTATTTCAATGATTCTATAACATCGGGTTCTTTGGTAAACAGTAAATCTAACCTTGCTGGTGTGTCCTCACCTCGGAACCGTGTCTCTTCTCTGACCCATTGCGTCATCACATTATTCATTATTATATTTAATAATATAGTGCCCCACGAATCCTCGCTGCCTCCTGAGTCCCATTCCTCCCAGTTCACCTCTTTACAGTTAAAGTCACCCACCAAAATTATATTATTGCTTTTCTCAATTATTTTTTGTAAATAGCTAGCCATATCTGACAACATCTCATGGTATTCGTCATCATTCCATGCTCTCATCTTAGGGGGAACATACACTACCGCCATATCTCTCTTGACTTTCTCTCCAGTTTCTAATTTCATATACAGTATATCACTTCAGCCCTGCCTTCTCCCATTTCCACGGTATCTACATTTATGTTGTTCTTCACTGCTATCATCACTCCTCCTCCCGTTTTTTCTTTTCGGTCTCTTCTCCACAGATTGTATTTACCAGCTCCCAAGTGAAAATCAATATCCTCTCTTAATTTGGTCTCTACAAAGCACATGACATCAGGTTCATATTCTCTCAAGAAATCATTAATTTCAAGCCTGGCCGATATTAAACCATCAATATTAGTGTATATCGCCTTTAAATTATTTTTCATGTTTTTTTATACCTTCTTCTCTTCTTCTCTCCATCGGTACCACTTCCTCAATTTCTAATCTTTCACAGCTATCCCCCTTAGTTCCCTTTGCTTCTATTTCTTTATATACCACTTCCTTACTTTCATATCCAAGACTTTCCAAAAAAAAAAGTATTACATTCTTCCTCTGTCCTCTTATCATTTTTTTTCCTTTACTTGATCCTTCAATGATTTTAAAACTTCTCTTTCTTCTTCATTTAAATCTTTTCTTATTATAATATTTTCCATTCCAGCCTCTTTGCTTAATTTCCAGGTAATTTTGAGTATATCATTTACTAAACTTTCTGATGTCAACTTGACTCTCATTGGTCTTGTTTCCCCTTTCCTATAGGGCCCTATCCTCCTTACTTCCTCAATTTCTTTTACCCACTTGTCTCCTTCGGGGTCAATTTTGTGTGTGTGTGTGTGTGTGTGTGTAATTCACCGGGTCGGTCAGGATCACTTGATGGTCGTCATCGTCAGCTTTTACCCTCTCGGAAGGGAGCTGAGAGCTCATATAGTCCGATCTAAAGGCAAGGCTGTGACCTTCACACACTCACACTCCCATCCCCTTGCTCAAGGGGGACAGTAACCACCCACTTCGTCAGTGAAACTTTTCGCAACCTGAGCGAGGCGCGAACTCCCGTCTACCAGATGGCAAGCGAGAGTGTTACCACTGCACCAGCGAGCGGTGTGTGTGTGTGTGTGTGTGTGTGTGTGTGTGTGTGTGTGTGTGTGTGTGTGTGTGTGTGTGTGTGTGTTCTTACCTAATTGTTCTTACCTAATTGTATCTTTACAGGAATGAGTCAAGCTCGTATTGTCCCGTGTCTTAGACCATATTTATCGTACATATCCTTAAATTTGTGAATTGTTTTGGCACACACTATTTCATTTGGTAGTGCATTCCATTGATCAATTGCTCTGTTTGGGAAACTGAATTTCCTTACGTCTTTATCACCTCTCTTCTTATGCAGTTTTTTGCAGTGTCCTCTTGCTGATGCTTCTCCATATGTTAAGTAATCATTTATGTCTATTTTCTCCTTTCCTGATATGCACTTATATAGCATTATCATGTCACCTCTTTTCCTTCTCTCCTGTAGTGTTGGTAGATTCAGTTTATTTAGTCTTTCTTCGTAGCTTAGGTCCCTTAAGCTTGGTATCCATCTTGTAGCGGCCCTTTGAACTTTTTCAATCTTGTCTATATGCTTTTTGAGATGAGGACTCCAGACTATTGATGCATATTCCAGGGTTGGTCTAATGAATGATGTTATTATCCTTCTTAGCATGTCTTCATTTATGTATGTGAATGCTATTCTCATATTTGCAAGCAGTGTATACATGTTCCGTACCTTCTCGCTGATGTGGTCAGCCGGAGAGAGTCTTTTATTGATAATCACACCTAGGTCTTTCTCTCTTTCTGATGTGTACAGGGTTTTATTTCCTAACTTATAATCCCAATCAGGTCTTTTTCCACTTTTACCAAACTTGATTACATGACACTTGCCCACAATGAATTCCATTTGCCATGTACTACTCCATTCATGAAGTTTATTTAATTCTTCTTGTAGCTCCCTACAAGAGTCTGTGCTAGTAATTCTCCTTTGTATTTTTGCATCATCTGCAAACATATTCAGATAGCTCTCATTTCCAGTGTTACTGTTTATATCATTTATGTACACTAGAAACATGATTGGTGCCAGCACCGAACCCTGTGGTACTCCACTAGTCACTTCTTTCCATGATGAGTAGTTTCCTCTTAGTACTGTCCTCAATTCTCTTTTTATGAGAACGTCTTGCATCCAACAAAACAGTTTGCCTCGAATTCCTCCTTGATGGTACAGCTTCCATAAAAGTCTTTGGTGTGGTACTGTGTCAAAAGCTTTCTTGAAATCCAAATAGATACTGTCCACCCATCCTTCCCTTTCCTGTATTGTGTTTGTTACTCTGTCATAGTAGCTCAACAGATTAGTAACACATGATTTTCCTTTTCTGAAACCAAACTGTCTTTCTGTTATCATACTGTGTTCTTCTAGATGATTTACCCAAGCTTTTCTTATAAGTTTTTCTAATACCTTGCTTACAACACTGGTCAGTGATACTGGTCGGTAGTTGAGAGGATTTTGTCTATTTCCTTTCTTGAATAAGTGGACTATATTTGCTTTTTTCCAAATATCAGGTAGTTTCCCTTGACTCAAGGATTTCTTGAAAATTAAAAATAATGGTTTACTTAACTCCATTGCACATTCTCGTAACACCCAACATGAAATTTCATCAGGACCACTTGCTTTTCCTATGTCTAATCTACTTAACTCCTCTTGTACTGTATTACTTTTTCTGCAATTTGTATATCTGGTAGTATGTGTGGACATGCGTGTTCCACATATTCCCTCTCAAAATTTTTTTCTTCTGTAAAAACTAATTGGAAATTCTTATTTAGTGCTTCACAAATATCTTTCTCTTGTGTATAAGTGATTCCCTCATCCGTGATGGATTGTATTATATCTTTTACTTTGGTTTTGCTTCTGATATAGCTGTAAAACTGCTTTGGTTGATCACTAATTTTATTTATTATATCCTCCTCAAACTGTTTTTGGGCTTCCCTCCTTATTCTTGTATAGTCGTTTCTTGCCTGTTTGTAATTATTATACGCCCTTTCACTATTGTGTCTTCTGTATCTATTCCACAACAAATCTCTTCTTTCTTTAGATTTTTTACATTCTGTATTGAACCATTTCTGTATTTTCTTATCTGCTTCTTTGTGCTGTGGGATGTACTTCTGGACTCCTATTTCATAAAATTCACAAAATTTTTTATATACAGCATTTAAATCTTGTCCTCTAAGCTCATTTTCCCAATCAACTTCTAAGAAATACTTCTTTAGGTCTTGATAATTTCCCTTTTTATAGTATAGTCTCTTTTTGTAACTGTCACTGCTGTTTACTATGTCATTTGCTATCCTGAAATTATAATTTAGTACTGCATGATCGCTTTTGCCGAGTGGAGGGTGATATATTAAGCTGTCAATGTCATTTTCTTGCCTAGTAAATATTAGATCTAGCACTGAAGGTACATCAAGTCCTCTTTTTCTAGTGGTTTCCCTCACATGTTGCGTTAAGAAAAACTCTTGTACGAGATCCAGGAGCTTTTGGTCCCAACAGCTTCCTTGGCTATTTATATCTAGAGTATTCCAATTTATATTCGTACTGAAATCCCCAGTTAGTATAATTCTTTCCGATTTCTCATCCATTTTATGTAGCAAGGATCTTATGCTCTGAATTGTACTCTCTGCCAGGTCCTCATATTCGTCTCTTTCCCATGTGTTTGATCTGGGTGGCATATACAAATTGGCTACAATTACTTTACCTTCAGATGTGTCGATCTCTACTGCAATCAGTTCTACTTGTGATGGTATATCTAGGTTTATTTCCTTGACTTTTAGATTTTTCTTAGTTAATATTATAATTCCTCCTCCTTTTTTTAAATTTCTGTCTCTTCTCCATATATTGTATTCCTCTAAGTTTAGTATGTCATTGGATATCCTTGGTGTTAATTTTGTCTCAGTTAGGCATATTATTTGTGGTTCATTTTCTCTGACATAATCATTCATCTCTAGTGTGTGTGTGTGTGTGTGTGTGTGTGTGTGTGTGTGTGTGTGTGTGTGTGTGTGTGTGTGTGTGTGTGTGTGTGTGTGTGTGTGCCACACTGGTCAGTGTTTCCTGCATATCCATTCTTTTACTGAACAAAAATTCATTAAATGAACATAACGTTTGGCCAGCTAATGGTGGTCGTTAAAACCAAAATTAAGTTAAAAAAGGGTTCTGTATATCAAGGGTTTACTGTGCAGCACACCCATGTTTTGCAATAAGGATGTGTTTCCAACCTCCATTGCATAACAACGTGTCAGGCAGGACAAAATTAGTATCATTACAGTACTGGCTGATGGTTTTACAAATGCAGTATCCAGTTTCATCCTAAGAGCTGTACCTAAATCAAGAATGTACACAGTCAAAAGATTTTGTCTCGTGACGATTATTCTTTACACTAAAACCCTGAGAGTATGCTACTGAAGTCCATTAAAATGCCACGGCCAAAACTGAGTTAATACCGTAAATAAAATTATTAAAAAAGATAAGAACATCAGAAGGCTGAGGAATAACTAAAATAAACTGGTCCCTTTGGACTACAACAATCTTCTGTTTCTTAGAAAGTGTGGAGGTAGGACTTAAATCCTGCAAAAGTCATCAAATACAGCAGACCCTCACTATAACAGACTATCTGGGTGAAAACCAGATTCATTACAGCTGACAGTTCATTATATCCAAGGGTAACCCCCAAGAGGTGGGAGTTCATGCACATTTTTTAAAATAAATGAGTACAACAGCATATTCCAGTACTGAAAATGTAAACTATACCCATTTTACACTAACTTGGCCCATACTTTCACTCCATTGCAGTTTATTTCACATCCTTGTCAAAGAACTTCTTCACAACTACTACAGTTACTGTACAGTAGTCTGTTATTACAACTCAGCAATCATACTGGTTAAACAGCAATTTCAGGCAAGGTTGGAGGAAAAAGGGTAGAAAACACATGTGTTGCAACCTACTGCCTCCCATTTAACGAGCATTGTTTGTTGTGGTCAATGAAAGTTTGGTGGGTGCATGGAATTTGCTAAATCTGACATTCTCAATATTGGGGTTCGTTATAGCAAGAGTTTACTACGTACTGGTGTTTGCACTTACTGATTAGCTTTTAGGTACAGTATTTAAGTCCTACCCCCATATTTTCTAAAAAACAGAAAATAGTTGTAGCCCATAGGGGCCAATGTATTTCAGTTATTCCCCCTCCTTTTAGTGTGTTTTTCAATATTTCTTTTTATTTATTAACTCAAGTTTTGAGTGTGTGGTAGGTGGTGGTGACCATCCACTCACTTGATGTAGTGCTACCTACTTCTTCCTTCACCTATATCATTCTTTTTCTATGTCTGCCCTTCTCCCTTCCTATTCCTATTTTTCCCATCTTTCCTCTCACTTTTTATTGCTCGTCTTTCCTGTTCAGGTGGCTTTACACTGAGTGACAAGCCTAATTGTTTCCTGTAAGCCAGGAAACCATTTACAACTCTGGGTGGATACCATGTAACCAACTCATACGTGTTCCCTACGTGTCAACAAGTGAGCTGGCGGAGGGTTGGTGCCCCTCTCTGTAAAACAACTAACTCAAAGACAAATGGCCACCCCTGATGGGAGCTATAGATCCAATACATAGATAGTTCTGACTACGACATTTTAATGGACTCAGTAATGTACTTCCAGGGTTTTATTATAAAGATTAATCATCATGGGATAAAATCTTTTCAGTGTGTACATTTCTCACTCTTGATATGGCTCTGAGGATGGAACAAGATATTTCCGAAACATCAGCCAATATGCAGACCAACTCTGCCATAGTATTTGTGTTATGCCCAGTGATCCTGTTCCTATTATGTGTGCAATTTCCACACTGTGAGTCCAAAGTTGATAGTCATTTATCATATACAGTATTCAGTCACATATAAGATGGGTTTAATGGCAATAATTTTTTGGCCATGGGTCCCCCATCCAACAAAGTCTAAAAAGATGTTTCCACCTCACCTCAACTAGTAGTTGCTTCACTTCATTGCATTTCACTTGCTGCTTACCACCAAAAATAAGTCTAAAATTCCAACTAACCAAGGCTGATAGCTAATTTACTTGACTACACTTCATTGCTGCTTGAACTCCAACACGACACTATTGTTCCATCACTGAAACCAACACACCTAACAGTGACCAGTTCAAAGGCCAACCTGCAACAAACCAATGACTGTAAGCTTGCAAGTCGGCGACTGTACTGTACACGCAAAAATAGCAATTAAACATGGACCAGAGAGAGTTCATACAGGATCGTAATTGTATGAGTGAAAATGCTATCATATACAGTATATAGAAAAAAGATCCAAACTATTTTGTCACTGTATATGTGATTCATTGCATACCGGTTCATCATAAAACAAGGGTTTACTGTTCATGAACTCTATATTCACATCCCGCTTCATGGTTCAAACAATGTGTATTCAGTACCGTACTAATGCAATACTGCCACGTGTACATCAAACATCACAGGGGAGAAAGCTTTTTTTTTTTTTTTTTTTTTTTTTTTAAATAATAACAGAACAGAGGAAGGAAAAACAAATGAATAAAAAAATAATAATCCATACACCAGACTACTAGTGTCCTCTGTTCATAAAATATCTATAACAGTTAAACTTGAACAGCTGTAGGTTGAAGTTTGGAGGGAAACAACTCTGGGGAAGTGAGTTCCAAAGAGATGCAGTACGGGGAATGAAAGAATTCTGACAGGCAGAAGTTCTGCAATATGGCTGAGTGACATTCCAGTCATGAGCACTACCAGATGCTCATGCAGCATGAGGGAAGGCATGGAGAAATGGCATCATGGACGCAACTTTGTCTAAGCATTTGCCATAAAAATATCTGCAAAATAATGCAAGGGAAGCAACATTCCTTCGTACTTGTAGGGGAGATAGTTTATTTATATGGCAGGGTTGTTAATAATTCTAACAGCTATGTCCTGAATTTTGTCTAGTTGTTTTAATGCAACCCCTCCACATCCATTCCACAAGGGTGAGCAATATTCAAGCTGAGAGCGCACGACTCTTATAAATCACAGCTAACTGCTCGTCAGTGAAGAAGTTACGGACTCTGTACATTAATCCAAGTTTCTTTGAGGCAGTTTTAGCAAGTGATCTAACATGAAAGGTTCAGCTGAGGGCATTGTTAAATGAGATGCCGAGAATTTCAATACTTTTGGAGATGGGAATATTAGAGATGGGAATAATTAGTAGTACTCAAGGTAATATATGAATCAGGCAATATCTGTCTATTTGTAAATTGTATATATTTAGTTTTACTAGCATTAAATGAGACAAGGTTGTTTTGTCCCCATTCACTGATCATAGACAGGTCTTGATTTATGGAGATGGCTGTACTGAGTTGAGAGGTAGAGATATTAGACTTTGTAAATGGGTGTCTGAATGTGAATGAACTAGGTAGTGTTGAGTCATCTGCATATGAGTGGATGGGATTGTGGGTGACAGATAAGAGATCATTACTGTAATATGAACCAGGAACAGGGTTGGGGCCAGAACTGATCCCTGCGGCACGCCGGCGTTAACTGAGTGGAAATTGGAATATACATCATCTACTTTTACTCTTATTTTCCTGTCACTGAAATATGAGGAAATCAAAGGAACAAAAGATGTTAGCCCACAGCAAGGGAGTTTGGACAGGAGGAAATGGTGCCATACTCTATTGAAAGCTTTAGAAATATCAAGGGCTACTGTATGAGTTTCTCCATGTAGGTCAATTGACTGATGGATGGTATGAGTTAGGAGATTGAGTATGTCAATGGTTGATCTTTCGTGGTGAAAACCATATTGTCTATCACTAATTAAGTTATATATTGGATTCAAGATGTTTAACAATGTGCTTATTAATTAAATTTTCAAATACCTTACCAAGAGAAGATGTGACTGCTATTGGTCTGTAATCAGAGGGGTCAGAGGAACTTCCTTTCTTCGGAATTGGATGTATATTGGCTTCTTTCCATGAATTTGAGAATGAAGAAGTACGTATGCATAGTCTGCATAATTTAGCTAGAACAGAGGCAAGTTCAGGGGAGCACTTTTTCAAAACAATTGGCGGAATTCCATCTGGGCCTGGAGTTTTGTTGGTGGGTAAATTGTCAAGGATGGATTTTACGTATCTTGTCTGTATTTTAAGTGGATCAGTTTCGGGAGAGTCAAGTTCTCGTACTGGGACATTCTGGCTGGCATCGTCTGTGGTAGAATTTCTGGAAAATGTACCGGCAGAAATATCTGCTTTCGCATGTGGGTCATTTGTAATGTTACCATCTGAAGATTTTAGTGGGGGAATGGATGATGACTTGTTAAAGTTATTATTGAAAGAATTAAGAGCTGACCAGAATATTCTATTGGCATTAAGGTTGTTAAGTAAATTTGATGCTTGCATTTGAAGAAAGTTTGATTTAGCTAGATTTATTACAGTTTTTGTATGATTTCTAGCAATTTTAAATTGAGAGAGTGATTCAGATGTTTTTTATTTTAAGTAAGAGTTATGACTTTTGGGCTGTTGCTCTGGCACAGCTGCCATCAAACCATTTTGGAGAGTTTGATCTTTTAGTGAACTGTTAACTTGGTATGAATAAATCCATACCAGTTAGTATCAAGTCACAAATGTGGGACTGGGTAGAATTGGGATCACTAGAGAAGAAGACTACCATGGAATGTCAGCAAGATAATTTCTAAATCCATCCCAGTTTGCCCTATCAAAGTGCCATCGGGTCACCCTGACAGGTTCAGAACGGGGAGGTGTGGGGGGGGAGGTTAAATAATGAGGCTTTGATGAGATTTTCAGGTGACTTAAAAAACAAATCACTGTACCTTACCATAAATCCTCAGAGTTTATGATGATCCCTCCAATCACCATTTTCTAGGTGGTTTTACAAGATTTAGCTAAAAGCCTCTTCCACAGGGTGCCGCAAAATTCGCTCACTGTTAGTGGCTGAGGGGTTATTGACCTAGCAAAAGCTTTTCTATGAGTAAACAAATATACTGCACTGATAAACAACAAAATTTACACAAGCACAGAATGAGAGATATAACTGGATTATGATAGAGTTAAGTGATCTGTCTGGGTGTTGTATGAAAAGGAATAATGTCACTGAAGTACACTCAGGAGATAAATCACTAGACTGATAACTAAACGTCAGACAGTTTAGCAATAACGATAAAATTCATTCAAATGATAACTGTGATGGCTTCTTATGACAATCCTGTGCAGACATGATGATGCACACAAGACAACAGTCATTTACCCCGAGATGGCCGCCCTGTGTTTATACCCACAGAGCCCCTATCTCAGGCCCACCTGCAGGAAGCCTTCTTTGTGCCACCCCTTAGAAGACCCCGTCTCACTCACACACTCACTCACATGTCCCACACCTGTGATCATCTCCCTTGCATTCTCTGAGTTAATCAACTTTCTCGAGTGTCAGGCCATGAAAACACCATGACTATCACCAAATAACAGTGGAAGAACACAACAAATAATGATGTCTGCAAATGAGTTGATAACTTTTTTAGTGCAAAATAACTGAAACTCATTCATTCATCATTCATTGCCAGACGCCATGTATCCCAAACGGGGTGGCCAAGGGCTCAGAGTTAATTGTTTTACAGGGAGGGGCACTAATCCTCCACCAACCCCACTTGACACGTAGGGATGAAACTCAAAAGTTACAAATCATGCCTGATGCTACCCCCCAGAGGATAGCATGATAATACTGATGCTGATGTGGGCAAGGCTAAAAGGGTAAGGCATAGCCTTTCCCTTGAAATGAAACTGGACATTATTAAGTGCCATAAGGAGGGGCAGGGAGTGACCAAGATCATCAAAGCCCTAAAGCTGCCCCAGTCCACAGTCACTACTGCAATAAAGAAATCAGATGCTATACTACCAGCACCATAGAATGTGCATACCCTGGCTACTAAATGACTAGCCAGAGTAAGGTAACTCATAATGGAGGAGATGGAGCATCATTTAGAACTGTGGGTTAATGAAATTAACTAAGTGAAGCGGTTAATGAACTTAACTAAGTGAAGCAGCCCCTGCATTGTAGATTTATTTGCACTAAGGCTCTCGATCTGTGGAAAGATCTCAGGGATAAGCAAGGAGTGGAGGCAAGGAGGAGTTCATGTCTAGCAAGGGTTGGTTCGAGTGGTTCAAGGTCCGTGCTAGACGTAAACATGACCAGGCATGATGGGGCTGCCATTGCTGACCACATGGCAAATGAGGCCTTTCCTGGAAGGCTGAAGGTGCCATAGAGGAAAGGAGATACTCTTCAAAACAGGTTCTAAATTTTGATGAAATGGGCTTGTTTTGGAACCATATCTCCTACAAGATTTGTGTCAGCAAGGAAGAATGACATGTGCCAGGGTTTAAGGCAGCCAGGCAATGCCTCACCCTCCTTCTTGGTGCAAATACAGAGTGAGACATTCAGTTCAAACCCCTCCTCATTTATCGCTGGGGAAAGTCCCCGGGCACTGTCAGGGTATGTGAGAACTTTGGGATTATTTGTTACTTGGAAAAGAAACTCCAGGGCTTGGCTGACCTCCTTTCTCTGCCACACTTGCATGGCAGGATACCTGTCTCCTTTCCTGCAAGATTATGCCAGCTAAAGCAATTTGGCAAACCATTTCCTCCTTCTGGTTGGCAATGACCCAAGCCACCCTAATGACTTGGAGGACTGGATGGACAATATCAAAGAGGTGTACCTGCCCCCTAACGCAACATCACTACTCCACCAATGGAACATGGAGTCATCACTACTTTCAAGGCCCACTACCTTCACTTTACTATGGTGCACATGGTGAGGGTGAGTGACTCAGGGGAGACTGAAGCAGTGATTGTTTCCGGAAAAATAACATTAAACATGCCATCAACAAAATCACGGCAGCATGGAAGGTGGTACAGCTAATCACACTGAATACCATCTGATGAAAAGTATGGCCAGAGTGTGTGAACTCCTTCATGGAGTTCCTGATGATGGTGAACATATGACGAGAAATCCCTGACCTCTTGCAAGAGGCAGGAACTGTGTTGACAAAGATGATGTTCAAGTGGTCCTGTACAGTCACATCGGGCAACTCTCAACAGAGGAGCTCATTGAGCTAAGGGACGCGTGGCGGATGCACAGGAAGGTGGCAAGGATAGGGGGAGGATGAGCCCTTTTGTGTTTCCAACATCAAGACCTTAAAGGAATTCCTTGCAAAGATGGACAAGGCAATTTCATTCATCCAGGCCAAGGACCTGAACCCGATAAGGAGTGACAGGCAACGTATGGTACAGTCACTACTCGACGGGGTTACGTCAGGTCATACCTTAACGTATAACAATTTTATCATAAATCGGGAGATTGAAACACATTATAAAAGGAAGGTTACGTCAACTCAACTTCCCAAAGTCACCTACCCAAGACCGAAACAAAAATGACAACCCACCTTAATCACTTCCTGTGTCGGTCCAAGTCGTCTCCAAGACCAAAACAAACAATATCACACCAATACAGGCGACATTACTCACGTACAGCAAATCATAGCAACAACACGACAATCACACTTGCGTAACGTTGGCCTGGTGCTACACAATGTATAGGTATACTGTAGCACGATGCTTGGCTGAAAGGTGACGATAGCAGAGGGGGCACACATGAACTAGTGGAAAAGATAGGGCTTTGAAGGGGTGGCGGGACCGCAACTAAACCAAAACAATGCTCTGCACGCTGGGGCTGCCATCTTGCCTGAGACAAGCGACTGTCGCCTTGTGTGTGCCTGGCGCTTGGTACAAAATTTTCCGAGGGCAATATCGTTATAGCCGGGAAATTCATCGCAAATTGGATTTTGGGGTGGAACTTTTCTGTTATCGTTGTGGTGAATCATTGTATACCAAATCAACGTAAAACGAGCAGTGACTGTATAGGGCAAAACTTGAGGCCGTACAGGGAGCTTCTGACAGCTAAGAATAAGGTAGCAAAGCAGACTACCATCATCTCCTCCTTCCCCCTTCCCACCAGAATCAAGGAAGAGCCAAGGCCATCAATGAGCAGGGCGCAAATGCAATGTCTGGTCTCACATGCCCCAGTCATGTCTGTCTCCTCTTCATTACTGCCTGGCTCACTTCTACGCTTCCCCGTCACCACACCGCTATGCTCTCTCTTGGCCTCACCATTGTGCGCTCCATCACCCTCACTGCATTGCTCTCCTTTGGCTTCACTGCATCGTTCTCCCTTAGCCTTACCGCTTTGCTCTCCACATCTCTCTTCACCTCCTCCCAAGGACCTGGAGTGACTGTCCAGGCCCTCCAGCTGTCCCCCCAGCCTTGAGGGAACCTTAGTGGCAACTCAAATTGGCCAAAGATATACTTCAGGTGGGTTGCATTATTTTGTTAAGGTTTCATAGTCATAGGCCCCTTCCCTATTCCCAATGAACCCATGTTATATCAATCTCACTACATGATAAATCGCTATGGGATGGGCTTTCATGTGACGTATTATCATCATATAGCAAGGTGTGACTGTACTGTACATTAATTTTCTGCTAAATTACATTCAACAGACTCCCTTATAATGACACAAAGTAAAGTTATCAACATAAATATTGATTTACTTCACTGCAATGAACTGTAGAACACAGCAGTGACTTTTGAAACCCACCATAAATTAGATTCAAAAGACATCCTCAAAATGACACAAAAGACAGTTGGTGAAAAGAAATACTGATTAACTTCATTATGACGAATTCCAAGACACTAAGCAATTTTTGAAAATCAGTGATGAGATTTTTGAACATCAATAAACTTTTGTGAGCATTACATAAAATATTCACAGTTATTCTACAAAAGAATGGATCAATATTATAGTCCACAACTGTACTTTCTTACAACCTTCACATGGTGGCACTAATTTAACCAAGTTGGGTGGTTATATGACTGTCCCTAAACTCATTCCCAATCCCCTAAATTGAGGATGGTGGACTGCAGTAGACATATCTTCAACAGGCAGTCCATCAGGCTCACATCCAGATAAGTCTAAACAACAATTAAAACAAGAGCCTCTATACCTGGAAAGTGAGGTAGGAAACTGCAGGCTGTGTGGCAACTGTTTCAGAAGTGTCAGCCAGGTAAGGAGGGTCATGGTGCTGCCTCATCACCACTTGCAGTAGGTTGTGCACATCCAGCAGGTGGAGGCTGTGCTGCTGATGGGATGACCGCTGCAACATCCGTGCCAGGTGGCTGTTGGGCACACACTAGAACCAGAAAAGAATTTGCTGTAAGTTCATTGTCACTGGTGTTGCCCACACATCCATTCCACCAATCATTTAATTTATAAAAGCTCCAACACGTTTGCATGTGTTGATCCTGGTCACCTATTGGCAGCTCTCCATGTTGCTCAATCTCTGGGAGCCTCCCTGAGATCACACTCTATGACCTCATCCCAGGTCTTTATTGGTCTTCCTCTCGGAATGCTGCCCTTAACGTTCACATCTTTCACCCTCCACACCCAGTTGCCTTCTTCCATCCTCACAACATGCCCAAACTATTTCTATCTATCTCTTCTAATCACAACACTTGTACATTCAAGTCCCATCCTTCCTCTCAACTCTTCACTTGCAATCCTAATCCCCACAATTCACTCATTCAAGGACTCACTCTAGCTTCCCCCACCTCCAGTATATAACATGCCCTCCAAATAGCAAAACACCTCCACACACTCAAGAAATTCTCCACCAAGGTCAATCCTTTCCTGTCTCTCAGTCTCAGCATGCTCTCCCCAACACACCGCACACATGAAATCAGCTATATTTTAAAGCCTACCGCTAATATTGTTACATCTCTTATGCACCCACTTATCACAAATACTGCATAAGATGGAGTTACTTCCCAAACTCTTGTGGCAAACTGTGAATGACCACACTCCCTCTGCTTTGAAAGTACCATCACCATCCCTAGATATCATCACTTTTGTTTCATCTTCATTTACTCTCAAATCCTTGTACCCCACTGCATCGCAGCTCCGTTTCTTAAATCTTTCTTCCACCTCTTTCATTTTCTGTGATCAACACCAAGTCGTCAGCATACAACAACTCCCATGGGAGTCTATTTTTAAAGTCATGTGAAAGAGCTGAAGTACCATGATAAACAATAAGGGGTCTCAGACTAACCCTGAAACATGCCAACATTCATGGAAAACCCATCATTCAAACCTCTGTTCACTCTCATCTGGGTGCAAGCACCCTTGTACGTTACCATAACTACCCTAACCAGCAACTCCTTGATTCCATGCTTTTTCATTGCCCACCTCACCACCTGCCAAGGAACTCTGTCATAGGTATTCATTAAATCAACAAAAACAATATAAAGGTCCCTCTTCTTATCTAGTATTTTTACTAAATCTGTCAGACACTGAATACTGGCTCAGTAGTCCACCTGGCTGGCATAAATCCATACAGTATATCATCAGCAGTCACTCTTTTCCTTATCATATCTTACAGGACTCTCTCCATTACCTTCATTATCTGATCCAAAAGTTTTATGCCTATAATTTCCTCTTTCCAGGGCATCATCCTTCCCCTTCTATGCATTTACAATCACCCAATTCAGCCTGCCATCAAGAACAACACACTCACATATAATCAAATTTATCAAATCACTTACTAAATCCACTCCCATACCTCCTGATGTCTTCAACATTTCAGCAGTCAACCCAGACACATCCTCCACCTTCCCCAATCACATCCTGTCAACTGCTCAATCAAATTGGCACAATAAATCCTAGGCCAAAAGCCAAACATTGGATCCGCTGGCTCCAAACCTTCCCAGTACAGTATAATTTATGACTTTCAGTTAAATTAGGAAATTATAAGTTATGTGTATCTCACCATGATAAGTCTATGGCTGTGTAATGTGTGATGTTTAAGAAATCTACAGTACAATGATTAAGTAAATACTGTATGCATCAACCATCATCTGACAACAGATAACCACTGCAAACTCATATCCTCAGAAATACTGTAATACACAAGTATGCAGGCTATGCAGCAGTCCTTCCCTAAGGTATTATAGTCATATAAAGTATATGCTCACTGCACATAAAAATGTACATATGCATACATTCACTCTGCATACACAAATAATACAGATACAGACAAATACATGTTAGGTAAAAATATCTCACTCTGCATTTAACTCAAGCAAGACATCAACTACAAGGTCAATTTACGTGTAATATTATTTAGTACAATGTACAGTGCACCTGCTTCAATTCACTTTCAAGCATTTCATGATCAATTACTCTACTTCATTCTGGAAACCAACACACCATGGGCCATCCCAAGGCTATAAACAATGTAACATATCCCATTCCAACTGCACCAACACAATTTTTCACTTTTTCAAAACGGCTTACCAGAATATTGGTTTGGTGTTAAAAAATAGTTACATAATACAGTATGTTACAGTTACAAGTGTATATGTAGAATTATCCATATCAACTCACAGCCTGATTATAGAGATGCCTGAGTTTAGCCACAGTGAGGTAGTCTGCCATCACCAGGCCATTAATCACAAACAACTGCACAAATTCCACTTTCTCCTCCAGCAAGGCGGTGGTCATTAAGTCCTCCAGGGCACCAGGGGGCCAAGTGGGCTGGGCTGGAGGCAGAGTTGAAATGATGGTGGGCAGAGGAATGGAGGGAAGTGGAGAGTTAAGAGTTAAATAAAGGGGGTGAGGCAGTGAAAGACTGTGGAGAAAGAGGAGTTGGAAGACGGGGAGTGGTAGACTTAGAAATGAATGGAGAGAAAATGAATGATAATGAGGAAGGAGAGTTGGAGAGATTATTTTTATTCATTTGTTCATTTATTTACTTATTTTTTTACCAGGCCACTGAGCTCCCACAAAAGAGGAGTGGTATGAAGGAAGTGATGGGTTGGACTGAAAGGTAAAACTGGAAGAAAGAGGGGAAAAATGGAAAGATGCATTGTGGTGGTAGCGGTAGTGGTGGTTAGTAGGCACTCTACGGTACCACAAGGCAAAGTGAGCTAGGCTGCAGGGATGGAGAATAGGAGGCATAGAGAGAAGAAGTAAAGTAAATGGTGAGTTGAAGAGGAGGAGAAGGGAGAGATGGAATGTATAGAGTGAGAGGCAGGAAGTACTGGGGAAAATGAGTTGTTGGAAATGAGGAAGGAATGGACAGTTTGAGGAAAAGAGATAAAACTGGAGAGATTGAAGGATTATCTTTTTTTCCACCTCAAGCATGGGCATAACAGTCCATTCTTTTCAGCCTGGCAGTCCTGGATGCAATACATCTTCACATGTACCCAGCTAAGCACTAATACCCATCATCAAACTTGAATACATGCTATGGCTGTCATATTCAGGACTGGTGGGATATTGTTATGATATGTCAGTGGGTTTCATGGAAGATAAGTAAAGTCTGTTTTTATGAAATTCGTCAGAATGTTCCCTGCCCCAACCTATCATCAAATCTGCATCATTAGACAACAGGTGACCTCTCTTAACCACTTGGGCAAGTTGCAGAGATCAAGAGGGACAGATGAAGGAGGAACAGTTGGAGAGATGGAGAAAAAAAGCTGCAAAGATAAAGGAAGATCAAACCGATGGAGAAAAGAAGAAGAGCTGGTAAGTAGGAGGAATAAAAGGAGACAATGAGAAACAGTGCATAAGCTATGAAAGGAGGAAGAAAGGAAGGACTGACAGGAAGAGGAAGGGGAGGGTTGAAGACAAGCAAGAGGAATGACACCTGGTTTGGAGGAAGAAGGAAAAGAGAGAGAGAAGGACAGGAGCAAGAATGGAGCTGCAAAAGAGATGAAAGGAGAGCTGAGGAAGAAAAGGATGAATGGGAAACTGAAAAGAGGAAATATGAAAATAACAGAAGAATGAGAGATGGAGGGAAAAATAAAGGAAAGAACAGGAATGAATCAAGAAGAATTAGAAATGGATGAAGATGGGATAGTTATACAAAAAATGAAGAAAGCAATAAGGGAAATGAAAGAAGAAAGGAAAGCCTGAGAAGGGAATGCAGAAAGATTTGGACAGGAAAAAAGAGGTTGAACAGCTGGAATAGAGGAAGAGAAAGAGATGGAGAGGAAGGAAAAAGAGATGGAGAGGAGGGGAAAGAGTTGGAAAGGAAGAAAAATTAGGGAAAGCTGGACAGAAGGAAGCTGAAAAAGAACAGAGACAAAAAGGAAGAATAAGGAAAGTTAGCTGGAAGGAAGAAAGGGCAGTAGGAAAGATGGGAAAATAAATTATAAATGAAAGAAGAAAGAAGACACAGATACAGGAAAATACAGCAAAGCATGAGGGATTGAAAACATGCAGGGAGCTATACAGACAGGAATATATATCTAAAGGCGAATGTAGGGAAGAGTAAAGTGATGGTCTTCGAGAGAAGTGAAGTCAGTGAATGTACAGTGAGACTGGATGGGGAGAAAATGGAGAATGTGAGTGCGTTTAAGTGCTTGGGTAGTGTGATGAGTAAGGATGGAAGTTTAGAGGATGAAGTGCTTGAAAGGGTGCAGCAGGGAAGAAAGGTTGCTGGTTCCTTGAAAGCAGAGATCAGAAACAGGGAAGTGAGCATGGAAGTCAAAAAGCTACTACATGACAGTATTGTGATACCAACTCTAACATGGAAGTAAAGCTTGGACCTTGTTGCAGGAATAGAAGGCAAGAATGACAGCAGTGGAAATGAGTTATCTGAGAGAAGCATGAGGAGTCACATGGAGAGACAGATTGACAAATGAGGACGTGAAGGAATATTGTGGTGTGGATGTGGATGTGATAGGAAGCGTCAGGAGAAACACATTAAGGTGGTTTGACCATGCGGAGAGGATGGAGAGTGAGAGACTGACAAGGAGAGTGTATGTGAATGAGGCAGCGGGGGGGAGAGGGAGGGGGATGCCAAGGATGAGACGAAGGGACGGAGTGAAGAGGTATATGAGAGAGGGGTGTGTGAGCTGGAAGCGGGGCAGTGAAATGGTGGGGGACAAAGCGACATGGAGGCGATTTGTTTGTGGCCACCCCTTATGGGATTAAGGCATCTGGCAATAGATAGACAGATAGAATATACAGTAAGTAGAGCTGGAAACAGGGAGGGTGAGAAGCAAAAATAATCTGAGGACAGAGGAAAAGACAAAAATGTAGAAATATATACTACATTTAGGTATTGAAGATAGAAGAAAAAGAAGACAGGAGAGACAGAAAGAAAAACAAGCACATTTTAGGAAGACGTAAAATCTGTGAGAGAGGTATCTGACTGCCTGATGGTCATTAAGGCACACAGATATTGTTCAGCCCAGCCTTACCCTAGTCAATTTACATCCAGATTTTCAATGTTATTACTAGGTGAACAGAGGACAAGTGGGACACAGTACAAACAGGAGCTGATGGAGGGGATGTGAAGAGATAAAGGGAAGCTGGTGGGCAACAGGAAGAACTAACATACCTGGAAAAGAAAGAAAGAAAAGAATTCTAGATAGAAGGATGGATGCAAGTATGAAAGATGTAGATAAGGGGGAAGAACTTGAGATCAGGAGGGAGGGGAATAAAAGGCTGTGAAAAGGAGGGAAATGTACAGATATGGAGGAAGCAGGGATGCTAAGGAGAACAGAGGATTTTCTGAGATGAAAATGTGAGAGGCACAGAGAAGGAATAAAGGGAAAAAGTGAGATGCTGAATGGAGAATGAGAGAGAACAGGAGAAATAACAAAGTTTTTGGAATAAGAGGCCTTGGAAAAAAAAGGGGGAGTGGACTTTCTGACCACTACTTGGTGGTGGCCAGAATTAGGATTCAAGTAAGATGGAGGAATAGAAGAAGGGAAAGACAAGAGGAAGGAGTAGTTGCAAGGAGAGTGGAAAGGTTACAAGAGGATGAGAAAAAGGCAGAGTATAAGAGAGAAGTGGAGGAACGATTGGGCAAATATGAACTGGAGCAGATGGGAGATATGGAAGGTGTGTGTAGGATATTTATGGAAGAAATATGTGCAGCATGTGATGTGGTGTGTGGAAGGAAGAGAAGACGGAGGGGGGTGCAAGGAACAGCGTGGTGGACTGAAGAGGTGAGACAGGCTGTGGCACAAAAGAAGAAAGCATACAATGAATGGATGAGAAATAGGGGCGTGGAAGAAGTTGAGAGGCAGAAGAGAGAGTTATATGTAGAAAGAAAGAGAGAGGTGAAAAGATTAGTAAGAGAGAGTAAGAAGAGAGTGGATGAGGAATTTGGAAGGAATTTGAGTGTTAAGTGGAGGGACTGTAAGAAAATGTTCTGGAAAGAGGTGAAAAGAGTAAGACAGGGTGGAAGTGAAGTTAGCAGGGGAATGAAAGACAAAAATGGTAGATTACTAGTGGAGAAGGGAGAAAAAGTGAGCAGATGGAGAGAACACTTCAAGGAATTGTTGAACATAGAGGATGGACGTAATGCGAGTATAATTGGCTGGGGAATGGCTGGGAGGAGGGAGGTGAGAAGACAGGAAGAAATCAGTAGGATAGAAGTTGTGGAAGCAATGGAGAAAGTTAAATTGGGGAAAGCCCCAGGAATTGATGGAGTGTGTGGTGAAATGCTGAAGCATGGGGGAGAGATAGTAGTAGAATGGATGTGGAAGATGTGCAGATTGGCCTGGGAGGAAGGCAGAGTCCCGGAGGATTGGAAGTCAGGTATAATTATTCCCTTGTACAAAGGAAAAGGGGAAAAAGAAGTGTTTGGTAATCATAGGGGCATTTGTCTTCTTAGTATAATAGGAAAAGTGTATGGTAGGATACTTATTGACAGAGTTAGAGAAAGAACAGAGAAATTAGTTGGAGAAGAACAGGGAGGCTTTAGGAAGGGAAGAGGTTGTGTAGATCAGATATTCATTCTTAGATCTTTAGTGGAAAAGTTTCTAGAGAAGGGAAAGAAGTTGTATGCGGCTTTCATGGATTTGGAGAAAGCATATGACAGGGTGGATAGACAAGGATTGTGGAAAGTGTTAAGAATATATGGGGTAGATGGGAAGTTGTTGAATGCCGTGAAGAATATGTACGATGGTGTGAAAGCTGCAGTGCGTGTGGATGGTGAACTAAGTGAATTTTTCTCTTTGAAAGTTGGGTTGAAACAGGGATGTGTCATGTCTCCATGGTTGTTCAATCTGTACATGGATGGGGTTATAAAAGAGGTACAAGGTAGGGTAGTGGATGTTGGAGTGGCCCTGGTGAGAGAGGATAGTGTTTGGAAACTCCCTGTACTGTTGTTTGCAGATGATACTGTGTTGTTGAGTGAAGACGAAGGGGAGCTGCAAGGCTTGGTGGATGAGTTTGGGAGAGTGTGTAAGAAACGGAATCTAAAGGTGAATGTAGGGAAGAGTAAAGTGATGGTCTTTGAGAGGGGTGAAGTCAGTGAATGTACAGCGAGGTTGGATGGTGAGGAACTGGAAAATGTGACTACGTTTAAGTACTTGGGTAGTGTGATGAGCAAGGATGGAGGTTTGGAGGGTGAAGTGCTTGAAAGGGTACAGCAGGGAAGAAAGGTTGCTGGTTCTTTGAAAGCAGTGATAAGAAACAGGGAAGTGAGCATGGAAGTGAAAAAGTTACTACATGACAGTATTGTGATACCAACTCTAACGTATGGAAGTGAAGCTTGGACGTTGTTGGAAGGACACAAGTCAAGAGTGAGAGCAGTGGAAATGAGTTATTTAAGAGGAGCCTGTGGAGTCACATGGAGAGACAGGCTGACGAATGAGGATATACAGAAGCGTTGTGGTGTGGATGTGCATGTGATAGGAAGTGTTATGAGGAACATACTGAGGTGGTTTGGCCATGTGGAGAGGATGGAGGGTGAAAGACTGACGAAAAGAGTGTATGTGAGTGAGGTGGAGGAGGGAAGAGGGATGGGGTGGAGAGGTATATGGGAGAGGGGGATGTGAGTTGGGAGCAGGGCAGTGAAATGGCGGGGGACAGGGCAACTTGGAGGCGATTTGTTTGTGGCCACCCCAAACGGGATTGAGGCGTCTGGCAATAGATAGATAGATAGACAGAAAAAAAAGGTAGGGATGGATGGAGAACAGAGGATGAGATGTGAATATTTATAAAGAAGGTCAGAAATATGAGATATATGGATATGCAGTAACTAAATATGATGATGCAACAAAATTGAGATACAGTACTGGCAACTTTAGAACTGCTTAACTTGTTCATTTACACCCACCGTAAAAAACCTTGATACTCTTCTATATTTAGCTTGAAAACTTCAACATAGCATAACGCTGATAACCGAAAATGTCACTTTAAAGTGAAGTTTTCGCCTATCAGAGTTAATATTTTTGACTTTTCTACATCACTCAAGTACTTTACAGGCAACTTGGAATGTGTCAGGTGAAAAAATAATGCTAGTAAGATGTAGGGAAGAAACTAAGAATTTATGCAGCAGGAGCAGCAACAACATACACCTCCCCTGACGAAAGCTCGGCGAGCACTGACAAATTTCATGCATCAGTGAGTCTGGGAGTGTCCAGGGTGTTGCCAGATGTACATCAACAGCTGGATTAACTCAGAAGATGGTTGGAGTTAAGCCTGCCTTAAATGTGTTTTTCATAGGTCTCAGAGGGATGATGGGATCAAGGTTTTTTGTGGAGGGTGTACCATAAAGTAATTTTTTACCAGTAACTGAAAGGTACTGTTACTGTTCAGTAACCCCAGTCTGCTGGCCATGCAGACCCATCAACCAAAGGCAAATAACCTCTCCCTGCAGGGCCATCCCATGCAGTGAAACAATGTTCCCTTCCGGCAGACAGCACCTCACCACAGCAAGACATGGAGAAGTGTGTAGAGGTTTGGTTCCTAGACAGATGCTGCATTTTTGTCCCTCATCCAGTTAATAAGGACAACAAAGTATGCTCCACATCACCCTACTACAGTACTTAGTTATGTGATTACCATCCAGTGTTACAGATGGTCTTCTGGGTTTCAGAAACCCACTGCAGTTTGTCATGTTGTACAATATCTATTCCATCTATTGCCAGATGTCATAATCCCGTAAGGAATGGCCCTTTGACTCTGAGTTATTTGTTTTACTACAATATCAAAAATGTAAAATAAACATGACTATATGTCACCTGAAAAGTGCTCATAAAATTTTATGAATATCTACATGAGACATCAACCCTACATTATGACTATCAATTTGTATTTTATTCTTGCTATCATCAGATAATTTTATTCAGTTTAGGAAAGATCTCTCATAATGGAGTTAGAAATTATTTTCATTAACCTCCTCAGGACACTGCTGTCTTATTTTGTTCCTGATACTGCCAAGTGATTTTTATTACAAATATCCCGCATACAAGAAGAGTCAGACACAATCTCTAATAAATCCCTCTGTACCAGGATTTATTTTCTGCTGTAATTTTGTAAATTACAGAAAAAGTTCTGCACTGCTAAGGAAAGATCCTCTGCCTGCGATGAAGTTACTTCTCAAGCATCATGGATGCAAACATGCCATTCATCTGCGTATTCTAACCATTTATCAACATATTCTATTAAACTATCTCTAAACTCATCCTTTCACTATGTCACTTTCCTCTTCCCTTCCTTCTTAATAAACTATACCCTGCTAGCCTGTCCACTTGTCTCTTCCTGCTTGCCTCACTACCCAATCTTGTCTCAGCCTCTCCCTACCTGTTGCATTACTCTCACCCACTAATTTGCCACTCTGCCTGCCAATAATACTATTCCCTGCCCAACTATCATTCCTGCTTCTCCCTGCCTGCCTTACTGTAATGGTCATACAAAATTTACTATGTTAATTACTGAACTGGCTGGGATTCAAATGCAGGCTCTCATGCTCCACACATGAGCACATTACACATCAGATGAAGAGAGGATCCCCACACTGCCTCTGGTAAGAAGGGCATATGCATACCCCATTATGCTACTTTTCTTCCCTAGTGATTCATCTGGTGAGTTTGAACACACACATGCACACACACACACACACACACACACACACACACACACACACACACACACACACACACACACACACACCATTTTATCATAAACCTTTTCTGTCCCCCTCACTCCATCACACATTATATTGTGCTTAATTTTTGGCTTCCCTCCCCCCCCCCCACTGGTTCACCCTTCATCCTTCTGTGTACACCCCTTTGATATTCTATGCCTCCCTTGTGTCCTCTTTTTTTTTTTTTTTTTTCTACACCTTTCAGTCTCTTCCTGTCTAGAATAAACATTTCCTTTACCCCCTGTTCACTTAAAACATTTGCTGTTCTGTCTGTTCATCATAAACATTTCTCTGTCCCTCTTTGTCCACAATAAGCATTTCTCTGTCCATATCTGTCTACAATAATGGTTTCTCTGTCCACATCTGTACACGAGAAACGTTTTTGTGTGTTCCCTCTCCCCGCATTTAGCATTTCTGTCTCCCTCACATCCACTCCTCAGGCATTGTCTTCTGTACACCATGCCAGACTAGTGTGGAAACTAGAGCATATAGGAGGACTGAAGGGGAACCTCCTGGAATGGATGAGAGACTTTTGAGAGACAGACAAATGAGGACAGTAATAAAGGATAGGATGTCTGGATGGAGGGAAGTAACAAGTGGAGTCCCACAGGGCTCAGTGTTGGCGCCAGTAATGTTCCTGATTTACATAAATCATATGGTAGATGGAGTGAACAGTTATGCAAGCCTGTTTGCTGATGATGCAAAGATCTTGAGGAAGGTAGAAGTTGAGGAGGATTGTAAAATGCTGCAGGAGGATCTGGATAGGATACACGAATGGAGCCGGATGTGGGAAATGAAATTCAACGCAAAGAAATGTAAAATATTGGAAATGGGTAAAAGTACCAAGAAGCCATCACTGAATTAATTGACGGGTAATAAACCAATCACAAAAGCAAGAGAAGAGAAAGATTTGGGAGTGCTGGTCCAGGACAGTTTGTCACCTGAAAAACACATTAACAAGACAGTTAGAGAGACATATAAACTGCTGACTAATATACGAGTAACTTTTCATTATATGGATGAGGAGATGATGACAAAATTGATAGTGGCCATGATTCACCTCAGGATAGAATATGCAGCAGTAGTGTGGTCCCCACACAAAAAGAAAGATATAAACAAGATTGAGAGAATACAAAGAACAGCAACCAAAATGGTCCCCATTCTGGCACATCTGTCGTGCAGAAAGAGGCTGGAAAAGCTGGATTTGCCTTCCTTAGAAGAAAGGAGAGAGAGAGATGACATGATAGCAATGTTCAGGACCATGGTAGGAGTAGATAAAATTGACAAAGATCTGATTTTATGGGATAAGAGAGTAACAAGAGGACACAGAATGAACCTGAAGAAGCCAAACTGCTTGAAGGATATCAAGAAATATAGTTTTCCTTATAGATGTATAGACCTGTGGAATAGCCTGGAAAAAAAGACCGTCCAGTCTAAAAACTTAAACGAGTTTAAGGCTAAATTTGACTTACTGAGAAACAAAGATGGGACCCCACAAGCATAGCTCATTTCCTGTATATCACAATTAGGTAAATACACACACACACACACACACACACACACACACACACACACACACACACAGGTTGCCGACAGAGATGGAGCTCTGTGTGGAATGTGGGGAAATAATCGCCAAACCAACGGTGAAAAGGAGCACAGCCTATTGTGATTATGTGAATGAATACATGAATGGCGGTCCCATCTGATATTAGTGAAAAAACGTGGATTTTGGTCAAACATGAGTACAAAACACAGTGGAAGAAGAAAGTTTTCGTAGGTTGCATCATGGCGGAAGGAGGTAGGTCCTTGTTTACATCTGGTGACGGTGAATTTGTGGGCTTCTCCAATGAGGATCAGGGTATAGGAAGTACTAAGCTGAACCAAACAAGAGTAGCAGGAGTGGTGAAAATAGTGGATATGAATGTCCAGGAGTTAAAAGAGGTATGGGCAATAATTAGAGAGTTGCAGGAATGGACCTCAGAACAGGAGAAACAGATTAAGATACTTCAGACCAAGTTGTGTAACGACTGCACACGCAGTACTGAACAAGAAAGCCAAGTTACAAAACTAAAATTGAGTAACGATTCTGCCTCAAATGAAATAAAACAGCTCAAGAGGGAAAATAAGAGGCTGAAAGAAGAAAGGGACAGGATGAAAAGTAGTAGCAGTAGTAGTTGTTCCCTAGGCAGTCTGGCCGAACAGCACCGAGTCCCTAAGGAAGGCCAAGGCCAAGACCGGGCTTTCCCACAGAGCTCTCAAGGAGTGTATGTTGTGTTGTTGGCATAGGTGATTGTGTGCAATGCAGTCTTCCATAATGCGCTTAACAGTATGGGGTGCTGTGTTACATTTTGGACGGGCATCAGCAACGGAGTCATCCAACCTCTTCTGGTAAATTAAGAGGGCTGGATGATGCCCACATCTCAGCCTGGCCAGGTGGACCTTGTCCTCACGAGGGAGATATGATTCAGTAGGGTGGATACAAGGAGGCTGTGCATGCAGCTGTGTGTTGTCTTCAAGTGACTGAATGGAGCGGTGAGTGATCTGAGTATGGATATGGATGAAAAGTAAACTAGATGAGCACAAATAAAAATCAAGGATGCAAGATGAACATATTAAGGAAATCAAGGAGCAACACAAGGGGTGGAAGAAAATTCAAGAGAAAGGAAATATAAATTTCAAAGGGATTATAGAACAACAAAGCAGAGAAACAGTGGAAAAGGAAGTGGTTTGGGTACTAAGAAGTGGAGAATCTTTAGTCAGGAATGTATCTATCCATTTATCTATAGCCCAACGCCCTAATCCTGCAAAAGGTGGCCGCAGACAAAACGCCTCCAAGTCGCTCTGTCACCCATCATTTGACTGCTATCCTCCCAATCCACTCCCCCCTCCCTCATATACCTCTCAACTCCATCCCTCTACCTCATCCTCGGTCTTCCCCTCCCTCAGCTTCACTTACATACACCCTCTTAGTCAGTCTTTCATTCTCCAATCTCTCCACATGTCCAAACCACCTCAGCGTATTTCTCTTAATTTTCTCAACGACATCCACACCCACCCCACAACGTTCCTTCACTTCTTCATTCGTCAACCTGTCCCTCCATGTCACTCCACATGCTCCTCTCAAATAACTCATTTCCACTGCTCTCACTCTTGACTTGTTCCCCTCTAGCAAGGTCCATGCCTCGCTTCCATATGTCAGGGTAGGGATCACAATACTATCATGCAGTGACTTCTTAACTTCCATACTCACCTCCCTATTTCTCATCACAGGTTTCAGTGAACCAACAACCTTCCTTCCCTGCTGTACCCTTTCAAGCACTTCATCCCCCAAAGTTCCATCCTTACTCATCACACTACCCAAGTACTTGAATGCACTCACATTCTCCATATCCTCACCATCCAACCTCACTGTGCATTCTGTGATTTCATTCCTCTCAAACACCATAACTTTACTCTTGTTTATAGTAACTTTCAGATTCCTCTTCCTACACACTGTCCCACATTCATTCACCAAACCTTGCAACCCCCATTCACCTTCACTCAACAATATTGTATCATCAGCAAACAGCAACACTAGAATCTTCCACATCTCACCCTCATTCATTAGGGCCACCCCCACATCCAATGCCCTACCTTGCACCTCCTTTACAACCCCATCCACATATATATATTAAACAGCCATGGAGACATCACACATCCCTGTTTCAGTCTCACATTTTGATCAAAGAACTCACTCAGCTCACCATCCACTCGCACTGTAGCCCTAGCTCCTTCGTACATACTCTTCACAGCACTCAACAATTTTCCCTCCACTCCATATATTCTTAATACCTTCCACATACCTTGCCTATCAATTCTGTCATAAGCCTTCTCCAAGTCCATGAAGGCACCATACATTTTCTTTCTCTTCTCTAAATACTTCTCCACTAAACATCTTAGAACAAATATCTGATCTACACACCCTCTTTCCTTCCTAAATCGCCCACGTTCTTCTCCAACTACCTCCTCTGTTATATGCCTAACCCTGTCAATGATTATTCCACCAAATATTTTTCCAGTCACATTAAAAGGCAAATACCTTTTTGGTTAACACATACTTCTCTCTCCCCTTTTCCTTTGTATAAAAGAACAATTATACCTATCTCCAGTCCTCTGGAACTCTTCCCTCTTCCCAAGCCAATCTACACAACTTTCATATCCACTCCACAACAATCTCAAACCCATACTTCAGTATTTCACCATCACCACACATTCCACCAATTCCTGGGGCCTTTCCCATCTTGATCTTCTTCACTGCTTCCACTACTTCTGCCCTACTGATCTCTTCCTCCCTCCTCTCATCTCTTCTCCTCTCCAACCACTTATACTCACACTGCTCTCACTCTCTACATTCAGCAAATCCTCAAAGTGCTCCTTCCATCTCCTCAAATTCTCTCTCTTCTCCACCAACAATCTAGTATTCCCATCTTTCACTGCCCTACTATTTCCTCTTTCGCACTGTCATAATTTCTTTACCTACTTCCAAAACAATTTCTTACTCTCCCTCCATTTTACACTCAAATTCCTCCCAAATTCTTCATCCACTTTCTTCTTACTCTCTCTTCACCTCCCTTCTCCTGCTCACATATACCCCTCTCTTCTCTCTCCCATCTTCTCCCCTACCTCTACTCGCTAGATGTAGCAGACAAGAAAAAATGTGCGATAATTTCAGGAGTAAAAGAAAAACATATGACAGTAAAATCAGAAAGGGAAAAAGTATACTGAGTAAGGCTAAAGTGATAGCATCAGTAGTTATGGAGGGTAACAACGATGCTCAAGAAGAGACTGAAGTGTTTAGGCCACGAAAGTACGAGGCCATTTAAAGTTAAGTCTCAGGTAACAGTAAATGAAATCATCAACAGAACATGGATATTATCAGAAAAGGATGAGTTCAAGAATGTTTGGATAGGGAGAGATGCAAATGAGGAAGAAAGAGTTAAGATAAAGGAGCTAGTAAAGGAAGTAAAAGCAAACAACGAACAGAGAATGGAGGAAGAGAAGACAGAATTCTATAGGAGAGTTATGGATCATAAATTAAGGAAGTGGTACCGATGGAGAAAGGGAAAAAAGAGGGAATAAAGAACAACGAAAAAAGTTGGAAAGTGGCATATACTAATGTTGATGGTTTAATACCAGCAAGGTTAGAAGTCAATGATTACTTGAGGGTACAAGAACCAGATACTATGTGCTTTGTAGAGACCAAGTTAAGAGAGGATATTGATATCCATATGGGAAATGGTAAATACAAACTGTGGAGAAGAGACAGAAAAGAAAAAACGGGAGGAGGAGTGATGACAGCAGTGAAAAACAATATCTATCTATCTATCTATTGCCAGACACCTTAATCCCTTATACACGGTGGCCACAAACAAATCGCCTCCACATCACCCTGTCCCCTGCCATTTCACTGCCCTGCTCCCAATTCAAAAACCCCTCTCTCATATACCTCTTCACTCCATCTCTCCATCTCATCCTTGGCCTTCCCCTCCCTCTCTCCCCCTGCACCTCACTCACATACACTCTCCTCATCAGTCTCTCACTCTCCATCCTCTCCACATGGCCAAACCACCCCAAAGTGTTTCTCCTAATGCTTCCTATCACATCCACATCCACACCACAATGCTCCTTCACATGCTCATTTGTCAGTCTGTCTCTCCATGTGACTGCACAGGCTACTCTCAAATAACTCATTTCCACTGCTCTCACTCTTGACTTGTGTTCCTCCAACAATGTCCAAGCTTTACTTCCATACATTAGAGTTGGTATCACAATACTGTCATGTAGTAACTTTTTCAGTTCAATGCTCACTTCCCTGTTTCTTATCACTGCTTTCAAGGAACCAGCAATCTTTCTTCCTTGTTGTACCCTTTCAAGCACTTCACCCTCCAGACTTCCATCCTTACTCACCACACTACCCAAGTACCTAAACATACTCACATTATCCATTTCCTCATCATCCAGCCTCACTGTACATTCACTGACTTCACCTCTCTCGAAGACCATAACTTTACTCTTCCCTACATTCACCTATCGATTCCGTTTCTTACACACCCTCCCAAACTCATCCATCAAGCCTTGCAGTTCCCGTTCGTCATCACTTAACAACACAGTATCATCTGCAAACAACAGTACAGGGAGTTTCCAAACACTGCCCTCTCTCATTAGGGCCCCTCCAACATCCAATGCCCTACCTTGTATCTCTTTTATAACACCATCCATATACAGATTGAACAACCACGGAGACATGACACATCCCTGTTTCAACCCAACCTCGTCAAATAGAAAAACTCACTCAGTTCGCTATCCACACTCACTGCAGTCTTGGCACCCTCATACATACTCTTCACAGCATTCAACAACATCCCATCTACTCCATATAATCTTAATACTTTCCACAATCCTTATCTATCCACCCTGTCATATGCTGTCTCCAAATCCATGAAGGCCACATACAACTTCTTTCCTTTCTCTAGAAACTTTTCCACTAAAGATCTAAGAATGAATATCTGATCTAGACAACCTCTTCCCTTCCTAAAGCCCCCCTGTTCTTCTCCAACTAATTCCTCTGTTATTTCCCTAACTCTGCCAATAAGTATCCTACTGTATACGTTTCCTATTACACTAAGAAGACAAATGTCCCTATGATATTACCATACTCTTCTTTTTCCCCTTTCCCTTTGTACAAGGGAATAATTATACCTGACTTCCAATCCTCCAGGACTCTACCTTCCTCCCAGGCCAATCTGCACATCTTCGACATCCAATCTACTACTATCCCTCCCCCCTGCTTCAGCATTTCACCACACGCTCCATGAATTCCTGGGGATTTCCCCAATGTGGAAAATGTGGAACTGGAAGAGGGTAAGGTTGAAGCGATAAATATGAAACTAGAAACTGGAGAGAATGGCAAGAGAGACATCATAGTGGTATATGTTCCCTCTAAGATAAGGGAATAGAATGACATTTGATACCAGGAGATGTTGTCCGATATGGTTAGTTATCTACAGAAAGTGACTGAGAAACACAACAACATAATTCTGATGGGTGATTTTAATCGTAATGAGGTGAACTGGGAGGGATGAGACTCGGGAGGAAGTGAAGATTCGTGGCACACTATATGCTTAAATACAGCAATGAATAATGTAATGATCCAATGGATCAAAGAAGAGACAAGATTCAGAGATGATGACACACCAGCATGACTAGAGTTACTGCTAACCAAAGAACCTGATGTAATTGAATCTTTGAAATATGTGTCCTATAGGAAAAAGTGATCTTGTGGTCACTGAGTTCCAGATGGTAAAAGGGAATGTGGTGCCAAGAGATGAGCTTTATAGGCAGGGAAGATAGAACTTTGGCAAAGCAAACTTTACAGGACTGAGGAATTTTTTCGAAAATGCGGATTGGAGAAAATTCAGAGAAACAAAAAAGATGCAGAGGAAGTGGGATATCTTTCTAGACCTCTATAATTCGGGAGTGGAAAACCATGATCCACGAGTAAGTGGGAAAGAAATCAGGAAGAAGGACTGGTTTAACAGAAGGCATATGATAGCAAAAAAGGAGAGGGACATGGCATGGAACAACTGGAGAAAGAGAGGTAATAATAGAACAAAGGAAGAATATAAAAGAACTAGAAATTAATATACAAGAATTCTTAGAGAGAAAGAAAGGAACTTTGAAAAAGGTACAACAAACAAATGTAAGGAAGAACCCAAATTGTTTTATAGATTTGTTAATGGCAAACTCAAACAAAAGGAAGGAATCACCAAACTGAAAGTAGAAGGAGAGGTCTATAAAGATGCGGCAATGCAAGCTGAAATGATGAATAAATGTTTGTAATCGGTTTTCAATAAAGAAAGGGATTTTGTGGAGGGAGAGGGAGTGACTAGCAATGTAGTGATAAAAGATATAATAGTGAAAGAGCAGGAAGTGTATAAATTACTGGAAACTCAAGATGTAAAGAAAGCCCTAGGACCAGGTAGAATATCTACTTGGGTACTGAAAGAATGCAGAGAACAACTGGCAGATAAGATTCACAGTTTAATTATGTGTTCTCTGGAAGAAGGGAAAGTGACTCGGGAATGGAAGAGGGCCAATGAGGTACCAATTTATAAGGGAGAAAACATGGAAGAACCCCTGAATTATAGACCAGTGTCTCTGACCAGTGTAGTTGCAAAACTGTGAGAGAGAATCCTGAAAGACAGATGGATAAAATATCTGGAGGAGACGAACATTTTGGCTGAAAGTCAGTTTGGATTCAGAAGTGGAAGGTCGTGTGTTTCCAACTCGTTGAGCTTTTACTCAAGAGCAACTGACGTGCCACAGGAGAGAGACAGCTGGGTGGATTGTGTGTATTTAGATTCTGAGAAAGCCTTTGACGAGGTACCCCTCAAACGACCAATGTGGAAATTGGAACACATAAGAGGACTGAAGGGGAACCTCCTGGAGTGGATGAAAGACTTCTTAAGAGTCAGACAAATGAGGACAGTGATAAAGGACAAGATGTCTGGACAGACGAAAGTAACAAGTGGAGTCCAACAGGGCTCGGTGTTAACACCAGTAATGTTCCTGATTTACGTACACGATATGATAGACGGAATGGACAGTATTGCAAGATCTGTTTGCTGATGATGCAAAGATCTTGAGGAGTAGAAGTCGAGGATGACTGTATAATGCTGCAGGAAGACCTGGATAGGATTCATGATTGGAGCTGGATGTGTGAAATGAAATTCAATGCAAAAAGATGTAAAATATTGGAAATGGGTAAAAGTACCAAGAGGCCATCACTGAATTATATGATGGGTAATGAACTTATCACAAAAGCGAGAGAAGAGAAAGGTTTAGGAGTGCTGGTCCAGGATAGTTTGTCACCGGAAAAAAATAGTAACAAGAGGGACGTACAATCTCGTGACTAACATACGAATGGCATTCCTTTACATGGATTAGGAGACGAAAAAATTGATAATGGCCATGATCCGCCCCAGGTTGCAATATGCGGCAGTAGTGTGGTCCCCACACAAAAAGAAAGATATAAACATGATCAAGAGAATACAAAGAACAGCAACCAAGATGGTTCCCAGCCTAGCAGATCTGTCGTAAGGAGAGAGGCTTGAAAAGCTGGATCTGCCTTCCCTAGAAGAAAGGAAAGAGGGGTTTCATAACTGCAGTGTTCAGGGACATGATGGGAGCAGATAAAACTGATTGAAAAGATCTGTTTGTATGGGATGGGAGAGTAACAAGAGGACACGGAATGAAAATGAAAAAGCCAAGTTTCTTGAAGGATATCAAGAAATATAGTTTTCCATATAGATGCATAGACCTATGGAATAGCCTGGATGAAGAGGATCATCCATTATAAAAACTTATATGAGTTCAAAGCAAAATTTGACTTATTGAGAAAAAGAGACGGGACCCTACGAGTGTAGCTCATTTCCTGTATATCACAACTAGGTAAATACACACACACACACATGCATGCATGCACGCACACACACACACACACACACACACACACACACACACACACACACACACACACACACACACACACACAGTAACTTAACAATGGAGGCCACCACTAGGGATGGTGGGTGATAGAACCTGCAGTCTGTCGCTGGGATGTGCAATGGCAAGAACACTCCCATCTCAGACAAGAAATCCCTCTCATCTGAATCATACTGCCAATCAAGCCTTGTTTCACATCCCAAACCACTGTCAACCAATGTAAAGGCAATAAAAGCACTTATTAAGTTAGTGACTGTCATTCTTTTTCTTCATCATCATCATCATCATCATCATCTGAACCTTCTGTCCCACCCCAGGGCAGGGTGAGGAGTAGCAATGTCCAGACAGCCTAAGTCTGCCCAATTCAATGGGCCATGCTTCCATTCACTCATCATTCAAGCCCACAGAATCCTTGCTCCATCAGATGGACCAACAATATTTCACCACGTTCTACAGCTTCACATATACTTTACATATATTTTAGTCATAAGTCGGGTAAATACTGTAAAGGAGACAGACCACAGATTCCACCTACTTGCACAGTCCCAAGCCCAGACATAGGACCTGGAACCCTTAGCCCACGTGCCATGGCCAGTGGCTGTGGCAGTGGCCTCAGGGCACCCTGCCAGGGCAGCTACTGGGACACTGCCTGAACAACTATAGGAACACCCTCTGAGTGCACCTTGGCATTGCAACTGCCCCACCATTATAAACTCACAAATATGGAAGCCTCTTGGGGTTCTACTCCCTCTCTATTGGGTGGAAGCAGCAGCCTGGGAACCACAATGCCCTGTACCCTCTGACACAGATCTAAGTCCAATTCCATCCCAGTCCCACAGCTGCACTGGCAGAACCTGTGCCATGCACCCCCTTCAGGCATGCCACTGGGTAGTGGAGCCAAAGTTTCTGGCTGCATGCCCCTGCTGGTGTCAAAACCTGTGACGCAGTGGGGTACGTTGTGCCTTATATACTGTGCATGCAGAATAGCTGTACATGAAATAGTTAGAGAAAAGTATGTGGGAGAGTAAGCTGAAATACTGTCCTTGTTAGTGTCACACTAGAAAAGGTTGGCAAAGGGGGATGGTCATGATATTCTGATGGCTCATGAAACAGGAGCTCCAGACTCCCTATAACCAGCATTTCCATCCTCCTTGGGAGTACCACCCTGATCAGCCAGTGGGATTGGAATGTATTGGTGTTGTGATGAGGAGGATAGACTGGGATGCTTTGGGCATGATGAGGGGATGGAGGAAGACAACTGGGGAGGAAGGTGAGAAGTGTGAACATTGGGGGTAGGGCTGCAAGAGGCAGACGGAAAAGACCTAGGATGAGGTCAGAGAGTGTGACCTCAAGAAAAAGGGAGTGAATAAGAAGGATGCCAAAGATCAAGAAGCATGAAGAGCCACCATTAGGAACCACAGCCGATGCATACAAGCATGATGGAGGCCTTATAAATGAACGAATAAATTATATCAGCTGGGATTCAAACACAGGCCCTCACACATAAGCCCTCTCCCACAGTGCCTCAGGCAAAGTGGGCTTATATAGACCCTATTAAATTACTACGCAGACCCTGTCAGTTTGTTGCTTTGCTTCACAATTCACTTGCCAGCCAGCCTGTCACCTTACATCACTACGGTAAAACCTCGATATAACAGACTTCAATAGATCGGAATTCGCTTTTATCGGACTCGAGGAGCTACTGGACTAAATTCCCATATATCGGAAAAAGTCCAATAAAGCCAGAAGCAGTCCGGACTGCCTGACCACTTCAGCTATGTTCACCATAATAAGGTAAATAAAAGACATGTTTATCAGTGTACAGTACAGTACTATTAAACATATACCATTTCATTAATGCAGTGAAGTTATAACACAGTACAGTGCCGCAATGGCAGTCAAAACAGTTTAAAAACCATTCATGCGATCTCGGAAAAGTCCGGGTTAGCAGGGGGAAGTCCGGATGTCGCTTTCACATTTTTCGGAATGGTTTGGGCCCCAGTTAGTCCGTTATAGTGAGGTCTTACTGTACTCAGTCTCTTGCCAGACTGCCTGCCAAACTGTCTCTTTCTTGCTACTAAACTATTTCCTGTCTCTCTCTCCAGTAAGCTACTTCCTGCCTCTCTCATAACCGAGTCCCTTCTTGCCACTTACCACTAAGTTCTTTCCTGCTACCCACACTATTAAGCTGCTTCTTACCTCTCACAGCACAGAGCTTCCTTCCTTTCACACTATTGAGCTCCTTTCTGCCTCTCATATAATGAAGCTCCTTCCTGCCTCTCACACCATTGAGCTCCTTTCTGCCTCTCACATAATGAAGCTCTTTCCTGCCTCTCTCACCATTAAACCCCTTCCTGCTTCTCTCACTACTATTGCAAAGGATAATTGAAGGGTGTAAACAAACTGTTAAATTTTGTAGGTTATTTATGGAATATTCATATCTAATCAGCCTGCATCCCACATTACAGAACATAGTCTGCAACAGTACAGATAGGTAAGACATATGTCATTATTACGTGCTTTAGAAATTAGTGCAAACAAACTCAGGACTTATTCAAATTTCCTGATTTTCATTATTAACAATATAACCCTAATCCTGTTCCTGCCTCACTCATCACTCTGTCCCCTCTCAGCTCACCAGTAAAGATGTGACTCTCAGCAATGTCTGGCCGGTCCCACAGCAGCGCCAAGCCCAGTTGATCCAACAGTGAGGTCTGGGCATCACCTGAACAAAGAGGAACAGGTGATACAACAGAAAGTGGTATGGCAAAAATAAAGATAAATAAATGAATAAGTAAATAAATAAATATAAAAATAATGAAGGTGTTAACCACTCATCTGGCTTTTGTGTGTTAGGTAACTAATATCTCACTTGCCTTGTGTGGGTTAGGTAAATGAATAATGTGCTTTGTGGGGGTAACTAATCTCATCTCTCTTGTGTGAGTACGTAACTAATCTCACATGTGTCTCATTTGGGTATGTAAATAATCTCTCATTTGTCATGGGAGCATTACGTAATCAAACTCTCAACCTATCTTGTATGGTAATGTAAGTGATCAACAACTGTCTTGCATGGATATGTATATAATCTATCACCCATCTTGTGTGGGTATGTAAATATGGTAGACCCTCACTATATCAAACTTGCAGAGGGGGGGGGAGGAGTCTGGTCTAATAAACCGAAAGTTCAATAAATCTGTGTGTCATGCCCCCTGACAGAAATTCAAAGACATAATTGAAAATTAATGACTACAATACCATCGTCTCATACTGTGAATGAAAACCATACCCATTTTACACTAACCTGGTCCATAATTTCACTCTTTTGAAGCTTAATTCACATCTTTGTCACAGCACTTCTTCATGATTAGGAACCGTTTTCACAGTCGTCTCTAACCTTTTGGGCCCAATTATGGGTCGGGCCTGAACCAAAAGCATCTTTGGATTTCACAGTCCCTCCAAATGGGTAGGAGCTAACTAACATGGGGACGTCTGCCTGTGTTGATGTGGTAGGGTTGGTAGTTCTGGGTTGCCAGTAAACTCTTAGAAGGAAAGGGTATCTCATCCAGCACCTTCCATACACTGAGAATATCTAGAAATTCAAATGGGATGAACAGGATAAATGGTTTGGCTGAAATATCCACTTCACACATCTCCTACTAATACAGTATATTCATGAGTGAAGAAATTCATCTGATGGCAGCAAAAATGAAAATCATTGGATGATCAGAACAAAGAGGCTGACTAAAGCAAACTTACCAGGAGTCTACTTAATACAATGGAATAAAGTTGAAAGGTGGTGAATGCTGAGTGTTATAAGAAAGGCTCACATAAAAATAACTATGGCAAAGTAACAAATATACAGTACAGCAATGTCTAATGGGTTTTGAACTAGGTTGGTTTATTAATGGGTATAATAATAGTGGAACAAGATGTATTTTCTAAGCAGGGTTTTTTAGCTATATCAGCAGTATTACACTGGGCATCTGATATTAAATTCTGAAGAAACTATGCATTAGGCGAAGATTCTTTTATTTCTTTCTGGTCCATCTGTTGTGAAGCCTACAACTGGCTTGGAAGTAAACTGTAATAATTTGACTTGTATTTGGGTAAAGTACAGTCTCTTAAAAGTGTATAAATATGAGTTATTATTATTACTTTTTTTTTTATGCCGTGTCCCCATTTTTCGATAAGGGCCAAGGCATTGCCCTGGGTAGAGGACTTTTGGTTTTGGAGTGCATACCACTTTATGACCGGATGCCCTTCCTAATTTCTACCAATGACCCTTGGGTGGACTCGAACCTCCGACCCTTCGGTCAGAGCGCTCTAACCCACTGAGCCACGCATCTGATTTAAAAACAATGATAAATATATGCAATGAACAATGACTCTTTTATTTTGTTTCTTTCGGGTCCAACTGTTGGAAGCTCCATGCTTCCCAAGAATGTTCCAATATTACTTGAGAACAGCCGGGAATGCAGTCCTCAATGAAGATCTTGGAAAGCTAATTGGGGGTGACTGACAACAAGAAATGTGTGTTTGGAGCTGTGAAGGCTGTTGGAGATGGCATTGGGGATGACTGAAAATGGCCCTAGTACAGTATTACAGTACAGTATTAAACAGTAGACCCTTGCTATAGTGGACTACTATGGGGGAAGCCTGATCCAATAAAGCCAATAGTCTGTTATATCTGATGGTTCCTCCCCCTTCCCAAGGAGGGATTTCTAGCACATTAGAAAATAAAAGAGTACATTAGCATATCTAGTACTAAAAATGAAAAGTAATCACTCGATTATCCGGATGCTCTGCATCCGGACATGCTCCGTATCTGAACATTAGGCCTTGGCTCTATTATTTCCATATCCAAATTTCTTTGCCTGGATCTGAACACAAAATTTCTGGCATCGCTGGTTGGGCAGCCTATTAATTTAAAAAATTGGTTAAGTGGCCAGCTAGCGTCTCTGGCCATGCAAGGAAAATGGAATGCAACCCACCAGCTAAGCAAAAATGGCCATCCGCCTCCTCACTGAATGGTCAAGATCACCCGGCCGCCAGGACCACTCAAACGCTACCAGCCACATGCAAGTAATACAGATCCTAACCCACCAGCTGAGCAAAAATGGCCATGCGCCTCCTCACCGAACAGTCAAAGTCCCAAGGCTGCCTGGATCACTCAGGTGCTACCAGCCATTCGCAAGTAATCCAGACCCTAACCTAGAAGCCCAGCAAACATGGCAGTCTGCCTCCTCACTGAATGGTCACAGTCCCCCAGCTGCTTGTATCACTTGGGCACTACTGGCCACGCACAAGGAATACAAACCCTAACCCACAAGATGAGCAAAAATGGCCGTCTCCCTCCTCACCAAACAGTCAAAGTCCCACAGTTGCCCGGATCACTCGGATGGTCCCAGGCACTCGTGGCCATCTGCCTCCCTACTGAATGGTCAAAGTAACCTGGCCAGCTGGATTACTCAGATGATCCCTGGGGCAATGATGTACAGGGATCCACTGTTGCTGCCATGTGGCAACATTTGTTGGGGCGAGCAAAAATGATCCTTGTGCTCATAGGTCAGTAGCTCCCAGGCACTCGTGGTCATCTGCCTCCCTACTGAATGGTCAAAGTAACCTGGCCAGCTGGATTACTCAGATGATCCCTGAGGCAATGATGTACAGGGATCCACTGTTGCTGCCATGTGGCAACATTTGTCGGGGCGAGCGAAAATGATCCTTGTGCTCATAGGTCAGTAGCTCCCAGGCACTAGTGGCCATCTGCCTCCCTACTGAATGGTCAAAGTAACCTGGCCAGCTGGATTACTCAGATGATCCCTGAGGCAATGATGTACAGGGATCCACTGTTGCTGCCATGTGGTAACATTTGTCTGGGCGAACAAAAATGATCCTTGTGCTCACAGGTCAGTTTGGCACTTTTTACTTGTGTGCTCGTAGCCAAGCATGGGTAGAGACAAGACAGCATTGTGTTCACGTGGCAGTGCTGCACCTCAGTTCCCACCTTTGTATCTGTAAAGTGTGGACGTGGTTGGCTGAGTTGTAGCCATGGCAGCTTCCAGGGTTGCATCTGTGGTGGTTCCCTACCTTCTTCAGGCCTTGATTTTCCTCTGCAACATTCTCGTGTGTATGATGATGGCCCCAACACCACCCAAGAAAGGAAAAAGGAAGGTTTTGACTCTCGAGAAGAAGCATGAGATGTTGAGCAAGACTGATGCGGGCTGGACCACTTCACGCAGTTTGCGGGAATATGATCTGGCCTGTTCAACCTTGTTTGATATCAAGAAATCATGAGTCAAGCTGACTCAGTACGGACATGACTATGACGATGCCACTCGGAAGGGCATCAGGAAGGTGATGTGTCAGCCCTGCCACGCTGCCATCGACCTGACAGCTTTGGCCTGGTTCCGTCAACAACAGGGTGCTGGTGTGCTTGTACATGGGACTGAGTTGAAGGCAGCAGCCGAGAAGTTTGCACCCCTACACAACATGCATGACTTCAAGGCATCTGAAGGTTGGCTCTTCCGGTTCAAACTTCGGCATGGACTTACTGGCAAATAAGACACATGCCGAGGCTTTGCATGCAACAGAGGAGAACGTTGAGCCATTTTGCCAGAAAGAGCAGCGTCAGATCGAGGACGAGGGCCTTGCTCTCGGTCACGAGTACAGTGCTGACGAAACTGGCCTCTTCTACCACTCCTTGCCAACCAACACCCTGGCAAAAGAGAGGAAGAAGACTGTGCCTGGTCAACAGTTGTCCAAACAGCATGTCTCGATTTTGTGCAGCGCCATTGCTAACGGGATGAACCACCTCAAGCCCAATATTGTTGGACATGCAAAACAGCCACATTGTCTCCGTAGGTTGATGGATAGCCTGCCGGTTGTGTGGTACCATTCTGTATGGGCCTGGTTAACCTGATAGACCTTCAGAGATTAGTTCCACAGACACACTGTAATGGAGGTCATCTGTTATCAAATGGAGGAACCTGGTATCCCTCGCGACCAGGTGAAGGCACTCCTGATCCTCGACAATGCCCCTGTGCATCTGTTCGAGGAATTGGCTGCTGATAATGGTCATATCAGGTGCATGTTTCTGCCACTTAATACGACTGCTCTCATTCTACTGACAGACCAAGGTGTTGTTATGGTAACGAAGAGATTATACTGCAGGAGGTTCCTTGACGAGGTGATGGTGGTGCTAGAGGACAAGGAAGGAGTCGATAAACGTGGGGAGTGGACCTTCAATAATTTTCAGTGTTAAACGGCCATACCACGTTGAGTACACCGCTTCCCGTCCGATCTGCGAAGTTAAGCAACGTTGGGTCTGGTTAGTACTTGGATGGGTGACCGCCTGGGAACACCAGATGCTGTTGGCATCCCTACGTGTCAAGTGGGGTTAGTGGAGGATTAGTGCCCCTCCCTGTAAAACAATTAACTCTTAAGCCATTGGCCAGCCCGTCTGGGATACATGGCGTCTGGCAATGAATGAATGAACAACATCAAGTCTGTGGTGTATAACTGGGTGAATGCTTGGAAAGAAGTCGCCATCAAAACCCTCAAAAGTAGTTGGTCTCATCTCTTTCAGGGATGCAAGGCCTCGCACATCTTTGAAGGATTTGATGTGGAGGATTTCCACCTTCATCTACGTATGGCAGGCAAGAATGTGGACGTCGATGATGTGAGGGAGTGGTTGGATGACGATGGCAGCAATCCTGGTTACCAGACATTGCCTGATGGGGAGATTGTCGCTGCTGTCTCTGCAGGGCCAACAGAGGACAGCAATGCGGATGAGGACAAGGACCCTGAATCAAAGCACCCTGCCACTCCATCATTCCCTCGACTTGGTGCACTACGTGCTTGCACTGTAAGGGCACTACGACAGGGGGAGTTGGTGCCACTGAAGCTGGTGATGGATCTGTGGACCATCAGGGATGCTGTCCTCCATCAGAATCGTCGCACCTATCATCAGACCAAGATTGACTCCTTTTTCAAGCCTGCCACCCCCATGCATGCAAGCCCCTTCTCCCCACCACCACCACCTTGTCCCCAGTCTTCACTCTCGTACCCACAACTGAGCACACTGACAGCCACTGAGTAACTGTTAGACGTGAGCTTGCGACTGTCTTCATAGTCTCCTGAGGTGAGTAGGCCTCCAACACCTCATCATACATCCTCACTCATCACCCAGCTCCAGTAGATGGAGGAGGAGGAGGAGGAGGTGTTTGACATTTGTTATGTGATGTTATCCACAGAAGCACTTGGGATTACTGTACACCAGCTGGAGGCTAGTGGGTTACAATGCCTGTCTGCCATTCACTGAGTGGTAAGTACTGTGGCATTTTGTGGATTTTTTTTTTTTTTTTATGCACTGTTTTCTTGGTGTTTAGCATTATATCGGATATTCCCATGTGTGTTTTGATGTCTAAACAGCTGAAAGACAGAAGAACACTGCCACAATTATGAAGGGAATTGTACATACAGGCTGGGAATACATAGGGTATAGGTAGGTGGGATATTGCTCTGTATTCGGATTTCGTCTGTATCCGGATGTACCAATGGCTCTATTACATTGGATAATCGAAGGATTACTCTATACCCATTTTACAATAACTTGGCCCACAGTCTGCCACATTGCTGCTTATTTCTCATTCTTGTTATAGAAGTTCTTCATGATTAAAGAATTATTACTATAGTCTGGGGGTAGGGGGGTTTTTCAAGAATACTCCCCCAGTATCCCTGCTTGTCGTAAAAGGCGACTAAAAGGGTTGGCGGAGGGTTAGTGCCCCTCCCCGGAAAACAACTAACTAAAAAAACAAACAAGAAGCCTCGGACAAGGACTGACCAAACGTTGACGACCAAGGACCGGACAAAGGACATTGCAATTGGGAAATGGCGGGGGACAGGGCGACTTGGAGGCGATTTGTTTGTGGCCACCCCAAACGGGATTGAGGCGTCTGGCAATAGATAGATAGACTGTTATTACAACTCAGCAATCACGATGGGGAGAGGACAATTTCATGCCAGGCTGAAGTAAAAGGGGTAGGAAACACATGTACTGGGACCAATTGCACTTCATTTAATGAACACTGCTCGTTATGGTGGACAGAAGTTTGGTGACCTTTGTAGTGTCCGTTAAATCTGATATCCGGCCTATCAAGCTCCATTGAAGTAAGGGTTTACTGTAATCTGTTATTACAACATAGCAATCATGAAGGGGAGAGGGCAATTTCAGGTCTGGTTGGAGTAAAAAGGGTGAAAAAACACATGTATTGCACGCTGTCTCTACAGACAGCTGTAAACTGCTTGCACTGCCACTCATCCTGTGAGCTGTACAATGAGTGAACTTTCACTCACTGCCACTTGGCAAAAATGACTTTTGGTGGTTCTGGTGTTCATGTCTAGTGTAGAGAGTTGGTGCTGGGGCTTGGGGTCCTGGAGGCTGCAGTGCTGGATCTTGAGGAAATGTGGAGGCTGGTTCCTCATGGTTGCCTTTGTTTTATCTTCTGCTTTCAGGATGTTATGGAGGGTTGTCTTCTTGAGGTCATACTTGTGCATAAGTCTAGTCCTGCTCATGCCTTTCTCGTAGGCCTCAATCACCTCGAGCTTCTCAGCAATAGAAAGATTCCTCCTCTTGACTTTCCCAGAAGAAGAGGTGGTGGGAGATTCCTTACAAGAAGCAATTCTTCGCAATGGAAAACATTTAGCAAAGTTGGGAGACATAACATGTGAACGCGACAGTCTGAACATAATAAAAGATGCAGCTAGACTGAGGCTGACCATATGTCATACAGTGTGTTCAAGGACTCCAGTCCCACCCAGCCTTATCAGAAATAACTCCAAAATGGCCCAATTTGTCATTTATTTTCACCAGCTGAGTTTTAATTTAGTCCAATTGGGTGGGAGAAACTCCGACCTTGAAACATTCCCAGCAGTTTGGAGGAGCTGTATGATGCACCCCATTTATCAACCCTAGTTCAATATAGCTGAAAAAAGTTTGGTGAGCTCTAACATGGTTGGTAAATCCAAAATTCATTTTATCAGAGTTCGATAAAGTCAGGGCTTATTATGGTCTCCTGCTTGTGGGTATGTAGCTAATTTTTCATCAGTTGTTTGTGGATAAATACTGGTATCAAATTTCTTAACTGTTTTTTGTAGACATATAATTAATCACTTACCTGTTTTGCCAGTGAGGAGGGCATAGAGGATGTACCTGTCCAGCTCTTCACTTGAGTTGATGTCAAAAATGGTGATCATATTGAGATGGGAGCAGCACTCAATCACATGCTCCATGCACTGTTTGGGAAGAGGAAGGGTTAGAAAGTTAGACATACAGACTCTGTACAGTCGCCCAAAGAAGTGGTGGCTGAGTTGTCGGAAATTTCTTATCAGTAATACTGTACATTCTATTCCTTATATACAAGATGAAACCTTATTTGTGAAAGTGTAATTGAAAACAATCATTAAAAGTCAAAATACTTGTGCATTTAAATTTTGTCTGTAGTAATGAGTTAGTTACAATATCATGAAATCCTCAAATGGAAGTGCTTGAAATTTCAGAACTATCACTCAAGGACAATCTGGAATAATTTTCAGTCTAAATCTAGTATGGTAACAACAAATATTCTTTAGCAATGTAAGACTAAAAACAACAGAACTTAAATAAACAATTCACTGTAAACATACACTGTACTTTAAGCAACAGAAGCACCATACCAAATCAGTTCTTCTTTCTGATAGTCTTTTATATTTTTCTGGTTATTTCTGGAACACTTCATAATAAATTTCTTCCCCTAATGTTTTTAGCCACATTCTTTCTGTTGTATCAACTGTTTCTTGAGTGTAATGGAGACAATACTAACACACATCCCAGTCACCTTTTGTACCTCTTCCTAACCTCACATTTTAACCTAACCTAACTTAACCTAGATTTATCCTAACTTATCCTAGCAATCCATCCTACACAAACCTAACCAAGATTCAAGTAAATTTTAGCAAGTCCACCATTACTGTACAAACATCAGTGAGGCATAATGAACATGATGATAACAACAAGGAGATAAAATTCCAACAGAAAACAATTGTTTACTATCATGAAAATAGTTAAAAAAATACAGAAAACAAATTAGAGTCATAGTCACTGAAACTGGTAAGGCTCTTCTGCTGCTTAATGTAAAATGTACATTTGCCCAATTCTAACCTGACACTATCTATCTATCTATCTATCTATTGCCAGATGCCATAGTAGGGGGTGGCTGTTGACTTTGAGTTATTTGTTTTATGGGGAGGGGCACTAACCCTCCACCAACCCACTTGTTGACACATAACACAAATGGTTTGGTTATATGGTTACCACACAGTGTTGTAAATGGTTTCTTGGCTTACAGGAAACCATTTGGCTTGTCACTCATTGTAAAGGCACCTGTAAAGGAAAGAAAAGCAATAAGAAATGACAGGAAAGATGGGAGAAATAGGAAGAGAGGAGGGCAGGCACAGAAAAAAAAAATGATAAAGGCTTAGGAAGAAGTAGGCAGCACTACATCAAGCGAGTGGATGATGGTCACCACCACCTACCACCTTCACCACCTACCACCTAATCTGACACTGAAGTTAAGAAAACCATTTCTGATAGAACATGAACAAGTAATTTAAAGCCATATACTGTACTTTCATTCTGATTTCTGATTTCTCCATGGTCAATGAAGGAAAGCAGGAAGGCAGCATAAGTTAGCAGGCTATTTTACTGTTCATCAACAAGCATGAAATGAGACAACTGTTACTCAGTGATAAACAATCATTACACAGCATCTGGCTAGTCATCCAGTATGGGAAATCCAAGACTAAGTCTAAGCCAGACGGCTGCAATGAATAAAATATCAAAGAGAACCTCGAACAGCTGCCCCGAGTCGGATTTCTTAGGAGAGCACCAAACTTGTCATAGCCTAGTGTTCTTAGTGCTTCAATGGTTGGTAAGAATAATACAATGCAGTTTTATTTGCAAATCACTGAGTTCAAAACTTCCTGATCAGTATTTTTTTAAGCAGGAGGTAACAGTTTGTTTAAAAGTTAATAAAAATATGAAAAAATGAAAATGATTCCTTCTCCACTGTAAGGATTTGTAAACTCATGTTTGTCTTCTTTACTGCCTGGTGTAAGAGGAAAAAGAAAAATCTCACATTTCCTTAAAACTGAATATACCTTTTCATCTGAGGGTAATAAAGTAACAATAAATATAGTAAACTTTCAGTTATCCACTGTTGCGACATTTGACTCAACACAACAGGTGGCACTGGCTTGGCTCTGTTAAAGCAATATCCAGTGAAATTATCCAATACAGTATCTGGTGCCAAAACAAGACGTAACCGGCAGTTCTATGGAATATTCAGCGTCAAGGCGTATCAACCAGCTCGTAAACGGTAAGCAACTGGCATTGTATTGCTATACACTGGGTACCCAGGTTTAGCATTGGCTTTATTCTGGCCTTACCATGCCAAACTCAATTATCGCCCAACTCAAGATATAAGTTTGCACATACTGGTAAGTAGCCGTGTTCCTTCTGAATCACAGCATTATCCACTCATATTTACCTCTTAGTCCATGTTATTCTCTCATATAAAGCTTTAAGTAGTCTGATGCAGAACACAATATACTGTAATTTTGGCAAGGTAGACTCGATAAAGGCCATACGTAACACACACAAGACGATACTGGTATTTTCATATACAGTATTAAATGCGTCACTGTCACCATCCTGCTTCACCCCACCAGTTCCTTCTAACTCATGGTAATATCCCATTTACCTCTGAACTTTTCTCAAATGCCACTATAAGTTATTTATTGCATAACTTAGTAAAATTTAAGCCAGGTTTGGACTCAACAGAACACATAATAAAAAAATAAAAAAATTACTTTCTTACATACAAAATCAGTGGTAACTATTCCCACTCACTTGGCTCACCTGGCTCTTCTCCCACCTTGCCAAGTGTTTATCATCATTTGGCACCCAGTGAAGGATCCCTCAGAGCAAATCCTCCTTAGATAATGTTCTGTTGTGGCCATCAGCTTGATGCCTAGGTGTACAATATGTTCCACTGTGATCATTGAGCTGCCACATGCATCTGTGAGGTACGATCTTATTGCACAATGCTTTGATCTTATGCTTCTGACTGCAGATTCACTGATTTTAAACAATTTTCCAACCATGCTTGACCCTAACCCTGAATCAAGTTTATCCTAAATTTCACCTTTTTCTTTCACACTTAGTAATTTTTTTCATCCCTACTCTTTCTGGCCTATTTCCCTTGTCTGAGGTAGGTTTCCAACAACTACTGAACAGTGAACATAGCACATTTAGTTACTCTACCCAACACTGTCGCTACTATACGCTGTTCGTCTTTGACCACTAGACGTGCATTTATTGAGCATAGAGGGAGGTGAAGGCCACCAAGCAACCCTGAGGCTGATTACAGGGTTGCCACATACCCACTTTTTTTTTTTTTTTTTTTTTGCATTTACACAATCATTATTTGGTATTTATAATTTTTACCATATAAAAGCTAATGAAAATTATTTTTTTTAAGCACATATCAAAATCTGTTTTTTAATTTATTGCAAAATATGTGAAAACTGTGAACATTCGGAAACTTTACCTATTTCTGCTTGGTGATGTCATAAATATGGCCGCAGAACAAATGTGCATCGCGTTCCAAGGGTTGTAGCTAGCAAAATACCGCCAAACATGAGAGAAGTGTCAGCTAATGATGAGAGGGGGATATTTTAGAAGTCTCCACTCAACATGCAAAATGCTACACACTCATTACGCTGAACTCAGGTACCCTCTGTATTACTGTGTTTTATCATTATTTTAAAGAATTTTATGCTAAACTTTCAGCTTTTACTCATGGTTGATTTTTTTGGATTGATTTTTTTTCATTCATTGCCAGACGCCATGTATCCCAGACGGGGTGGCAAATGGCTTAGAGTTAATTGTTTTACAGGGAGGGGCACTAATCCTCCACCAACCCCACTTGGCACGTAGGGATGCCAACAGCATCTGGTGTTCCCAGGCAGTCACCCATCCAAGTACTAACCAGACCCAACGTTGCTTACAAATAATTAAGCAATATCCAGCAAAGCACCAAATATTGAGCTAATGGCGGGTACTATGCAACATCCAGCATAGGGCTTGGCTGAATTACGCCAGATAATTGTGGTAAGTGGGAGCATTCACCATCCACTCACTCGATGTAATGCTGCTTTGGATGTCTGCTCTTTTCTCTTTTCCAACCTTCCTCTTTTGTCTTTCTTTCCTCCATTATTTCCTCTACCTTCTGCCTATGGGTGACTTCACACTTCCTCTTCTGCTTTCTTTCCTTCACTCCTTCCTCTTCCTTCTACCTGTGGATGACTCTACACTGAGTGACAAGCCAAATGGTTTCCTGTACACCAGGAAACCATTTACTATGCTGGGTGGTAACCATATACCGGTAACCAAATTATGGCCCCTGGTGGTTTAGTGGGTAATTAAGGCACTCCAATTGGATTGAGCCTGTGTAGGTTTATATCCAAGGGATGGTTGGGGTTTACTGCTCACATAATGCCACTCACGGATGAGTGAGGGTGGTCACCCTCATCTTAAATGTCAGGACCAACTTGCCTAGCCCTGGGCTCCTTTGCTCCTTATGGGGCAACACAGGATTGGATGGACGGATGGACCAAGAGTTTACCGTATATTATTATAACTGAGCGGAAAGGAAGGAATAAAAGCCAAACATATACAGCTGCTACTTCATATAATATATTATTTTCTTACTAATAGCATTTGCACTGTTGTGACATCATCAATGTTCCAATATTATGACCAGAGCACCTGAACTGCAAATATTTTTCTCATCTGGCTTTCTAATTAGACTAATGAAAATAATTTATGAACATTGGAGGAGTAATACAGTACATTACACATTCCTGTCCAGAAAACATATCTTACAACACTGACCCTTACCACATCAATGCCTCATATTGTTCATGTTACATTATTCTCAGCCAGAAATATTATGGATTTTATTCAGTGGTATGAATCAAAGTACCAACTTTTTACTTTCTTTTCACTAAGATGTCATTAAGTGTCTGGCGATACACAGCATCGGAAGCAATCCCAAAACTCTGCCATTACTTCTTTGGGCAACTATACTGTACTTCAGTACATAATTAAACCACACTGCCAACTATCATTACTTGAGGCCAGGGTTGGAAAAAAAAATATTCTGTTGGGCTTTATATAATTTTAAAAACATAAAACTTGGGTAAAACTTTTTTATTTATTACAAGCCTTGAAGTTTTTATACAGTATATACAGGTATTTTTAATTCTTGTTTAATTATCTTCACACATACTAGTTTAGAAAATATTCTTTACACTATGGTATGCAGTAATGTACTGCTTTTGGACTGTTTGAGCTTTCTCAATACCGTGCTCAGCTTCTGAACTCAATGAATACAGATTTATATTACCTTTTACTGAAGGCTGTAGCTTATATATATACAGTATATATATATATATATATATATATATATATATACAGTATATATATACAGTATATATATATATATATATATGAATATATGGAGCCTCTGTGGTACAGTGGTAGTGTGCGTTTCGTACACGGGTAAGCCAGGGTTCGCGCCCCGCCAGGGTAATAAACTTTGGGAGTGTTCATCCGGCCATGTACTGCATTGGCGGACATCAGGGGTGCTGTGCTTGAACCAGTGTCGGTTGCTATAAAAAGTAAGCTTGTACCCAGTTGGCTTTCGCGGGCCGATTACACTTGGTTCACATACTACACACACACATCCAAAGCCACTCCAACACTGCAATTGCACTTACAAGCACTTCTCACCCTACATACAATCTCTACCAGAGAGCTTAAGCCACTTGGTAGAGATACATTGGCTGTATCGTCCCGACTTTGGTCGGGATAGGCTGGTCCTGCAGTGGACACTCAAACGGCTGATGAGATGAGATGAGATCTATCTATCTATCTATCTATCTATTGCCAGACGCCTCAATCCCGTTTGGGGTGGCCACAAACAAATTGCCTCCAAGTCGCCCTGTCCCCCGCCATTTCACTCTCCTGCTCCCAACTCACACCCCCCTCTCTCATATACCTCTCCACCTCATCCCTTCATCTCATCCTCGGCCTCCCCCTCCCTCTTCCCCCCTCCACCTCACTCACATACACTCTCTTCATCAGTCTTTCACCCTCCATCCTCTCCACATGGCCAAACCACCTCAGTGTGTTCCTCATAATGCTTCCTATCACATCCACATCCACACCACAACGCTCCTTTATATCCTCATTCGTCAGCCTGTCTCTCCATGTGACTCCACAGGCTCCTCTTAAATAACTCATTTCCACTGCTCTCACTCTTGACTTGTGTCCTTCCAACAACGTCCAAGCTTCACTTCCATACGTTAGAGTTGGTATCACAATACTGTCATGTAGTAACTTTTTCACTTCCATGCTCACTTCCCTGTTTCTTATCACTGCTTTCAAAGAACCAGCAACCTTTCTTCCCTGCTGTACCCCTTTCAAGCACTTCACCCTCCAAACCTCCATCCTTACTCATCACACTACCCAAGTACTTAAACGTACTCACATTTTCCAATTCCTCACCATCCAACCTCACTGTACATTCACTGACTTCACCTCTCTCAAAGACCATCACTTTACTCTTCCCTACATTCACTTTTAGATTCCGTTTCTTACACACTCTCCCAAACTCATCCACCAAGCCTTGCAGCTCCCCTTCGTCTTCACTCAACAACACAGTATCATCTGCAAATAACAGTACAGGGAGTTTCCAAACACTATCCTCTCTCACCAGGGCCACTCCAACATCCACTACCCTACCTTGTACCTCTTTTATTACCCCATCCATGTACAGATTGAACAACCATGGAGACATGACACATCCCTGTTTCAGCCCAACTTTCAAAGAGAAAAATTCACTTGGTTCACCATCCACACGCACTGCAGCCTTCACACCATCGTACATACTCTTCACAGCATTCAACAACTTCCCAACTACTCCATATATTCTTAACACTTTCCACAATCCTTGTCTATCCACCCTGTCATATGCTTTCTCCAAATCCATGAAAGCCGCATACAACTTCTTTCCCTTCTCTAGAAACTTTTCCACTAAAGATCTAAGAATGAATATCTGATCTACACAACCTCTTCCCTTCCTAAAGCCTCCCTGTTCTTCTCCAACTAATTTCTCTGTTCTTTCTCTAACTCTGTCAATAAGTATCTTACCATACACTTTTCCTATTATACTAAGAAGACAAATGCCCCTATGATTACCACACACTTCTTTTTCCCCTTTTCCTTTGTACAAGGGAATAATTATACCTGACTTCCAATCCTCCGGGACTCTACCTTCCTCCCAGGCCAATCTGCACATCTTCCACATCCATTCTACTACTATCTCTCCCCCATGCTTCAGCATTTCACCACACACTCCATCAATTCCTGGGGCTTTCCCCAATTTAACTTTCTTCATTGCTTGTGGAAGCAATGTGTGTGTGTGTGTGTGTGTGTGTGTGTGTGTGTGTGTGTGTGTGTGTGTGTGTGTGTGTGTGTGTGTGTGTGTGTGTGTGTGTGTGTGTGTGTGTGTGTGTGTGTGTGTGTGTGTGTGTGTGTGTGTGTGTGTGTGTGTGTGTGTGTGTGTGTGTGTGTGTGTGTGTGTGTGTGTGTGTGTGTGTGTGTGTGTGTGTGTGTGTGTGTGTGTGTGTGTGTGTGTGTGTGTGTGTGTGTGTGTGTGTGTGTGTGTGTGTGTGTGTGTGTGTGTGTGTGTTCAAAGCAGTGCACCCAACACATGAGGTCTGGGATGGCCATTGTTAATGTTTTTGTTTTACTGTCAACATTATATTGCAATAGTTTCTTGCTGCTGCGTGTTGATAATTATATTATATACTTTTTACATATCCTAGTGTTTTATGTTTGTGTAAGAGTAGTGTGAACAAGAGTGTCAAGTATGAAGTCAGCCTGAGATGCAACTGCTAGTTAAGAATGATTGGGGGGTTTAACTAGGGGTATGGGGAAGGGCTGGGAGCTGGGGTAGAGGTGGGTGAAGCTCATTTTATCCCCCTTTTCCCTCTTTTCTGGTATACAGGGATAGGAGGGGGGCACCCCTGATCAGAAATTAGTGTGCAAACGTGTACTGTATCAATACTGTAATGAAGTTTATGCTTGATTTAAATCTTTTACTTATGGGTAATACTGTAGCTGTAACTCTTTTATTCATGGGTAATACTGTAGGAAAGTTTTTAGGATAGAGGGAGGAGACAGATAGCTAAGAGTAGACACACATTATCTGGCTCAATGCTGAATGGATAGCTGACTGGGGGTACCAACACAATATCTGGCATTCTGCAATATTTGGTGGGGGATTTGGCTGAATTATGTCAGATAACTGAGAGTTTACTGTAGTGAACAAGCTCTTTACAGACGTGCGATACTTGAGAGGAGAGTCGTCATGTAGTGGCATCGACATAGCTGGGCAGCTTCACTATCTGGTTGTGTTAATGCCTGTCAACTACCTCCCAATCCCCTGAAAAGTGAATGGTGGACTGCATAAGGGTGGCAACTTCAGCCTGCAGTAGTCTACTGGGATTTTTAAGATGAAACTGGGGTTACAGCTGCAGCTACTACTACTACTACTACTACTACTACTACTGCTACTACTACTGGAGGTGGCAGATGGTGGCACCCATCATCCACTCACTTGATGTAATGCTGCCTATTTCTTCAGTCTATTTCTGTGTCTGTCCGTCTTTCTTCAAACCTCTTCCTTTCCCTTCTGTCACTTTTTATTACTCTTCTTTCCACTTCAGGTAACTCTACACTGAATGACATGCCTAATGGTTTTCTGTAACCCAGGAAACCAGTTACAACACCGGGCAATAACCATATAACCAGATAAGAAGGTGATGTTGACCCTACTATAGTGCCCAAGTTAACTGGGTAGAGGGAAACAAATGTAGTGTCCACCCAGAAACCAAACCTCCAAAGTTTTCCCCATGCTTCGCTGTGGTGAGGTGCTGTCAAGAACAAGGGAACATCATTTCATTGCACAGGATGTCCATACACAAACAGTTGCTTACCTGCAGTTGATGGGTCTGCTTGAACACACAGACCCGAGATGATCAACAACAACAACTACTACTACTACTACTACTACTACTACTACTACTACTACTACTACTATTATGGACTGGTGCACTGTTTTATAAATGTCTATGAATGGTGTGGTCTGAAATAAAAAACAGATAACAGTAAGGTGTGAGACTTTCTGTACCCTACCTCAACCCAGGTGGGAAAAGAGTCTATCTATCTATTGCCAGAAGCCTTAATCCCATACGAGGAAGCCACAAACAAATAGCCTCCATGTCACCCTGTCCCCGACCATTTCACTGCCCTGCTCCCAGCTCACACACCCCTCCCTCACATACCTCTCAATTCCATCCCTCCATCTCATCCTTAGCTTCCCCCTCCCTCTTCCCCCCCCCCCTCCACCTCACTCACATACATTCTTCTCGTCAGTCTCTCACTCTCCATCCTCTCCATAGGGCCAAACCACCTCAGTGTGTTTCCTCTAATGCTTCCTATCATACCCACATCCACACCATAATGCTCCCTCAATTCCTCATTTGTCAGTCTCTCTCTCTCCATGTGACTTTGAATGCTCCTCTCAAATAACTCATTTCCACTGCTCTCACTCTTGACTTGTGTCCCTCCAACAATGTCCAAGCTTCACATCCATACATTAGAGTTGATATAACAACACTGTCATGCTGTAACCTTTTCACTTCCATTCTCACTTCCCTGTTTCTTATCACTGCTTTCAAGGAATCAGCAACCTTTCTTCCTCATTCTTTCCTTTCAAGCACTTCATCCTCTAAACTTCCATCCTTACTCATCACACTACCCAAGTACTTAAATGCACTCAAATTTTCCACTTCCTCCTCATCCAATCTCACTGTACATTCACTGACTTCATTTCTCTCGAAGACCATAACTTTACTCTTCCCTACATTCTCCTTTAGATTCCGTTTCTTACACACACACCCAAACTCATCCACAAAAACTTGCAGCTCCTCTTCATCTTCATTTAACAACACAGTATCATCTGCAATCAACAGCACAGGGAGTTTCCAAACATTGCTCTCTCTCATTAGGGCCACTCCAACAAACACTGCCCTCTCTCATTAGGGCCGCTCCAACATCCACTGCCCTCTCTCATTAGGGCCACTCCAACATCCACTGCCCTCTCTCATTAGGGCTGCTCCAACATCCACTGTCTTCTCTCATTAGGGCTACTCCAACATCCACTATCCTACCTTATAACTCTTTTATAATCCCATCCATATACAAATTGCACAACCATGGAGACATGATGCATCCCTGTTTAAATCCAACCTTCAAATAGAAAAATTCACTGAGTTCACTAATAGATTTGAGAGCTGATACACAAGGGATGTGCAGAACAATGGCTCTGAGGAAAAAGTGACTGGTGTTATGAAGACCTTGATATGAAACCGAAGTCTGAGTATAACAACGGGACGAGGGATGCATGAAGGTGTGGTAATCCTGACATTAGCATGTACGTGTGAGGCTTTGGTATGGCATGGACACGAAAAGCAGAGTGTAAGAGCAGCAAAAATGGGACTGCTGAGGAGTGTGTGTACAGTAATTTTCCAATTATCCGACATTGCAATACCTGACAAAGCAAATAATCTGGCTGAATGAAAGTAATAGTAATTTTTTTTTTTTTACCACATTAACTGGAAGCACACATGGAAACCTAATTATTCAAACTGTCCACTACTTCTCACAGCAACCCCACCACCAAGTTTCGTTTCATTTTTCATTTCGTTTTTAAAGGCTCCAACATGCTTGCATGTGTCGGCCTTGGTCACCTAATGGCGGCTCTCCACGCTGCACGATCCATTGCAGCCTCCCTGTTCAGTCCCTTAACCCTAAGGTCACACTTAATGACCTCGTCCCATGTCTTTCTCGGTCTACCCCTCATAACCCCACCCCCAATATTAACACTTCTCACCTTCCTCACCCAATTATCATCCCCCATCCTCTCCACATGTCCAAACCATCTCAATATACCTCTCCTCATCACAACACCAATACACTCCAGTCCCATCCTACCTCTCAACTCTTCCATCGTAAACCCAGCCCCTCCAGGCCCTGGACGCAGGGACGCACTGCACATCCACCTAATCATTGTCATTTCTGTATGTCTGAGCCGGCGAATATCCTCCTCCTTCACTGCCCAGGTCTCACTACCATACAGCATTACACTCCTAACACATGATGCATACAAAGACTCCTTAGCACGTAGGGAGAGCCCTCTCAATGTCAGGAGAGGCAAGAGCTCCCTGAACTTCTTCCAACCACTTCTCACCCTAGCCACAGAGCTAGCTCCAGCCCCACCTCCAGCACACAACATGTCTCCCAAGTAACAAAACTCTTCCACACACTCAAGAGATTCACCAGCAAGTTCAATCCTTTCACGGCTGACAATCTCCACCTGCTCACCCCGACAAGCCATACATATAAAATCAGCATTATCTCGCAGTCTACCTCTGATACCACTACATCTCTTATGCACCCATTTATCACACACACCGCACAAGATGGAATTACTTCCCACGCCCTTGTGGCAAACTGCACATGGCCACTCTCCCTCGTCTTTGACAGTACCGCCACCAACCTTAGATATCATCACTTTTGTTTTATCTGCATTTACCCTTAAACCCTTGTGCCCCATACCATCTCTCCACTTCCTAAACCTTTCCTCTGCCTCCCTTTTGTTCTCTGCAATCAACACCAAATCATCAGCATACAACAACTCACACGGGAGTCCGTTTCTAAAGTCACGTGAAAGGGCTTCAGGTACCATGATAACAACATGGGACTCAAGACTGACCCCTGATGCACACCAATATTCACGGAAAACTCATCACTCAAATCTCCATTCACTCTTACCTGGGTGTGAGCACCCACATACATAGCCATAACCACCCTAACCAGCCACTCCTCCAAGCCAAGCTTTCTCATTGCCCACTTCACCACCTCTCTAGGGACTCTGTCAAAGGCTCTTTTCCAAATCAACAAAAACAAAATAAAGATCCCTTCTCCTACCAATATATTTTTCCTGAAGCTGTCGAACAATGAATATAGCATCAGTGGTCCCCCTACCTGGCATAAACCCAAACTGCATCTCATCTATATTCACTCTTTCTCTAATCATACCTTCTAAAACTCTCTCCATTACCTTCATTATCTGATCTAAAAGCTTTATACCTCTAAAATTTCCTCTTTCCAGGGCATCACCCTTCCCTTTATACACATTTACAATTACACTCCTCACCCAATCATCTGGGACAACACACTCATAAATGATCCTATTAATCAGGTCAGTGACTAAACTCACCCCTACATCGCCTGAGGCCTTCAACATTTCGGCAGTCAACCCAGACACACCTGATGCCTTCCCCACCCTCATCCTGCCTATTGCCTCACTCACAGTAGCAGTATCAATCTAAGGCCAAGGGCCAGACACTGGATCTGCTGGCTCCAAATCTTCCTTGTCCCAGTCAAACTCCTCATTCAACAACCGGTTATAATGCTCTCTCCATGCATCTTTAATATCCTCACTGTTCACCACTACCCTTCCTTTATCATTCTTCACACACTGCCCACCTATAATATTCCGATTATCTCTCTTCACTTGACCTGCCACCCTAAATATATTTTTCCTTTCCCCATGATTTAAGTTATCAAGTAATAGTCTCCGTGACTCAGACTTTGCCCTGTACACCTCTCTTCTAGTCCTACACTTGGCAGCCAAATATTACTCTTTGCTACCACCCTTCTTCCATTCCCGGAAAAGCCTTCTTTTCTCCTTAACTGCAGCTTCTACACCCTCATCCCACCACCAAGTTACTTTATGTCTTGGTGGTCCTCTTGTCCAACCGCATGTTACATCAGTAACTCTCAAGAAATTGTTCTTGAGGGCTCTGTACTGTTCATTAACGTCTCTGTCTACAGCTCCCTGTTCAGCCACCACTCTCCTCAACTCGCTATAGAAGGCATCCCTTACTGCTTGGTTTTTCAGCTTCCATATTTTCCTCCTAGGTACATAAGTCCTCTTTTTCATCACTTGTTCTTTAAGCACCATATCACAAATCAATAGTTTGTGCTGCTGCACACATTCCTCACTTCTTATAACTTTAATATCCCTCACTAACCTCCTATCAGCCCTCCTAACCAGAAAATAATCTATCTGACTGCTATTTCCCCCAGACTCATACGTAATTAACCTACTGTCTCTTTTCCTAAAATATGTGTTGCACACAATCATGTCCGTTGCCTCCCCAAACTTGAGTATCCTTTCCCCTTCTGCATTCCTTATACCATACGCATATCCCCCATGCACTCCTTCATAACCTTGTGCTGCTTCACCTACATGACCATTTAAGTCCCCTCCCAAAATCACTATCTCATCATCCCGCATACCACCCACTACACGTATTAAATCATCCCAAAATCTATCTTTCTCTGCTTCATCCAATCCTGCCTGTGGAGCATATGCCAATATAATCGCAACTATCTTTCTACCCAACAGAATTTTCACTACCAACCAATATCAACCAAAACACAGGCAACTGCCCACTCCACTTCTGTCACAGTAAGCCATCTGGTTTTGGTATGGTAAGTTTGTCATGGAGTCTGTGACCTTTGCACCTGTACCAGATCTTTTACAGGGGCTTACGTTGTTTGCCCAGTCACCAGCACACACCCCTGTGCCCAAGTCAGCACTGGGGAAGAGAATAAAATTGTCTCGTCTATGCTACAAACCACACAGAAATAATAAAATGTTCTACTACAGTAAGGTGAGTATACAGTAGTTGTACATTCTGCTGTAAAATACTGTGCTATACCACATGTCATTTATTTACTGGATTACTGCATGTCTATTTTTCAGCAATTACTGTACAATATGTTCACCCACTAAAATAATTATCGACATCCCCTGCATCGATACCTTTTGCAACCATCACTGGCACAGAAGCCGTGAATACGAGGGAAGGGTTGGTACACCTGATCCTCCTTCCCTCCCTCATTCTTCCCTCCCCTCTCCTCCAGCTCTCTCTCTCTCTCCAGATATAGTACAACTGATATGGCTTTACGTCGTTAATAACGAATATTTCACTGAAATGGACATAACGCTCGAAAGAAAGCCTCAAACCAGCAAAGCATCATCCACTAGATAATACAGAAATCAGTGTGCTATTTGTCTGCTCGTATCCAAGTTTACCATCTTAGGATTTTCCTACATGTTATGATATAATGACAACCACCACTAGCATTTTAAGAATGGACTGATGGCAAACCATGTAGACATAACTGCCCAGTACATACAACACCCCATGAACAATGCCTGTAAAGTATATACCGTACAGAATGTATCATAGAACTGTTATAATATTAACCATATCAATGACACATGAATGAAGTAGTGAATGGATTATGAAACTCAGAATGGTATAACACCAGTCTGACGAAGATGACAACAACATTGTGGAAGGGGTGATCTGCAGGCATATTCGATTATTATAGGATAGGCCTTTGCCTCAGATGGTTCTTGATTTGCTTATACAGTAAAACCTCAATGTAACAGACTAATTGGGGCCCAAGCCATTCCGAAAAAAGCGAAAATCCAATAAAAGCGACATCCAGACTTCCCCCTGCTAACCTGGACTTTTTCCGATATATCAGACATCAGTCCGGATTGCACCAACTTCTTTTTTTCATCAGCACTTTTGCATCATTATACACCTGATCCCCTGCTCATATCTGGCAATCTACATCCTCAAGATCCTGACCCACTACAATGCCCATCCAACACCCATCATCAAGGTCACAACAGTCACCCAATGCCCATCCAATGCCCATCACTGAGGTCACAACAATCACCCAATGCCCATACAATGCTCATCACTGAGGTCAGGAAAACCACCCAACGCCCATCCAAAGCCCATCATTAAAGTCACGACAACCACCCAATGCCCATCCAATGCCCATCATCAAGGTTACAACAATTACCCAATGCCCATCCAACACCCACCATTAAGGTCATGACAATCTACCCAATGCTCATCCAACGCCCATCATCAAGGTCATGACAATCTACCCAACATACTCATCCTCCACCATCCCCCTGCCCAAGCTGGACTGAGGCCAGGCAGTCCGAAACGCTTCAGGCATTATCAGAACTTTTCCCTATATACAGGCATACCCTGGTTTAATGATGTAATTGGTTAGGTAAAACCCCATCATTAGGTGGGGTGTCATACATTGGGGTACTTTTAACAAGTAAAGCAATGTGGAGCGTTTACCAATCTAGGGTTGCCCCCCAGATCAAGCCAAAACCCACCCAAATGAGCCCAAAAATAAGTTTAAAGCCTATCTAAATGGCCTAACAGTTGTCAAGGAAGCTAACCTAAGCCTAACACCTGTAAATAACTCACCAAAATCAACAAATAAAATCTGAAAATTGCCAAATATAAGTATGGAAAAAATCAAGCTTAGTAAACTGTACCCCAAAATGACAATGTTCAACCCACCTATGGCTAAAACACATTAATCTATTTCTAAAAACAGTTTATAAATCAACATTAACACACAACTTTTGTCTAAAATATCATCAGAATCGATAAAAAATATCAAAACCCATTTTTAAAACCATAGTTTGGCCATCGTTAGGCAGGGTATGGTAGTATTTCTACCCCCATCGTTAAGCCAAGGTATCAAATCTAGGGGTATCGTATATCGAGGTATTACTGTTTAAGAATTTGGTCCTGTAAGCTCCTCAAGTTTGATAAAAGCGAATTCCAGTATACTGAAGTCCGTTATATCAAGGTTTTACCATAATGTGAGGAATGTGTTGCCTATGAAACTGCTTCTGCCGAGACAATTTGAGCATCGAATGGGCAGTGGCTTCAGGGTTTTTTGTAACACTTCTTAAATAATGATTTATTTTGTATGTTACACATTAACATCCTCGTATATAACTTTTATAAAAACTATGTTGATACTCAAACTCCCTAAGTAACGTAAAAGGCAGAGATAATTAATAAGCAGAACAAACTGCTTTGTAAGTGGTGCTACAAAGCCTCCGATATTATTATGAATACAGATCTAAGCTTCAGCAGATCAGGGATACCAACCAGGAATGTTAACATTGGAGTTTATTTTCAGAGCTCTCATCTGGTGTGTCAAATTTCATCACACTAAAAGGGTGCCAATAATTTTTTTTGTGGGTATGTACTGTATATACAGTATATAGTACAGGACAGTAGTACTGCATACTATACTAAACACTGAATTATTTTACAGGACAACTATTTGGGTCATTTTTTTCTATGTCTGGACAGTTTACAATACAATACACTGCAGCCTCATTATGAGACTGGGTTGTGTGAGGTGAAGAATTATTGCATAACAAAGTATGGGTTGTGTGAGGTGAAGAATTATTGCATAACAAAGTATCACATAACAATGACGACATAACATGGGTTCAACGAGGTCAGGGAGGGTAAGCTTGACCGCGAAGCCTAAAATGAGAATGGGACATCGTATAACTGTATAGGGTTTTACAGGGGTTATAACCCCTGTAGAGAGGTTGGGGGGTTAGTATAGCATCAATGAACAGTATCCAACATGGCTTTTGCTGACTTATTAAAGATAAATGGGAGATTAGGTAAAGTTAACAAAATTGAGGCAATGCAATCGAAAGCGATGTGATGGGAACCCTACCATATAAGTTCTAGAATATTCTCAAAAACTGACCTTGTGCTTGACCTCATGGCTCTGGAGTTCTCTCATGGTGATGCTGATACGGTTCATGAGTTGTGTCTTGTGGCCCTTCCTCATGATAAACCGTCCACTGAAATTAGTAAGGTATCAGATTAAATGCTCTTAGGTAACTAAATTGTACTGGTGAAATATCAAAATATCTCTAAGAAGCAAAGAAGTATTCAAGTTCCACGGAATGAGACATTCTTTTTACAAGCACAATAGTTAGGAAATATCCTATGATTATAAACAGAACTATCCTGGCCTGTTAACTATATTTCTTTTACTATATGGTTCTGTCCTACTGCCTGGTGATATTAGAGGTTGAAGGTACTTCAACCAGATGGAACCTGTATGGGCTGCCATCTGAGAGGTGGTTGGAGTTTCTTTCACAAGTTGGCAAAGTATGAATAAAGAAGTGTGTCTGTTCTGAGAGCAATGCATGCTCATATCTAAATGTCATTATGGCTAACTTGAGCATGTCAGAAATATATGCGTCTTTGGCATGAACGGACAGGGTGAAAAAACATATGCAAGCATGTGACTTTGTCTGCCGTGGCATGGGTTTCACAACCTAAACAAGGTATACCTTAACACAAATCATGAAATGAAAATGTTACTGCTGGGTCAACATGGCTCCCATATTAGCACCACAGTTTTATCACAGTGTAGTCTGCCAAACTGCCTTGTCCTACTTTAATCTGATCTGCCTTTCCATACATGGGTGTCTGGAATAATGTATAAGAAGACAATACATCTGTGACCAACATATAAATGCCATTTCAGTTGTATTACAATACTCTACTTCAACCTGCTCTACTATGGTCTTACCTGGGTGTCTGAATGGTCATTGAGACAGCATAGGCTAGCAGATCAGCAGCCCGACCAGTCCCTGCCACCACCACTATTGGAATGTTCCGCCGTAGAGCCAGAGTACACTTCAGGATGGAATTTATCCCACCCTCCAAGAGCAACAACACAACAGGCACCCCCAAACCTCGTGGTTCTCCCTCCATTATTGCTTCCTCTAGTTCAGTCCTGATAAGTTACACAGATGACAAAACAACATTAAGAAAGGTACAAGACACTCCACAGTAGCAGAGAGATTCTCTTCACTCCAGTGTGGCTCAGCCTGCTTAATCAATCAAAACTAGACTCAGATACATATTCCAGAAACATCATAAGACAGGGACAATAACATCATGAAATGTTTAATTCATATTTGCTCTGATTTTTTTCTTTCACCTTACACGGCTTCAGTTCATTTTTTTGGTTGAAAATGAAATTATGCATCAATTTACATGAAATTATAATGGATAATAGCTATATTTGGCAAAAGTAATCCCTGAGCTTTATTTGTAAATGATTAAATTAATCACTGATATTTTAAAAATGATTATACGTTTATTCACTTGGGAGCAGTAGTCAATGAAAGTTAGGTTAAATATATTAAGATTTTACTGAATATTTATTTCTTTTTTCCATGTATTGTCCTGAAACTTTCTACATGCTTAAGTAGGTATCACAGCTATTATCAAGTAAAGTTCATGCAGACCGATGCATAATTTAATTTTCAACAAAAATCTGAACTGATGCCCCTTAACAGAGCAATTGAACAAAGCTGCTTATATTCCGCAGAATAAAATACTAAACAATCAATCATCCACAGCAGTACTGTACTAGGGTAATAATATAACGATTGTCTTCAAAGTTTTGGCAATAGGTCACACTAAAGAAAATCAAATATTTTAATGGTAAACATACCCTTTTTTTTATTAAAATAATAAAGTAAAGGAATTTTATATACTGTGTATATATATATATATATATATATATACTGTGTATATATATATATATATATATATATATATATATATATATACTGTGTATATATATATATATATAGTACATATACATACAAGTGTGTGTGTATATATATATATATATATATATATATATATATCGCCAGACACCTCAATCCCGTTTGGGGTGGCCACAAACAAATCGCCTCCAAGTCGCCCTGTCCTCCGCCATTTCACTGCCCTGCTCCCAACTCACACACCCCTCTCTCATATACCTCTCCACCCCATCCCTCCATCTCATCCTCGGCCTTCCCCTCCCTCTTCCCCCTTCCACCTCACTCACATACACTCTCTTCGTCAGTCTTTCACCCTCCATCCTCTCAACATGGCCAAACCACCTCAGTGTGTTCCTCATAATGCTTCCTATCACATCCACATCCACACCACAACGCTCCTTTATATCCTCATTCGTCAGCCTGTCTCTCCATGTAACTCCACAGGCTCCTCTTAAGTAACTCATTTCCACTGCTCTCACTCTTGACTTGTGTCCTTCCAACAACGTCCAAGCTTCACTTCCGTAAGTTAGAGTTGGTATCACAATACTGTCATGTAGTAACTTTTTCACTTCCATGCTCACTTCCCTGTTTCTTATCACTGCTTCCAAAGAACCAGCAACCTTTCTTCCCTGCTGTACCCTTTCAAGCAATTCACCCTCCAAACCTCCATCCTTACTCATCACACTACCCAAGTACTTAAACGTACTCACATTTTCCAATTCCTCACCATCCAACCTCGCTGTACATTCACTGACTTCACTTCTCTCAAAGAGATATATATATATATATATATATATATATACTGTATATATATATATATATATATATATATATATATATATATGTATATATATATATACTGTATATATATATATATATATATATATATATATATATACTGTATATATATATATATATATATATATATATATATATATACACTCAACCCTCGGCTATCACGGGTTCCGCTATAGTGTATCTCGCTATCACGCCTATATAAAAAACTACCCAAATACCTTTATCATGCACTAAATGCCTGCTACCGCACACCGCAAATGTTTGAAAATTTAAAAAAGGCCAGGCTCCAGTGCTCTGCCCATCCAACAAAACCTTCACTCCATGATTGGTTTTGTGACGTCAGCACCAGCCGAGCACTGATTGGCCGCCCGACCGAGTCTCCTGCCCGCCAAACCATTCAAGTGCGTGCCTTCAGACTGTGAACAGTGATAGTGAGAACAATAACCTTTTTTATATGACCATGGCCAACGTACCTCCTCTCCATCCCCCTACCATCACCCAACATAATGCTGCGGCACCTGGCAGGGAAATTAAGAAGAGGAAGAACCTAAGTTATGCAGAAAAACTGGAAATGTGAAACTTATAGAGAATAATGAGACCAAGCGAAGTGTGGGGAAGAAACATAGCACCAATGAATCAACTGTCAGGCGCATTTGTAAGAATCGTGATCACATCATAAAACATGCTCATTTTTAGACTATTATATATTAATATGTGGTACAAAAAAGGTATCTTAGGGGTAAATATTAAGGTCATGGCACCAGTTAGAATTATTACCATAAGTTCTTCAATTCGGCTATCACGGTTTCAGCTATAGTGCAGCAATAGCGGGACCAATTGGGAGTGATAGCCGAGGGTTGAGTGTGTATATATATATATATATATATATATATATATATATATATATATATATATATATATATATATATATATACAGTATATTTATATATATATATATATATATATATATATATATATAGAGATATATATATACAGTCTATATATATATATATATATATATATATATATATATACTGTACGTATATATGTATGTATATACTGTATATATATATATACTGTCTATATATATATATACTGTCTATATATATATATATATATATATATATATATATATATAGTAATCACTCCAATATCCGACGTAACAGAGCCATAGGCAGGTCCGGATAGAGGTCCTGTCCAGATATTGGGCCCCAGCTTATGGACTTGTACTTATGGACCCTAACTCAGAGAAACACCTATACAACTCCCTCTGGACATGCATTGCACCTATTTAAGACCCAAATCACACAAATAAGGGACATAAAAGACTGAAATAAATGCAAAAGAACCATAAAATAAGGTTTTAGAGGTGAGTTTATACAATATTAAACATTCTGGGTACTTACAAGTTCCTGGCTCATGGACTGGTTTGAACCGCCAGTTTGCAGTCCACAGTTAATCCTCTGCAGTCTAAATTCTAATTTCTTAACACTGCACAACGCTGTAAATTCCTGTGTGTTCTAGTGGCGAGGTATTGCAGTTTATTCACTGTTTATTCACAAAAAACAAGCACCTGTGGCTTGCACTGCTATGAGCATCTGCTCTCAATCGGAGTTAGGCTGTGACTGTTGGTGATGGCGGGGTAACAGAGTTGCCAGATCGCAAAGGCCACCTTACCAATCTCCTCAACTTTCATTACCAAATTTAACTTTTCATTACCAAATTCGTAAAGCTAGCATTTATTCTTCACTAATTATATATACAAGTGGAAATACATGTAATCACTCTCCTTATAATTAACACCATGTTGATTTTTTTCACGCTATGTAGGGTAGCAGATTAATCAGAGAGAGCAAACAATCCACCATCTCCATCCTGTGTATCCTCATACATGTGAAAAATCCATTTGGTAATGCATTATTCTGATTCATTATCAAACAAATTTTTCATTACCAAATTGGCCCACACTTGGTAAAGAAAAATACCAAATGGCAACCCTGACAGGGGAGGGGGGAGGGGGGAGGAAGGAAGAGGTGAAGGGACCATGGTGTAACAGCTGTTCGGCGCCAGGCGGCAATTTCAAATTACGGGTGGGAAAAAAGTCAGATTTTTTTTTTAATTTGTTGCGGTTTTTGGCCCATTTTGGGAATATTGGATCCCAGGACGATTATGTCCGGTTAGTGGGGATGTTCGGATATTGGGCGTTCGGATATTAGAGGGATTACTATATATATATAAATATAAATATATATTTGGGGTAGGTGGGGGCGCTCACCATTCACTCACTCGATGTAGTGCTGCTCTCAGGTGTCTGCCCTTTCCTCTCCATACTTCTTTCCTTCCATTCTCTTCTGTCTATCTTTCCTTCATTCTTTCCTTGTCCTTCTGCCTACAGGTGACTTAACACTCCCTCTTCTGTCTTTCTTTCCTTCATTCTTTCCTCTTCCTTCAGCCTATGGGTGACTCTACACTGAGTGACAAGCCAAATGGTTTCCTGTACACCAGGAAGGCATTTACTATGCTGGGTGGTAACCATATAACCAGATTTTGGCGCCTGGTGGTTTTAGTGGGTAATTATTGCGCTCCAATCGGATTGAGCCAGTGAAGGTTTATAGCCAAGGGATGGTTAGGGTTGATTGCTCATGTAATACCACTCAGGGATGAGTGAGGCTGGTCACTCTCATCTTAAATGTAAGGACCAACTGCCTAGCCCCGGGCTCCCACGCTCCTCATTGGGCAATGTAGGATTGGATGGATGGATGGATGGATGGATATATATATACATATATATATATATATATATATATATATATAGACAGATAGATATATATATCTCATCTCATCTCATCTCATCAGCCATTTGAGTGTCCACTGCAGGACTGGCCTATCCCTACCGAAGTGGGGACGATACAGCCAATGTATCTCTACTAAGTGGCTTAGGCTGTCTAGCAGAGATTAAATGTAGGGTGAAAAGGTGCTTGTAAGTGTAACTGTTGTGTTGGAGTGGCTTTGGATGTGTGTGTGGTCTGTGAAACAAGTGTAATCGGCCCGCGCAAGCTGACTGGGTGCAAGCATACTTTAGTATGTGCCACTGGTTCAACCACAGCACCCCTTGTGTCCGCCAATGCAGTACGTGGCCAGAAGAACGCTCCCAAAGTTTATTACCCTGGTGGGGTACAAACCCTCGTTCTTCAGTGTACAAAAACGCACACTTTACCATTGTACCACAGAGGCTCCAGATATATATATGCTGTATATAATATATATATATATATATATATATATATCTATCTATCTAACTATAGCCTGACCCCCTAATCCCGCAAAGGGTGGCCGCAGACAAAACACCTCCAAGTCGCTCTGTCACCCACCATTTGACTACCCTCCCCCCAACTCACCCCCCCCTCCCTCATATACCTCTCAACTCCATCCCTCCACCTCATCCTCGGTCACCTCTCCCTCTCCCTCCCTCCACCTCACTTACATACACCCTCTTAGTCAGTCTTTCATTCTCCATTCTCTTCACATGTCCAAACCACCTCAGTGTATTTCTCCTAATCTTCTCAACCAAATGCACATCCACCCCATATACAATCAAGTGGCCTAAGGCGCAGCTAATTGGTTCTGGACTGCGCACGTGCCATAGAAAACCGTGCCATACAAATAACTAAACCTATAGGAAAAATGGAATTTGGTGCTGGGCGTTCGCCCAAAGTCCCCCTTTTCACCTCACTTTTCTCCATTTTTCCCCATTTTACACATGCACACAATCAAGCAATCAGTCAATGCATGTATTACACGTAAAACTAGGCACAAAAAATGGGAGGGAGATCAGCCTTGTGTCTACTTGGGCAATACCACACGCTGTAGATCGAGCGAAAAAAAAGCTAGGCCAAGTAGACACAGATCAGCTGACCGATCAAAACAGTAAAGATGGCAGAGGCTGCCTGGTCAAACACTGATTGAAGAAGTTTATTTGATAAAGCTTATATGCTCAAGTGTCAACAAAACTCATATTTAACACATTAATACTCAATCTTATATATATGATGGTGGTGATGGGGGGCATTATACTTTATCTTAGCCCAGAGATAGGTGCTTCATCACTAACCCGTTCATAGCGGTTTTACGAACAAACCTGTACACTAGTCACAATACCCAAAGAATCTTTAATGTTTCATTACTTAACACAATGAATTTGCTGAAGTTTAACCTCCTCATATGGGAGAAAAAAGTCCACAGTTGAAGCACTTATAGCATGGAGCTGAAGTGGTTGCCATCTTCTTTGTTTACAAACAGAGGAGTGCACCGCCAGGGGAATTTGCCTGCACGTTGCAAACCTTGCCGTGCCCGTGCTATAGGTATTTTGTGCGTATGGTTCGTTTTTGGGGGGGATCTGGCACCTTGCCGTGTCACAGGAAACCATGCCATAGAAGCACGCGCCATAGGCGACTTGACTGTATATATATATATATATATATATATATATATATATATATATATATATCATTTTTTTTCATTCATTGCCAGACGCCATGTATCCCAAACGGGGTGGCCAAAGGCTTAGAGTTAATTGTTTTACAGGGAGGGGCACTAATCCTCCACCAACCCCACTTGACACGTAGGGAGAACGTTATGCCAACAGCATCTGGTGTTCGCAGGTGGTCACCCATCCAAGTACTAACCAGACCCAATGTTGCTTTTATATATATGTATATATATATATATATATATATATATATATATATATATATATATATATATGAGGCGTCCAGAACCAAAGGGGCATCGGCGTCAAAATGTACTTTTGAGTTATGACACTTTAAAGTTGTGTTTATGGCAATGTCATAACCAGAAGGCAATAAACAAACATTTTATACATCAAAATGATCATCAGCGCCTATGCTCTACATGTAAAGCCAAAAAAACAAAACAATAATAACCGTAACCACAAAATAGGTAGTAAACCAAACCCCCAATTTATAAGTGGGCATAATAACATATTGTAGGGATTTAAAAACATAGCAGAAAAAACATCAACGAATGTATTAATGTACAAAACTTTATTAACTGAAGATTCCAGTTCACTTAATATTAATAAACGAATAATTATTACTGTAATTTTACGTTTTTGACAACTAAAACTGAAGTCAATGCAGTTATTATTTTTCCTCTACCATAATAGATTGAAATAATAACACTAAAAAAAAAAAGTGTAGTGTAGTGCTTAAGTAAATAGAGAAGGGGTAGTGGGGGGTTAAATGGTGGGGTCGTCATCTAGGAGATCGACATCCAACTCTGCCTCCTCGGTGCCACGCCCCCTCCTGCTGTCTCCCCTCACCACTCTCTTTTCCTCTTCCTTTCTACCTTTTTCCACTTCCACATGTTTCTGACACTTACGAGAGGTTATAGGCACCACCTCCTCACTGTAATTATGTGATGAACTCATCTTGTCACCCCCCCTTCAACCCCAATAACAACAGCTCATCTTGTCACCAATAATCCACAATAAATGGGGTAAAAATCCAATACGTAATAATTAGACACCTCAGTGAACACGGGAGGGAAGCCTCACCAGCACACTGGGCGGGCCACACGCTTCCTGATTGGCTGCTCTGGGGGAGTAGCAGAGAGTGAGAATGCTGATTGGTTTGGGCTGTGTGGCTTAGATGCCTGCCTGCTCTGATTTGTTCGCCCGGCAGCATGGACAAACCCACGTGACTTTGAGCCTCTCTACCACTGTCCAGAAGGCCAAATCTTGTATGGCAACCAGTGCTGTCACTGAGAAGAGGGTTAAGCCTGTTGTCTCCCCTACCTAACTCAAAACCAGTATATTGGTGGGGATGCCCCTTTGGCTCTAGACGCCACATATATATATATATATATATATATATATATATATATATATATATATATATATATACTGTATATAGTTCTCCCTACGTGTCAAGTGGGGTTGGTGGAGGCTTAGTGCCCCTCCCTGTAAAATAATTAACTCTAAGCCCTTGGCCACCCCGTTTGGGATACATGGCATCTGGCAATGAATGAATGATATATATATATATATATATATATATATATATATATATATACATGTTCACTCTCATCTTAAATGTCGGGACCAACTGCCTAGCCCCAGGCACCTATGCTCCTCATGGGGCAATGTAGGATTGGATGATGGATGGATGGATGTACTGTAAGTATATATATATATCGTTTTCATTTTTAAAGGCTCCAACATGCTTGCATGTGTCAGCCTTGGTCACCTAATGGCGGCTCTCCACGCTGCACGATCCATTGCAGCCTCCCTGTTCAGTCCCTTAACCCTAAGGTCACACTTAATGACCTCGTCCCATGTCTTTCTCGGTCTACCCCTCATAACCCCACCCCCAATATTAACACTTCTCAACTTCCTCACCCAATTATCATCCCCCATCCTCTCCACATGTCCAAACCATCTCAATCTACCTCTCCTCATCACAACACCAATACACTCCAGTCCCATCCTACCTCTCAACTCTTCCATTGTAAACCCAGCCCCTCCAGGCCTTGGACGCAGGGACGCACTGTACATCCACCTAATCATTGTCATTTCTGTACGTCTGAGCTGGCAAATGTCTTCCTCCTTCACTGCCCAGGTCTCACTGCCATACAGCATTACACTCCTAACACATGCTGCATACAAAGACCCCTTAGCACGTAGGGAGAGCCCTCTCAATGTCAGGAGAGGCAAGAGCTCCCTGAACTTCTTCCAACCACTCCTCACCCTAGCCACAGAGCTAGCTCCAGCCCCACCTCCAGCACACAACATGTCTCCCAAATAACAAAACTCTTCCACACACTCAAGAGAATGACCAGCAAGTTCAATCCTTTCACATCTGACGATCTCCACCTGCTCACCCCGGCACGCCATACACATAAAATCAGCATTATCTCGCAGTCTACCTCTGATACCACTACATCTCTTATGCACCCATTTATCACACACACCGCACAAGATGGAATTACTTCCCACGCCCTTGTGGCAAACTGCACATGGCCACTCTCCCTCGTCTTTGACAGTACCGCCACCAACCCTAGATATCATCACTTTTGTTTTATCTGCATTTACCCTTAAACCCTTTTGCCCCATACCATCTCTCCACTTCCTAAACCTTTCCTCTGCCTCCCTTTCATTCTCTGCAATCAACACCAAATCATCAGCATACAACAACTCCCACGGGAGTCCGTTTCTAAAGTCACGTGAAAGGGCTTCAGGTACCATGATAAACAACATGGGACTCAAGACTGACCCCTGATGCACACCAATATTCACGGAAAACTCATCACTCAAATCTCCATTCACTCTCACCTGGGTGTGAGCACCCACATACATGGCCATAACCACCCTAACCAGCCACTCCTCCAAGCCAAGCTTTCTCCTTGCCCACTTCACCACCTCTCTAGGGACTCTGTCAAAGGCCTTTTCCAAATCAACAAAAACAAAATAAAGATCCCTTCTCCTA
>NC_136966.1:43311526-43376526 GCF_032717465.1 Coenobita brevimanus
CATATACATATATATATATATATATATATATATATATATATATATATATATATATATATATATATACACATATACATATAGATATATATATATATATATATATATATATATATATATATAAAGGTAACTCGCACGGAACACGTGGGTTTCGTTCCTACCGTGCCGTGTTAGGTGCGAAATCGCGTATATTTAAACTACTCCATATTTTGCTCCCTAGACCCCCCAAATGTGTTGTTTTGCTGTTATCTGTCACTAGAAAGCACTTTAAGTGGTTAGAAGGTTTATTTAATGTTATAACTCACAAATACAGTACTCCTGAGCAAAACTTCAACACACAAATACTGTACGTAAACACAAGGAAACATTCCGACGCCGATCATAGGTAATCATATAAATTAGGTTAACTGGTACCAGTGCTTTAACTTACAAGTACATACCAGAACAGTACATATTTAACTTAGAAATGCAGTACTGTGATATCGAATGATTTCAGTACATAATCTGTTAGGAATGGTTGGAAAAAAAAAATGTTATGAACACATTTTCACCTTTTTGATATATGTTTATGGTAGTTTCGAGTTATTTTTTACGTTATCGTTGTGCCCATGCTTGGAAAAGGGAGCGAAAGAGTTGAATTTTCAGTCCTAAATGAGAAAACTGCACGTCCTCCAAGGCTAGACTCTGCCACGGGAGAATAAAGTGGAGGGTCAGTCCGATTAGCAATAAGGAAGTTGTGTCACAACTTCCAGCTCCCACACCACGAGAATGGCTAAAAATAGAATCGTAATGCAGTTTCAGAACTAAAAATAAGTCTAATTATTACGAATACAAATACAAAGCAGAAATAAATACGTTTACAGACAGGGAAAACGTATTTCTTCCGTCATAACATGTTCATCTTTCTCTATCATTTTACGTTCATCTTTATTATTTTACCTTGTTATTTTCGCAATATATATTGCTGTCTCGTAAACAGGGTGGTTGTTTGTGTTTTGCAAGGGAGGAAAAAGGTTGTATTTTCTGTCTGGGTCGAGATAATGGGTGTAACTATGTGTGGTTAGGCATGGCCATGAGCGAAAAAATCGTACATCCACTCATCACAATAGACGGTGGTGAACTGACAGATGATACATGAGACGGTGAAGTCAAGGTTATGTCCCAGATTTTCGTTCACTTCCCGAAAGTTTTCACAGTTTTCTACAAGTTGCAAACCATTACAGCAAACCTGAGCAAATAGGTAAAGATACCAAGACAAAAATGTATTTTTCTCTTATTATAAGTCTTTAACGAACAAACAAAAAAAAGGCAATATTCCGACGCCGATCATGGGTAATCATATAAATCAGGTTAACTGGTTACAAGGCTTTATTTAATGCTTTAATTGCTTACAAGTACATACCAGAACAGTAAATATTTAACTTACAAATACAGTACTGTAGAAAAGCAGTACAGTAAGAGTTTAACGAAAAAACAAAAAAGGCAATATTCCGACGCCGATCATGGGTAATCATATAATTCGGGTTATCTGGTTACAAGGCTTTATTTAATGATTTAACTTTATTTAAGTGCTTACAAGTACAGTACATACGAGAACAGTAAATATTTAACTTACAAATACTGAACAGCACTGTGGAATAAACGAACAAATAAAAAAGGCAATATTCTGACGCCTATCAGGTAAACTGGTTATAAGACTTTATTTCTTGCTTTAACGTTATTTAATAGTACTTTAAGTTGCACATAAACTTACCAGAACAGTACAGTACTATAAATATTTAACTTACAAATACTGTGCTACTGTACTCGGGAATGTCTCACTCACTGAATAATTTCCCGCCTAGATCGTCACGTAATCAAAACAAACCGCGTGCTGCGGTGACGTTCGAGGATTTGATCTTTCAAAGGCCTCTCCTGCGTTAATTTGTAGTTTTCATAATGGTTTTTTAATCTTACGTTGTCTTATATGTATCCCAGCCCTTACCGTGTATAATTGCGAGCGCGTTCCGTGAGATCGTGTTCCGTGCGAGTTACCTGTATATACAGTGGGCTCGCACAATGTGCGTCACCGCAGTGGATGATTCGCCTTATGCACGAGTGACCAACAATCATAACCAAAAACCCTTTATTGCGCGAGTTTACCGCACAGAACGCGAGGCAGAGGCAAGGAGTGGCTCAAAAATGCCATTTTCTACTAGTGCACGACCACCTCTCACACAGCGCGTCACGTGTCGTCATGTTGATGTGCAGAAATTCCCGGGCATTCTACTGCGCAGCTTGGGGTACAAGGAAGCGGGCGCACCATAACAGTCCTAGCTCGTGCACTGTGCAGATCCGCTCTCTACAGCTAACCTGTCGTGTACAACGTGTGGTGTTTTTTGTGCTGCCCGCACTTCGCCGCACCATGGCTCCAACCCCAAGAGTTAAGAAACTTCTGACGCACGCCACCAATTTAAAGATCATTAAGATGAAGGAGGAGGGTCAAGGAAACACGGCTATCGGGAGAACCCTGGGACTGGGTGAATCTACAGTGAGAACTGTGTGGAAGAACCGTGAAGCCATAAAGGCTGCAGTGAAGACGTACGGTGCCTCTGACCTAGACGGCCATTCGCAGGTGGGAAATCGTGCTATGATACTAATGGAGCGCTATCTTGCCACCTTCATAATGCGGAAAGAAGAAGAAGGTGTTCCAGTCAATGGAAGATTTATTCAGAACCAAGCCCAGCTCTTTTACAAGGCTGCATCTCGAAGGTTAAAAGTGGAAAAACCGTTCAGGGCATCGGTTGGATGGCTGGACCATTTTCTCAAGCACAAGGAACTCCGTTACGTGAAATTGTCTGGTGAACGTGCCTCTGCCAATGAGCTGGCCGCGAGAGACTATCCTGCAATATTTAAAGCGATTATTGAAGAGGGACAGTACACCAAGGACCAGATCTACAACATCGATGAAACGTCCTTATATTACAAGGCAATGCCAAAATCAACTTACATTGCTAAAAGACAGAAACAAGCCCCTGGTCACAAGCTCCAGAAGTGTAAGATGACGGTAATGTTCGCTGTAAACCTGTCTGGAAGCCACAAGATGAGGCCAGTTGTTGTACACACAGCTTCGCATCCAAGGTGCTACAAAAACCTCACGAACATGGATGCAAGTGGTGTGTATTGGTACAAGTCCGTAAATGGTTGGATGACCAGGAACATTATGGCAGACTGGTTAACGAGGCGGTGTGTCCCTGATGCCAGGGCCGTGTGTCGGGAACTGGGCATTCCATTTAAGATGCTCCTTGTGCTGGATAACGCACCAAGTCACCCTCCATACCTGGAAAATCTTCACAAGGATTGCCGTGTTGTGTTTCTGCCGCCCCGCACAACGTTACTAGTGCAGCCACTGGATCAAGAACTAATCGCCACAGTGAAGCATTTCTACCATAAGCAAGTGTACGACTACCTACGCAGGAAGACCGACACACAAGAGGAGCTTCATGCCCTACAAGAAGATCATGACGAAGACCTTGATGAGGCATCTGCTTCCGTTCCATCGCCACCAGCAGCAGTATCCTGACCTACCACAGATGCCATGACTGTTGAGGCATTTTGGCATAACTTTACGGTGAAGGATGCAGTTGAATTTCTCTTTCAAGCCTGGCACCAGATTACACTTGCAACGGTGAACCATGCGTGGCGAATGCTCGTGCCTCACCTATGCATCACCCAGGAGATGGCCATTCAACCACTGGCCGATGCTGAGACAGCAACATTGACAGCAGCACAAGCTGTACCAGGTTTCGAGGACGTTACATTGGCAGACATACAAGAAGTGCACACTGCTACTGAGGAACAGCCTCCCGAGGAAGTGTTGCAACGGATAGACGAGGCTGACGCAGAGCCCGACGCCAGACAGAGTCAAGTTGAGCAGCCTAGCATGATGGAAGGCAGGACTGAGCTGTATATGTCAAACATTAGCAAGATCCTTGCTGCCGTGGATAGGCTCAAGGAAGAGGTGAAGGAACAGGAAGTGAGCAACCTAAGAAAGGAGGAACTTCTGGTTGGTATCGACAAACTCTTCCGTTTCTACACAGACAGGCACAGGGAAGAAATAAACAGGAGAAGACAGACGCTCATAACAAGCTGCACACAGCGGGCTCAAGTTGGTGAAATTGTGGAACTATCGACATCGTCTGCTCCTGTTCCTGTTGAGGATCAAGAGGATGCAATGTCAGAAGTGTCAGCATTGGACTTTGAAGGGTTTATGGCCAAAGTGAGTGTCTTTGATGCTCCTGGGGAAGGTGCTCAAGAGGAGTCTGCGGGGGAAAGTGTTGGTGCGGTGGGAGGTGTGGTGGGGAGTGTGGCGCTGTAAGTGTTGCCGCACCTCGGAACTCCTGTTATTTAAGGTCATCAGGCCTGTTGTCTACTGTTGTTAAGGTGACTGCCCATATTTTTGTTATTGTAGCTATAGCTTTAGTACAATGTCTGAAACATATGACCTTTATTATGTCTCTACGGGCCAAAAAATGTCCAGGTATGAGGGGGTACCGCCCATATGTAATTATTCCCATAAGATTATGTATTCCTAGTACGCGAATTCCCAGTGTGCGAGCTCGTGCACCGCCCAATCTCTCACACACTGTGCGAGCCCACTGTATATATGTGTGTATGTATATATATATATATATATATACATATATATATATGTATATATATATATATATATATATATATATATATATATATATATATAAATAATATATATAAATATATATATATATATATATATATATATAGACAGTACCCTCGCGTCCAGCACAGTAATATTGTCATGCATGGGTCACGTGTTGGACCAAAAACGTGTTGGACTAACAATAGAGCTTATGGGGAAAAATGAATTATGTCAGCAACCCTCGGAAAAGTCACCCTAAATACCTACCATATACCTATACATATATTGGTACTATTGTAATTATAATAAATGGTACTGTGCTATGAATGATAACTAACCTTTTAGGATAGTGTTGGTGGGCTTGTTGGGAATGGAAGGTGGTATCCAAGGCTGTAGTTAGTCCTACTGGGTCAGCGGAGGATGGCTGCTGGCGTCACTAGCGGGTAATGGCTGTTGCTCCTCCTCAACCTCCCTCATAAATCCTTCGAAATCAAACCTCCCTCATAAATCCTTCGAAATCACATTCAGAATCACTATCTTCGTCCACAGCCATGGAGGGTCCTGCTTCTGCCTGTCCTAGCCCTGTAATCCTCGGCAAAGTGCATGCTTCTCACACTGTTGCCATAGCCCCGTCTCGTGACTGTGGAAAGTGATCGCTGTCGCTGACTCGGTAGAGAATAAGGAGAAGCAACTTTGTTTATAAACTGGTACGCACGCCGATGAGAAGGGTTTCAAAACGATTGATATTTATTCCACAATATTAATATGTATTCAGTGTCAGGCTAAATGTTCAATGCTGTACTACGATACATTCTCTGTCGAGTCACCTGGGTTTTGGTCACACTGTTTTCCCCATCGTATGCTCGGCAGGAATCCATCCAGATGAATTCCAAATGCCCGTGGTATCGTCGGCAATTTTACCACGTTACCGTTCCGATTTACCATCATATCCTCGGCAAACCTGGTATGAAGTGCTGTGTGATAGCCTTCGGCTGCCAGGATCTTGTCTTAAGTTTTTTATTATGATCACGTTGGCTTCATTCATGTCATAGGCCTTGGCAATGTCAACTTTCCTCTCCCCTTTCTTCTTCCTCTCGATGCTTTCTAGCTTGGTGGCCTGAGGGAGGTGCCGAAGCTACTTGGGGTTCTCAGAAGGCTTCCTAGGCATCGTGAGCAGGGTAAAATGCAGTAACAAGGGCAGAAAATGCAGCAAGAAAAAAGCACCTTCCAATGCAATTATGCGACTGAGTGGCTCTGTGGCGGGAGAAATGTAAACAAAACATCACGTGACACCAGAAGCGTTTTTAATTGGGCGGCATCACGATCACGTCACGATAGCGGGCGGGGAAGGCTACTTGATCAGAAGTTTTTCATTGGCTATCATCATCATGGGAATGTCCAGTATGGCCGTGTTGGACCGGGGGTGATCGTGCTAGAGTGAACTCTGCGGATTTGGCCCACTTCTCGGAGCTCTGTGCGTGTTATGCTAAAACACTCGTGTTGCAGTAATTAAATCGTATTAAATAATACTAATTAATTGCTCACCGTGCTGGACTCGAATCGTGCTGGACTAACGCGTGCTGGACGCGAGGGTACTGTATATGTATATATATATATGTATATATTTATATAATTACATATATAAATGTATAAGGGAAGGGGGGTGGGGGATAAAGGGTGTGGGTTGCAGTGGGGGTTGGAGAGTTGGGGTTGTGTGGGGGTGTGGGGCAGTTGGGGGTGTGGGGGTGGGGGTGGAGCAGGATAGGGGGATTGGGGTGGGGGATTAGGGTGGGGGATAGGGAGTCATGGGTGGCAGGGGTGGCTGAAGGATGGTGGGCAGAGTGTGGGATGATGGGGGAGTTGTTGGGGGGATTGGAGGTTGTGAGGAGCTTCGGTTATGGGGGTGGTGGTGGGGAGGGAAGGGGTCATGGAAGGATGGGGGTTAAGGGTGGTAGGGGGCAGTGGGCAGTACTGGGGGGACGATAGGAGGATTTGGGAGGCGGTGGGGGTTTAGGGGTTGGGTGGTGGGGTGGGGTGGGGGGACAGTGGGAGGTCAGGGTGGGGTTGAGGGTGGGGGTGGGTGGTGGGTGGTGGATGGTGTGTGGGTGTGGTGGTAGTGGGGTGGGGTGGGTGGGGTGGTTTTCAGGGGGTGTGGAGGCATGACCGCATTTGCAGACAAACGTCTTTTTGGCCCTAGTACCTTCGGAAACCATATGCGGACACCCGCTCTTAGGGGTTAACTGAAACTAAATGGAGATGTGAGAGTGTGAGAGAATGGGAGTATGGATGGAATATATGTGCGGGAGTATGTAAGAATGAGGGGGCAAAAGAAGGAGTGTGAATGTTGTGAGTAACAGATGGAAGGAGAATATAAGAGAGTATGGATCAGTTGGGTCAAGGATTGTGTGGGTAAGATTGAAAGTTGGACTACAAATGTATTTACCTATTTGTATTTACCTATTTGTAGTATACAGGAATTGAGCAATGCTCGTGTTGTCCTGTCTCCATATCCACATTTATCAAGTCTACCTTTACACACATGAATGTTTTTCTCATCCACCACCTCTATGTCTAAGTCGTTTCAAATATTTAAGAATACTGTATACCTAATTGTGATATACACGGAATGTACTATGCTCGTGGGTTTCCGTCGCTGTTTCTCAATAAGTCGAATTTAACTTTAAACTCGTTTAAGTTTTTAGACTGGACGATCTCTTTGTCCAGGCTATTCCATAAGTCTATACTTCTGTAAGGAAAGCTATATTTCTTGATATCCTTCAAGCAGCCCTTTTTCAATTTCATTCCATGTCCTCTTGTTGCTCTCTTATCCCATACAAACAGATCTTCTTTGTCAATTTTATCTACTCCCACCATGGTCCTGAACACTGCAATCATGTCTCCTCTCTTCCTCCTTTCCTCTAACGAAGGCAAATCCAGTTTTTCCAGCCTCCCTCTGTATGACAGGTCTGTCAGACTGGGGACCATCTTGGTTGCTGTTCTTTGTATTCTCTCAATCTTGTTTATATCTTTCTTTTTGTGTGGGCACCACACTACCGCTGCATATTCTAACCTCGGGCGGATCATGGCCACTATCAATTTTTTCATCATTTCCTCATCCATATAATGAAATGCTACTCTTATGTTAGTCAAGAGCTTATAAGTCTCTCCAACTATCTTGTTAATGTGCTTTTCTGGTGACAAACTATCTTGGACCAGCACTCCCAAATCTTTCTCTTCTCTCCTTTTTGTGATTAATTCATTACCCAAAAAATAATTCAGTGATGGTCTCCTGGTACTTTTACCCATTTCCAATATTTTACATTTCTTTACATTAAATTTCATTTCCCACGTCCGGCTCCAATTGTGTATCCTATCCAAATCCTCCTGCAGTATTTTACAATCCTCCTCAACCTCTATCTTCCTCAAGATCTTTACATCATCAGCAAACAGACTTGCATAACTGTTCACTCCATCTACCATATCATTTACGTAAATCAGGAACATTACTGGCGCCAACACTGAGCCTTGAGGGACTCCACTTGTTACTTCCCTCCATCCAGACATCTTTTCCTTTATTACTGTCCTCATTTGTCTGTCTCTCAAAAAGTCTCTCATCCATTCCAGAAGTTTCCCCTTTAGTCCTCCTATATATTCTAGTTTCCACATTAGTCTCTTATGAGGTACCTTGTCAAAGGCCTTCTCTAAGTCTAAGTACACACAATCCACCCAACCATCTCTCTCCTGTACCACATCAATCGCTCTTGAGTAAAAGCTCAACAAGTTTGAAACACATGACCTTCCACTTCTGAATCCAAACTGACATTCAGCCAAAATATTCATCTCTTCCAGATATCTTATCCATCTGTCTTTCAGGATTCTCTCACACAATTTTGCGACCATGCTGGTTAGAGACACTGGTCTATAATTCAGGGGTTCTTCCCTGTTTCCTCCCTTGTAAATTGGTACCACATTTGCCCTCTTCCATTCTTTTGGCACTTCCCCTCTTCCAGTGAGCATACAATTAAGCCGTGAATTTTATCCGCCAGTTGTTCTCTGCATTCCTTCAGTACCCAATTAGAAATTCCATCAGGTCCTGGGGCTTTCCTTACATCTTGAGTTTCCAGTAATTTATACACTTCCTGCACCTCCACTTTTATATCTTTCATCGCTGGAACATTTCTATTCACTCCCTCCCCTTCCACAAGCTCCTTTTCTTTAGTGAAAACTGACTGGAAACGTTTGTTCATTATTTCTGCTTGCATTGCCGCATCCTTAAAGACCTCTCCATCTACTTTCAGCTTGGTGATTCCTTCCTTTTGTTTCAGTTTGCCATTAACAAATCTATAAAACAGTTTGGGTTCATCCTTGCATTTGTCAATTATACCTTTTTCAAAATTCCTTTCTTCTTCCCTACGTATTCTTGTGTATTCGTTTCTTGTTCTTTTATATTCTTCCTTTGTTCTGTCATTACCTCTCTTTCTCCAATTGTTCCACGCCTTATCTCTCTCTTTTTTGGCTATCATACACCTTCTATTAAACCACTCCTTTTTCCTGTTTTCTTTCCCTCTTACTCTTGGTACAAATTTTTCCACTCCCAAATTACAGAGGTCTAGAAAGATATCCCACTTCCTCTGTATCTCTCTTGTTTCTCTGAATTTTCTCCAATCCGCATTTTCAAAAAAGTTTCTCAATCCTGTAAAATTTGCTTTGCCAAAGTTGTATCTTCCCTGTCTATGAAGCTCGTCTCTTGGCTCGACGTTTCCTATTAACATCTGGAACTCAATGACCACGTGATCACTTTTTCCCAAAGGACAGAGATATTCCAATGATTCTATTACATCGGGTTCTTTGGTGAACAGTAAATCTAACCTTGCTGGTGTGTCCTCACCTCGAAACCGTGTCTCTTCTTTGACCCACTGCGTCATCACATTATTCATTATTATATTTAATAACATAGTACCCCACGAATCCTCGCCGCCTCCCGAGTACCATTCCTCCCAGTTCACCTCTTTACAATTAAAGTCACCCACCAAAATTATATTATTGCTTTTCTCAATTATTTTTTGCAAGTAGCTAGCCATATCTGACAACATCTCATGGTATTCGTCATCCTTCCATGCTCTCGTATTTGGGGGAACATACACTACCGCCATATCTCTCTTAACATTCTCTCCAGTTTCTAATTTCATATATATCACTTCAGCCCTGCCTTCTCCCATTTCCACAGTATCTACATTTATGTTGTTCTTCACTGCTATCATCACTCCTCCTCCCTTTTCTTCTTTCCTGTCTTTTCTCCACAGTTTGTATTTACCATCTCCCAAATGAACATCAATATCTTCTCTTAATTTGGTCTCTACAAGGCACATGACATCAGGTTCATGTTCTCTCAAGAAATCATTAATTTCGATCCTTGTCGATATGAAACCATCAACATTAGTATATATCACCTTCAAATTATTTTTGACATTATTAATACCCTCTTCTCTCCTACTCTCTGTCCGTACCACTTCTTCAACTTCTGATCTTTCACAACCATCCCCCTAGTTTCCTTCACTTCTATTTCCTTAAATACCATTTCCTTACTTTCATATCCAATACTCTCCAAAAAAAAGTATTACGTTCTTCCTCTGTCCTCTTATCATTTTTTTCCTTTACTTCTTCCTTTAATGATTTTAAAACTTCTCTTTCTTCTTCATTCAGATCTTTTCTTATTATAATATTTTCCATCCCCGCCTCTTTGCTTAATTTCCAGGTCACTTTAAGTATCTCATTTATTACACTTTCTGATGTAAACTTGACTCTCATTGGTCTTGTTTCCCCTTTCTTATAAGGCCCTATCCTCCTTACTTCCTCAATTTCTTTTACCCACTTGTCTCCTTCGGGGTCAATCTTGCCTAATATTCCTCTCACCATGTTCGTGTCTTTCTCGAGTCTTGCGAACCTAACCTTTTCTTCCTCTTCCCTGTTTCCAAATACTACCACACATCTGTTCCTTTCTACAGTTTCTCTCACTATTTTCTCTTTTTTCTTCAGTATTTTCACTACATTTTCTTCCATTTCTTTCTTGTTCATTTCCCTTTCTTCCTGGATGATCTCTCTTAAGCTGACCACTTCTTTCTGTTCTTCTTCTACGTGTGCCCACTTTGCCTTGTGTTCTTCTAGTACATTACTCACCTTCTCCGTTTTATTAGTACTCTCTTCAAGATTCCTCCTCAGTTCAACATTCTCCCTCTTCAAATTCTTAATCTCTTCATTGGCTGTTTCGTTGGACTGGATTAGACTCTGTATGGTGGTTTCCGTATTTCCTGGCATATCCTTTATCACTAGATTCTCTACTTTTTTTTCGAGTTCACTAATCCTCATAATTAATGTTTTCACCAGGTCCATGACATTAGTATTAGCATCAAATCCTTGAAATTCCATTCCCTCATTGTTTACATTTTCGGCCATCTTTAACGTACCGGTAAAGTACCTAAACAGCTGTTACCGAATAAGCCACAAACATTCATGTATACTATTGCCAACAAATCTTTACATTTTTGGTAGTCTACCAACTTTCATTATTTTAAATTTAAAGAAAGACCCTAGGAGACAGGACAGACAAAATTCCTGAAACTACTCAAGGTTAGGAGCGATGCCTGGGACGACCTCTCTCTCCGGCTGCTCGTGTGTGTGTGGGCAATTGTGTGCGTGTATGTGCCAATGCAACATTGTGCAACCAGAATGAGAGAAGAGTTCTGGACAAATGTGGAAATGTGTATGGAAAAGTTTGAAAGGAATGAGAGAGTATTTCTGATTGGTGATTTGAATGGTAAAGTAGGGGATGTGAAGGTGGATGGAGTAGTTGGTGAGTGGGGTGTGCCTGCTGAGATACATGAGAATGGCAGTGCATTAGTGGACATTTGTGCTGGGAAGGGGTTGGTGATTCCCAATATCCTCTTCAGGCAAAAAATGATCCACAGGTATACATGGTGAGTGATGAGAAGGGTGAGTGGTGAACTGAAGGAAAGAAAGGCAATGATTGATATAGAGGTTGGGGGAAGTGGACTTTCTGACCACCACTTGGTGGTGGTCAGAATCAAGGTCCAAGTAAAATGGTGCAATAGAAGAAGGGAAGAACAGGAGGAAGGAGGAGGTGCAAGGAGTGTAGAAAGGTTACAAGAAGATGAGAAAAAGGCAGAATATAAGAGAGAAGTGGAGGAACGATTGGGTAAATATAAATTGGAGCAGATGGAGGACATGGAAGGTGTGTGCAAGATATTTACAGAAGAAATATGTGCAGCATGTGAGGTGGTGAGTGGGGTGAAGAGAAGATGAAAAGGGGTGCAAGGAACAGCATGGTGGAATGAAGAGGTGAGACAGGCTGTGGCACAAAAGAAGAAAGCATATAGTGAGCGGATGAGAAACAAGGTTGTGGAGGAAATTGAGTGACAGAAGAGAGAGTTATAACTAGAGAGGATGGGAGGTGAAAAGATTAGTAAGAGTGAGTACGAAGAGACTGGATGAGGAATTTGGAAGGAATTTGAGTGTACAGTGGAGGGACTGTAAGAAAATGTTCTGGAGAGAGGTAAAGAGAGTTAGACAGGGTGGCAATGAAGTTAGTCGGGAAGTGAATGATAAAAACAGTCGATTACTAGTGGAGAAGGAAGAAAAAGTGAGCAGATGGAAAGAACACTTTAAGGAACTGTTGAACATAGAGAATGAAAGTAATGTGAGTATTAGTGGCTGGAGAATGGCTGGGAGAATGAGAAATGTGAGAAGAGAGGAGGAAATCAGTAGGATGGAAGTTGTAGACAGTGCTGGGCAGGTGTGCAAACACTAGTGCAAAGCGCAATTGCGCACTGCAAAAGACCATGCACGATATTACGCTTTCGCACATGAAATGGCAGGTGCACAAGAACAAATTTATTTGCACTTGTACAACTAAATTTGCACTTGCGCACCTGCCGTGAGCACCTGTCCATCCAAGGGACACATGGTCTTGGGAGCTTCCCATTTGTCTGGATAAGGGATGGGGGAGGCTCAGGCAGTTCGCAAGGGTTCTGCTGGGGGGAGGCGGGAGGGACAGAGAGTAGTAGCATTTCTTAAAATGCTTCAACAGAGATAATTTATTTTAATATTTTTAAAATTATTATTATTAGTAAACAGTATATGAGAGAGGGTGGGAGTGAGCTGGGGGGAGGGTAGGTAAATGATGCGTGACAGAGCGACTTGGAGGTGTTTTGACTGCAGCCACCCTTTGCGGGATCAGGGTGTCGGGCCATAGATAGATAGACAGAAATAAAAATAAATTAAAAATACATTATTTATTAAGAGTAGCATATGCAACTTGCACCTTTCCTTCTTGCTGGAAGTTTGCTCTCATTCAGCCAGTCCCAAAGAAGGGTGACCATTCCCAACCCTCTATCGTCCAATTGCTTTAACATCCTGTATCTCAAAAGTTTTCAAGTCAATTCTTAACGAAAAATTTTAAAGCATCTTTCCTATCACAACCTTCTTTCCGATCGTCAGTATGGGTTTTGTCAGGGACGCTCCACTGGCGATCTTCTCACCTACCTTTCAAACTCCTGGTCATCCTCCATTCGGGACTTTGGCGAAAGCTTTGCCATTGCACTTGACATCTCAAAGGCTTTCGATCAAGTCTGGCATAAATCTTTAATTTCCAAACTGCCCTCTTACGGTTTCTATTGTTCTATGTGTGCCTTCATCTATAGCTTCTTTTCTGGTCATTCTATAGCCGCTGTTGTAGACGGCCATCGTTCTTCTCCTAGATCCATTAACGGTGGTGTTCCTCAGGGCTCTGTCCTATCACCAACTCTCTTCCTTTTATTCATCAATGACCTTCTAAGCTGTACATCTAACCCTATCCACTCATACGCTGATGACTCCACCCTTCACCTTACCATTTGGTTCCCTCAACATCCATCTCAGCAGTTACTTCAGCAAACAAGGGATGAGGCTATAGCAAACCTAATGTCTGACTTGGCTCCTATCTCTGACTGGGGTAAAAATAATCTGGTTGTTTTTAATGCATCAAAGACTCAGTTTTTACACCATTCAATCCAACAAAATCTTCCACAGGTATACCCACTAATGTTTAACAATATTCAGCTTAATCTTGCATCATCCTTGAACATGCTTGGGGTTTCATTTACCCAGGACTTATCTTGGAAAGATCAAATTACATCTCTTGTAAAATCTGCTTCCAAGAGATTAGGTGTGCTAAGCCGACTCTGTCCTTCTTTACTCCTGCACAATTGTCGACTCTATACCTGGGTTTTATCCGCCCCTGTGTGGAGTACAACTCTCATGTGTGGGGAGGCTTCCCACATACAGCTCCTCTCAACATAGTGGAGTCAAAGGCTTTTCATCTCATTAACTCTCCTCCTCTTACTGACCCCGTTCAACCTCTGTCTCTTCGCCGCACTGTTGCATCTTTATATCTTTTCTATCGTTACTTCAATGGTCACTGCTCCTCCGAACTGTCTGCATGCATTCCTCCACCTCTACAACGGGCGCGTAGCACCCGTCTAGCAGCAAACTCTCATCCCTTTTCTGTCCAACTCTCTAATGCAAGAGTTAACTGTTACTCCCAGTCCTTCATTTATGCAACAGGTCAACTCTGGAACTGTCTCCCTCTGTCTGTATTTCCTGCTTCCTATGATCTCCAGTCTTTCAAACACAGTGTGTCCATGCATCTCAAAATGATCGGATCTTGAATTTGGCTCTCTCTTGTATTTTGTTTTTCTCTTGAAAGGAACAGTAATTGCGGGCTCATGGCCTTTGGTTCCTTCTTCCTCACATAAAAAAAAAAAAAATCCTTACAAAAATCATTCAAGTATATTATTTAAATCAAATACCCACAGCCTAATAATTTATTAGGCTGTGGATATTTGATTTAAATAATATGTTTTAATGTTTTTTGTAAGGAATTACACATGCTGTTGTATATCTATATTAAATTATTAAATAAAACATCTTCCGAAAATGCAGACGAAAGTAAAACTGGCAAAATCACAGCCTTTGTTTCCCTGTCCCTCCATTCCACAGCCCGCACACTCCTCTGTTTGAACTTCCACGAGTGAAAAAGTTACTACATGATTGTGTTGTGATACTAGCACTGATGTATGGAAGTGAAGATTTGACCTTGTTGGAGGGACAGAATCAAGAGTGAGAGCTGTGGAAATAAATGAGTCATTTGAGAGGAGCATGTGGAGTTACATGGAGAGACAGACTTACAAAAGAAGAAGTGAAGGATCGTTGTGGTGTGGATGTGATAGGAAGTGTTACGAGAAACACACTGAGGTGGTTTGGTCATATGGAGAGGATGGAGAGTGAGAGACTAATGAGGAGAGTGTAACTGAGTGAGGTGGAAGGGGGGAGAGGGAGGGGGAGGCCAAGGATGAGATGGAGGGATGTAGTGGAGAAGTATATGAGAGAGGGGGATGTGAGCTAGGAGCAGGGCAGTGAAATGGCGGGGGACAGGGTGACATGGAGGTGATTTGTTGCTTGTTTGTGGCCAGTGGCCACCCCTTACGGGATTAAGGCATCTGGCAATAGATAGATACATAAAATAATAATAAATAAAGGTAAGTAAGTACCTATCTATCTATCTATTGCCAGATGCCATAATCCCATAAGGGGTGCCATTTGACTTTGAGTTATTTGTTTTACAGGGAGGGGCAATAACCCTCCACCAACCGACTTGCTGACACATAGGGAGCACGTATGGTTTGGTTATATGGTTACCACCCAGAGTTGTAAATGGTTTCTTGGCTTACAGGAAACCATTTGGCTTGTCACTCAATGTAAAGCCACCTGTAATGGAGAGAAAAGCAATAAGAAGTGAAAGGAAAGATGGGAGAAATAGGAAGAGAGGAGGGCAGGTGCAGAAAAAGAATGATAAAGGCTAAGGAAGAAGTAGGCAGCACTACATCGGGTGTGTGGATGATGGTCGCCACCACTAGAATAATAATAAATAAAGGTAAGTATGCTAATTTATTTAAATATCTCAATATTTTCCAGTAATACCCACAAATATATGCAAAAGGATTGCGCTAGCGCTTAGCAACATTGCGCAAGCTAAATATTAGAATGCTCACTTGTGCAAATTACAAATAATAGAAAATAATAATAATAAATAAACATAAGTATGCTATTTTATTTAAATATATCAATATTTTACAGTAATTCCCACAAATATATGCAAATGGTTTGCACTTGCGCTTAGCAACATTGCACAAGCTAAATATTTGTCAGACTGCACATTTGCGCTTGCGAAAGGTAGTGAACTGCGGATTGCGCATTCCGCTTGCGCAAGGTCGTTCTTCGTTTGCGCTGCCCTCCACTGGTTGTAGAAGCAATGAAGAAAGTCTATCTATCCATCTGTCTATTGCCAGATGCCTCAATCCCATTCGAGATGGCCACAAACAAATCGCCTCCATGTTGTCCTGTCCCCTGCCATTTCACTGCCCCGCTCCCAACTCACATCCTCCCTCTCTCATATACCTCTTCACCCCATCCCTCCATCTCATCCTCAGCCTCCCCCTCCCTCTTCCCCCCTCCACCTCACTCTCATACACTCTCTTCGTCAGTCTCTCACCCTCCATCCTCTCCACATGGCCAAACCACCTCAGTGTATTCCTCCTAACGTTTCCTATCACATCCACATCCACACCACAACGCTCCTTTATATCCTCATTTGTCAGCCTGTCTCTCCACGTGACTCCACAGGCTCCTCTTAAATAACTCATTTCCACTGCTCTCACTCTTGACTTGTGTCCCTCCAGCAACATCCAAGCTTTACTTCCGTACGTTAGAATTGGTATCACAATACTGTCATGTAGTAACTTTTTCACTTCCACGCTCACTTCCCCGCTTCTTATCACTGCTTTCAAGGAACCAGCAACCTTTCTTCCCTGCTGTACCCTTTCAAGCACTTTACCCTCCAAACCTCCATCCTTACTCATCACACTACCCAAGTACTTAAACGTACTCACATTTTCCAATTCCCCACCATCCAACCTCGCTGTACATTCACTGACTTCGCCTCTCTCAAAGACCATCACTTTACTCTTCCCTACATTCACCTTTAGATTCTGTTTCTTACACACTCTCGCAAACTCATCCACCAAGCCTTGCAGCTCCCCTTCGTCTTCATTCAACAACACAGTATCATCTGCAAACAACAGTATAGGGAGTTTCCAAACACTATCCTCTCTCACCAGGGCCACTCCAACATCCACTACCCTACCTTGAACCTCTTTTATTACCCCATCCATGTACAGATTGAACAACCATGGAGACATAACACATCCCTGTTTCAACCCAACCTTCAAAGAGAAAAATTCACTCAGTTCACCATCCACACGCATTGCAGCCTTAGCACCATCATACATACTCTTCACAGCAATCAACAACTTCCCATCTACTCCATATATTCTTAATACTTTCCACAATCCTTGTCTATCCACCCTGTCATATGCTTTCTCCAAATTCATGAAAGCTGCATACAACTTCTTTCCCTTCTTTAGAAACTTTCCCACTAAAGATCTAAGAATGAATATCTGATCTACACAACCTCTTCCCTTCCCAAAGCCTCCCTGTTCTACTCCAACTAATTCCTCTGTTCTTTCTCCAACTCTGTCAGTAAGTATCTTACCACACACTTTTCCTATTATACTAAGAAGTCAAATGCCCCTATGATTACCACACACTTCTTTTTCCCCATTTCCTTTGGACAAGGGAATAATTATACCTGACTTACAATCCTCCGGAACTCTACCTTCTTCCCAAGCCAATCAGCACATTTTCCACATCTCCACATCCATTTTACTACTATCTCTCCCCCATGCTTCAGCATTTCACCACACACTCCATCAATTCCTGGGGCTTTCCTCAATTTAACATTCTTCATTGCTTCCACCACTTCTATCCTACTGATTTCTTCCTGTCTTCTCACCTCCCTCCTTCTCCCAGCCATTCTCTAGCCATTTATACTCACATTACTTCCATCCTCTATGTTCATCAATTCCAAAAAGTCTTCTCTCCATCTGCTCACTTTTTCTCCCTTCTCCACTAGTAATCTACCATTTTTATCTTTCACTCCCCTGCTAACTTCATTTCCACCCTGTCTTACTCTTTTCACCTCTTTCCAGAACATTTTCTTATAGCAGTCCCTCCACTTTACACTCAAGTTCCTTCCAAAGTCCTCATCCACTCTCTACTTACTCTCTCTTACTAATCTTTTCACCTCTCTCTTCCTTTCTACATATAACTCTCTCTTCCACCTCTCAGCTTCTTCCATGCCCCTATTTCTCATCCATTCATTGTATGCTGTCTTCTTTTGTGCCACAGCCTGTCTCACCTCTTCATTCCACCACGCTGTTCCTTGCACACCCCTCCGTCTTCTCTTCCTCCCACACACCACATCACATGCTGCACATATTTCTTCTGTGAATATCCTGCACACGCCTTCCACGTCCCCCATCTGCTCCAATTCATATTTGCCCAACCGTTCCTCCACTTCTCTCTTATACTCTGCCTTTTTCTCATCCTCTTGTAACCTTTCCACTCTCCTTACAAATACTCCTTCTTCCCGTCCTTCCCGTCTTCTATTTCTCCATCTTAAATGGATCTTGATTCTGGCTACCACCAAGTAGTGGTTAGAAAGTCCACTCCCCCAACCTCTATAAGCTCTTGCATCCATTACACATTTTCGCATTCATCCAAAAGAATAAAGTCAAAATGGGGGAAAGCCCCAGGAATGGATGGAGTGTGTGGTGAAATGCTGAAGTATAGGGGAGAGATAGTAGTTGATTGGATGTGGAAGATGTGCAGATTGGTCTGGGAGGAAGGTACAGTCCCGGAGGATTGGAAGTCGGGTATAATTATTCCCTTGTACAAAGGAAAAGGGAAAAAGAATTGTGGTAATCATAGAGGCATTTGTCTTCTTAGTGTAAGAGGAAAAGTATATGGTAGGATACTTATTAACAGAGTTAGGGAAATAACAGAGGAATTCGTTGGAGAAGAACAGGGAGGTTTTAGGAAAGGAAGAGGTTGTATAGATCAGATATTCTTTCTTAGATTTTTAGTGGAAAAGTTTCTAGAGAAAAGAAAGAAATTGTATGCGGCTTTCATGGATTTGGAGAAAGCATATGACAAGGTGGATAGACTAGGATTGTGGAAAGTATTAAGAATATATGGAGTAGATGGGAAGTTGTTGAATGCTGTGAAGAGTATGTATGAGGTGGCTAAGGCTTCAATGTGTGTGGATAGTGAACTGAGTGAATTTTTCTATTTGAAGGTTTGGCTGAAACAGGGATGTGTCATGTCTCCATGGTTGTTCAATCTGTATATGGATGGAGTTATAAAAGAGATACAAGGTAGGGCAGTGGATGTTGGAGTGGCACTAATGAGAGAGGGCAGTGTTTGGAAACTCCCTGTACTGTTGTTTGCAGATGATACTGTGTTGTTAAGCGAAGATGAAGAGGAGCTGCAAGGCTTGGTGGATGAGTCTGGGAGAGTGTGTAAAAAACAGAATCTAAAGGTGAATGTAGGGAAGAGTAAAGTTATGGTCTTCGAGAGAAGTGAAGTCACTGAATGTACAGTGAGGTTGGATGAGGAGGAAATGGAAAATGTGAGTACATTTAAGTACTTGGGTAGTGTGATGAATAAGGATGGAAGTTTGGAGGGTGAAGTGCTTGAACGGGTACAACAAGGAAGAAAGGTTGCTCGTTTCTTGAAAGCAGTGATAAGAAACAGGGAAGTGAGCATCGAAGTGAAAAAGTTACTACATCACAGTATCGTGATACCAACTCTAATGTATGGAAGTGATGCTTGGACTTTGTTGGAGGGACACAAGTCAAGAGTGAGAGCAATGGAAATGAGTTATCTGAGAGGAGCATGTGGAGTCATATGGAGAGACAGACTGTGATAAATGAGGATGCGAAGGAGCATTGTGGTGTGGATGTGAATGTGACAGGAAGCGGTTGGAGAAACACACTAGGGTGGTTTGGCCATGTGGAGAGGATGGAGAGTGAGAGACTGACAAGGAGAATGTATGTGAGTGAGGTGCAGGGGAAGAGATGGAGGGGGAGGCCAAGGATGAGATGGAGGGATGGAGTGGAGAGGTATATGAGGGAGGGGGGTGTGAGCTGGGAGTAGGGCAGCGAAATGGCGGTGGACAGGGTGACGTGGAGGCGATTTGTTTGTGGCCACCCCGTATGGGATTAAGGCATCTCGTAATAGACAGACAGATAGATTTAATAGTATGCAAATTGAACTCGTAATAAGCGAGACGACAGCAAAGAGTGGCCCAAATCTGGGGTTAGCACGAAAACAGCCAGCAGCCCTAGTGATGGAGAGTGGAGCCTTGTCAATGATGGGGATCAGTCGGGTACTATGTGCCGTAGATAAATTCAAGGAAGAATTCAAGGACATCGAACGCTCTCAGTTGCGAGTGGAGGAAGTGATGACTTCACTGGACAGAACCTTCTGCTACTACACAGACAGGCACAAGCAGGAGGTTAACAGAAGGAAGCAAACCCTCATCACCCATTACCTGCAGCCTCAAGTGAGGAATCACTCTCTTCAATATCAGAAAAGCCATTTCCTGGTTAGGATCAAGAGGATGGTGCAATGTCTGAGGTGTCAGAATTAGACTTTGAAGAGAGTGGACTAGCTAGTGAAAGTGTCGAAAGTGCTGGTGACGAGAGTGGTGAGGAAGGTGGTGTGGCGGGTGGTGCAGGAGGTGCACGCTAGGTGGCTCCCCCTGCCTCGGATCCCCTTCTTACGCCCATCAAGCCTGTTGTCCTCTTGGGTTAAGGTGAGCAGCCATATTCTTGTTGGTTTAGTCAAGCCATATCCTTGTTGATTTAATAAAGCCATAATCTTGTTGATTTACTTTATCTTAGATACTGTTGTATGTCTTAGATAGTTTCCCTGTACTGTACAATACATAGGTCTCAATGGAGTCTCAAGGGTTACCAATGAAACGGGGTGCAACCCATATGTGATTTTTCCCATAAGTTTATGCATTCAGAGTACGCAAATTCCTAGTAAGAGACCTCCTCTGCCGCCCATAAACTCACGTACTGTGCGTAGCTGCTGTATGTGTGTGTGTGTGTACATATATATATATAAATATATATATATATATATATATATATATATATATATATATATATATAGATATATATACACTCTATATATATACAGTAACCTCTCAACTAACACGAGTTTACAAAACGCGTTTTCGTTTTAACACGAGCAAATATTTAAGGAGATATGTTTAATAACAAGGGTATCTCGATTTAACGCGACTTTACACGTACGTGATGGTTTCAAATTAGCCGCGCGCGCCTTGGACAGTCCCGAGCTGATAGACCGTGTGTGGCAGTTTATGTATAAATACAATTTTTTATTTCTCTGTTCCTTAAACTGGTTTTATTCAAACAATAATATTCGAAAATGAAGTTTGGCCCTATTCTGAGCAATTTGGCTCATTTTCGGACAAAATTTGGCCAGGAAAGTGATGGCAGATCTAAATTGTTACAACTTGATGCTGCAGAACAGAAAGAAGAAAACCACTCAGACCAAGACAGAACAGTTCTTTATGAAGAAGACAGAAAACTTAAGGGAGTTATCTTCATCACCAGTACCACAGGAGTCAGAGGAAGAGGAAGGACAGAAGAGCGAGGAGGGACAACAAATTTTGGGTGGGGAGCGGCGGGAGGTGGGGGAGCATGGTGAGGAGGGACAGCAGCAGACGACGAGTGATGCACAGATGATGTAAGGCTGTGTGTTGTTATTGTTTGTGACCTACTTACTGTAATGAAAATGCTGCTTTTACTGTAGTGTTTTTATGGCCTACTAATGCATTAATAATGTTGAGGAACTTTCACAATGCCGTGAATGAGGCAGAATTGAAAGAAAATCCACATGAAATACAAAAACAGTATGTTATTGGGGAGAAGTAAACAACGCTTCGGCACAACTAGGGCTCAATTGTTGTTTATTTCTCCCCAAATATACTGTTTTTGTTTTTTATGTGGATTTTCTTTCAAATTAATATTGTTGCTTTTAAGTTTAGAGTAGCATAACTCCCCAAATAGGTAGACTTTCTCAGAATCCAGGAACGTAACCCCCAATATTACCATTGTTTCTTGTGGGAAAATTATGTTTAAATAATGCGTTTTTACCTAACGCAACCTCTCCAGGAACCTACCCCTCGCGTTATTTGAGAGGTTACTATACATACATATATATATATATATATATATATAAAGTGTATATATATATATATATATATATATATATGAAGCCCCTGTGGTAAAGTGGTAGAGAGTGGATTTCGTACATGGGTGAGCCAGGGTTCGTGCCCCGCCAGGGTAATAAACTTTGGGAGTGTTCACCCGGCCACGTACTGCATTGGCGGACACAAGCGGTGCTGTAGTTGAACCAGCGTAGCATACTATAAAGTATGCTTGCACCCAGTCAGCTTGCGCAGGCCGATTACACTTGGTTCACAGACTACACACACATCCAAAGCCACTCCAACACTACAATAATTGTAATGTTGGAGTGGCTTTGGATGTGCTTGTAAGTGTAATTATTACACTAGCACTTCTCACCCTACATACAATCTCTGTCAGACAGCCTAAGCCACTTGGTAGAGATACACTGGCTGTATCGTCCCGACTTTGGTTGGGATAGTCCAGTCCCGCAGTGGATACTCAAACGGCTGATGATGATGATGATGATGATATATATATATATATATATATACAGTAATCACTCTAATATCCGGACGCCCAATATCCGAACATCCCAACTAACCAGACATAATCGTCCCAGGATCCAATATTGCGGGGGGCCCCCCCTCCCCCCCCCAAAAAAAAAAAAAAAAAAAAAAAAAAAAAAACGAAATTTTCCCACCCGTAATTTGAACTTGCCGCGCGCGGCGCGGAAGAGCATTGTTGTGGCACGTCATTCCTCCGACGTCTGACAGAGCGCCGCTGCATCCTCCCCACTTTCCGCCTGTCTCTCGCCGCGAGTGCACGCTCGTCGTTATGGCTGCCCATGTGATCGCTTTTGTGGTGGTGCCTTACCTGCAGCAGGCACTCCTGCTGCTCTCGGGCCTCCTCTTAGTGTTTGTGATGATAGCCCTGCCACCTGAGAAAAGGAAGACAGTGGTGTTGACTCTTGAAAAGAAACGGGAGATATTGGAGAAAGTAGATGCAGGGTGGTCTTCTTCCTGCATTCTCCGCAAGTTTAACCTGGCCGGATCTACTTTGTTCGATATTAAGAGATCCCGAGACAAACTCATGCAGTGCATGGCTGACTTCTCGTCGAGAAGCAAATGCAACGTGGAGAGGAAGGAGATGTTTACACCGAAGTTTGCAGAAATCGACTGATCCACGTTGATTTGGTATCGACAACAACGTGCTGCTGGTGTGATGGTATGTGGAACGGAGCTGAAGGCTGCTGCTGAGAAGTTCGCCAGGCTTGACGATGCCCTAGACTTCAAGGCATCCGAGGTTTGGCTCTTTGCGTTCAAGTTACGGCATGGCCTTACCAACCGTAAAGCTCATGGCGAAGCTTAGGACACTAATGAGGATGGAGTTGACGAGTTTCGGCACAAGGTGAAGGGCTTGATCGACAGGGAGGGCCTCACTCTCAGTCAAGTCTACAACGCAGATGAAACTGGTCTATTCTATCGCTCACTGCCAAAGAACACTCTAGCTGAGGAGACGGAGAAGCGTGTACCTGGCCGCAAGCTCTCCAAGGAAGGGATATCTGCTTTGAGTTGTGCCACTGCTAACGGCATGCACCGGCTTAAGCCCGTTGTTGTTGGCCGCGCAGAGCAGCCTCGGTGTCTTCGTGGGGTATTGGATGTCCTTCCTGTCGTCTGGTACCAGTCGAGCAGGGCAGTACTCCCGAGGTGGATGGAAAGCTGATGACAAGGAGTGCTGGAGCTCCCGTTTCATCAGCCCTCAGGACTAGTTCCTGACCATCCCTCTTTGCTGAACTTTTTCAGTGTCTCAGTTACACAAAGAGTAGGCCAGCATGCTCTCCAGTACAAATTTCTCTAATTATCTACACCAAACTACATGCACAGTACACACTACACTTCCTATTCAAAATTCAACAACAATGGCGTCTCTTCATCAAGCCTCGGAGTCCCCAGGGGGGGGGACCATAAATGCCCCCACCATCCGCCCCTAGCCCGATGACGACTCGAGGTGCCTGGAACCACTGTCTGACTCTCTTCTTCTTCATTTCTGCAACATTCGCGGCCTTTCCTCTAACTTTCGCTCTGTTGAGCACCACCTCTCCTCCTCTAAACCTCACCTTCTTTTTCTAACGGAGACTCAGTTGTCTGAGGCGACTGACAGCAAACCCTTTTCTGTATCCTCCTACTTTCTCTATACTCATTTCAAAGCCAAAGGTGGCTGTTGTGTATATATACGCAACGACTTATCTTGCTCTCGTGTTCCTGAACTCGATTCTTCTGAATTCTCTACACTCTGGCTTCGGCTTTCCTGTCATTCTCTGACTAAATATATCTGTGCTCTTTACTTATCCCCTAATTCTACTGACTATCAAAAATTCTTCGACTATCTTACTTCTACGATGGAACACATTCTATCCATTTCTCCTTTCTCTGAAATCTCCATTCTAGGAGAAATCAATGTTCACCACCACCTTTGGCTCTCCTCTCCTTTCACGGATCCACCTGGTGAACAAGCCTACACCTTTTCTATCCTTAATGACCTAGAGCAGCTTGTACAGCACCCTACCTGAATCCCTGACTGCCTTGGAGAGAGCTCCAACATACTTGACCTCTTCCTCACAACTAATCCTTCTGCTTACTCTGTTAATCTTTTCTCTCCGTTGGGCTCCTCCGATCACAACCTTATTACCTTAACCTGTCCTATCACTCCGGTACGGCCTGTGGACCCTCCAGGGAAACATCGTCTGTGGCATTTTGGAGCCGCGGACTGGGAGGCTCTCAGGCAGTACTTCTTTGATTTTCCCTGGAATGATTATTGCTTCCATGGCCAGGAGCCATCTGAGTGTGCCTTGCGCATTACGGAGGTTATTCTCTCAGGCATGGAAGCATACATTCCTTTCTCATATCCTTTGACTAACGCAAGAAAGCCTTGGTTTAATCACGCTTGTTCTAATGCTGTCTGCAACAAGGAGAGGGCCTACAAAAGGTACCGGAGCCAACCCACCCCTGAATCACATCATCTTTACGTTTCTGCCCGGAATCATGCTAAGTCTGTTCTTCGCTCTACTAAAAATAATTTCATCCATACTAAATGCTCTCAACTCTCCAACTCGAATTCTTCCCGCTCCTTCTGGCACCTTGCCAAAAATCTTTCTAACAACTTTACCTCTTCATCCTTCCCTCCTCTTTTCTACTCTGATGGTTCTGTAGCTATTTCTTCTACTGATAAAGCAGATCTCTTCGCACAGACTTTCTCCTCCAATTGCACCTTAGACGATTCCGGTGCTCTTCCTCCATCACTTCCCCCCTCTGACTTCCTCATGGCTGACATTAAAATTCCTTCAGTTGATGTATTTTCTGCCATCACTGGCCTCAGTACTAAAAAGGCATATGGGCCTGATGGGGTCCCTCCTGTTGTTCTCAAAAACTGTGCTTCTGTGCTTACACCCTGCCTAGGCAAACTCTTTCGCCTTTGTCTGTCAACTTGTACCTTTCCTTCTTGCTGGAAGTTTGCTCTCATTCAGCCAGTCTCAAAGAAGGGTGACCACTCCTAACCCTCCAACTATCGTCCAAATGCTTTAACGTCCTGTATTTCAAAAGTTTTCGAGTCAATTCTCAATAAAAAAAATTTAAGGCATCTTTCCTATCACAACCTTCTTTCCGATCGTCAGTATGGGTTCCATCAGGGACGCTCCACTGGCGATCTTCTCACCTACCTTTCAGACTCCTGGTCATCCTCCTTTTGGGACTTTGGCGAAAGCTTTGCCATTGCACTTGACATCTCAAAGACTTTCGATCGAGTATGGCATAAATCTTTAATTTCCAAACTGCCCTCTTACGGTTTCTATCGTTCTATGTGTGCCTTCATCGCTAGCTTCCTTTCTGGTCGTTCTATAGCCGCTGTTGTAGACGGCCATCGTTCTTCTCCTAGATCTATCAACAGTGGTGTTCCTCAGGGCTCTGTCCTATCACCAACTCTCTTCCTTTTATTCATCAATGACCTTCTAAGCTGTACATCTAACCCTATCCACTCATATGCTGATGACTCCACCCTTCACTTTACCATTCGGTTCCCGCAACGCCCATCTCAACAGTTACTTCAACAAACAAGGGATGAGGCTATGGCACACCTAATGTCTGACTTGGCTCCTATCTCTGACTGGGGTAAAAATAATCTGGTTGTTTTTAATGCATCAAAGACTCAGTTTTTACACCATTCAATCCAACAAAATCTTCCACAGGTATACCCACTAATGTTTAACAATATTCAGCTTAATCTTGCATCATCCTTGAACATGCTTGGGGTTTCATTTACCCAGGACTTATCTTGGAAAGATCAAATTACATCTCTTGTAAAATCTGTTTCCAAGAGATTAGGTGTGCTAAGCCGACTCTGTTCCTTCTTTACTCCTGCACAATTGTTGACTCTATACCTGGGTTTTATCCGCCCCTATGTGGAGTACAGCTCTCATGTGTGGGGAGGCTCCCCACATACAGCTCCTCTCAACATAGTGGAGTCAAAGGCTTTTCATCTCATTAACTCTCCTCCTCTTACTGACCCCGTTCAACCTCTGTCTCTTTCCCGCACTGTTGCATCTTTATATCTTTTCTATCGCTACTTCAATGGTCACTGCTCCTCCGAACTGTCTGCATGCATTCCTCCACCTCTACGACGGGCGCGTAGCAACCGTCTAGCAGCAAACTCTCATCCCTTTTCTGTCCAACTCTCTAATGCAAGAGTTAACTGTTACTCCCAGTCCTTCATTTATGCAACAGGTCAACTCTGGAACTGTCTCCCTCTGTTGGTATTTCCTGCTTCCTATGATCTCCAGTCTTTCAAATACAGCGTGTCCATGCATCTCGAAATGATCGGATCTTGAATTTGGCTCTCTCTTGTATTTTGTTTTTCTCTTGGAGGGAACTGTTACTGCGGGCTCATGGCCTTTGGTTCCTTCTTCCTCGCATAAAAAAAAAAAAAAAAAAAAAAAAAGCTGTGATCTTCAAAGACTGGTTCCACCGCCACTTCGTCAAGGAGGTCATCAATTACCAGACGAAGACACTGGGAATCCCGCGCGACCAGGTAAAGGCCCTCCTTCTCCTCGACAATGCACCTGCCCACCCGTGCGACAAGGACTTGGTTACTGGGAATGGCCGGATTAGGTGCATGTTTCTGCCACCTAATACGACTGCTCTTATCCAACCAATGGACCAAGGAGTGATCGTGGCAACAAAGCGCCTATACCAAAGGAAGTTCCTGGACGAGGTGATGGTTGTTCTCAAGGACGAGTGCAGGGAGGGACGGGACACACGAGGCAAGCAGACTTTGGAAAACCTTCGCCGCTACAACATCAAGTCTGCGCTGTACAACTGGGCTAGTGCATGGAAGGAAGTCCCTGTGAAGACTCTGGAAAATGGTTGTCTCATCTCCTTCTAGGAAAGGATGTGGAGTACGATTTTCTAGGGTTTGACGTGGATGACTTCCATGCACGGCTACGTACGCATAGCGACGATGTTGATGTGGACGATGTTCATGAGTGGTTGGATGACGACGAGGGCGATCCTGGGTATCAGACATTGTCTGATATTGAGATCGCGTCTTCAGTTGCAGGTGTCAGTACCGAACTTGAAGATTCCGACGAGGAAGGCGACGATGATGCGGACTCCTCTCAGCAGGACAATACTCCAACCATCCCCAAGCTAAGCGCACTCCGGGAACATCTAGAGTTCGTCCTAAACTACCTGGAACACCCAGACTGCGACAGGGAGATGGGGCCCTTGGGACTTGTGGAGGAAGTGCGTGCTTTCAGGCAGCGCATCATCAATCGTCAGAATCGTCGGTCATTGAGTCAATCAACCACTGACAGTTTTTTCAGGCCCGTGACCCCCGCTGTGCCCAGCCCTGGCTCCACTCCGTTGCCTCCCCAAGACAGGCCCTCATGCTCCGAGCCACAGCCCAGCACATCAGCCACAGTGGAGTCACCGCTAGACGTGAGTTTGCGGCTGTCTTCAGAGTCATCTGCAGTGGGTACGCCATCACCACGACCCAGCGACGCACCCCTAGGTCACCTGCCAGTGATACTATCGGACTCTGACAGTGAATAAACTGCAAGAACTTCTCCACTAGACCACACGGGAATTTAGAGTGTTGTACAGTGAAAAAACCAGTGTGTTGTGTTAAGGATTTACAGTTGTGAGAGAAAAGACTCAACTGGAACAAAATTTAATGTAAACAGACTTGTTCGTTTTGGCTTTGGAAAATTATTAGAAGAATGGGAAAAGTTAAAGTGCAGAGTGCAACACTTAGTAAGTTACAATGGAGCATTAGTTAGACAAGAGTGTGCACTGTGAAGAGAACGGACTTCTGTGTGTGATTGACTAAGTTCAGTGCAAGACTTCAGGAACAGTGTACTGGAAGTGGTTCAGGAAATCCATCTTATTGTCAGAGTCCGAGAGGAGGCGGTTATTCATCGAGGTGGCTATGGACTTGCTGTAAGTAGGCAGAATGTTTTATACTGTACTTTTTTCCATACTATACTTACCTTATTTCACTCTTTAATGTCCTTTATTGGTGTGAATACAGTGTTAGGAACTATGCATGTGCAGTAGGAAGGTGTTTTTCTGAGTTAGGCTAGGTTAGGGTCCATAAGTACCAGTCCAGGAGCCAGTCACCAGAATGTTTAATATTGCATGAACCTACTTCTAAACCCTCATTTTATGCTTCTTTTGTATTTATTTCAGTCATTTATGTGCCTTATTGGTGTGATTTGGGTCTTAAATAGGTGCTATGCATGTCCAGAGGGAGTTGTATAGGTGTTTCTCTGAGTTAGGGTCCATAAGTACAAGTCCATAAGCTGGGGCCCTATATCCGGACAGGACCACTATCCGGACCTGCCTATGGCTCTATTACGTCGGATATTGGAGTGATTACTGTATATATATATATATATATATATATATATATATATATATATATATAGTGCATCCCCCTAGTACGCGCCTATATGGGCGGCAGACATGCTTGTGTACTAGAATTTCGCGTGCTAGGATTGCATAAACTAATGGAAAAATTAACATGGGCAGCACCCCCCCTCTATCAGTAACCTTTTTGACCCATTTGAGGGAAAATATCTAAGACATTTACAGTACAGTACTTAAGATATAGCAATAGATAGATAGATAGACTTAAGATATAACTGAAATACAGTAGGATCTCGCCAATAACGTCTAGTTGGTGCCAGAAAAATGCCGTTATTAACGAAAATGTTGTTTGCTTGACATTAAAATACATGTATAATGAGTTTATTGGTGCCGCCACCCCATGAATTTTACCCATTTTTCCCATTTGTAGCCCTCCTATCACTACTTTTTTTATTTTTTTCTGAAATAATAAGATTGGTTGTTAAATTGTCATGAGTAATATAAAACTCACCTTAACCCGCCCCGTCCCGACGACGTATGGGTACGTTGCAACGATTTGCATTTGCCAGTCCCGGCGACGTACCAGTACGTCGTGCAATTGCAATGTGCATAATTTCGACAATTTTCAAATTTCGCGCTTGATTTGCAGTACGTACCCTCGCCTGACCTTCCCCTACCTGCCACCAGGCGGGGACACTCAGCGACCCCGCGCGACCCGCGCTAGCCTGCCACTCGTCCACTCACCTGGTAGCCACGGTCCTGCTCAGACATGGCAAAGAGAGGTCTCTCAGAGAGCGAAATTCAAGTCGCCCTGGACACCTTTACCGGCGACAGTGATTCCCCACTGGATGACGAGGAGATGGACAAGGATTGTGTGCAGCCAGAGGAGGAAGAAACCACCAGCAGTGATGAGGAAGTTCCGTCACCCAGGAAGCGGCAGTACGTGACTTACCGTGCTGCTAGAGAGGGGCAGGAGGCAAAGAAGGCACGTGGTATATCATATCCCTATCCCCAGCGTGCTTTGGAAGCAGAATTCGAGGTCGAGGACGAGGACGAGGACGAGGACGGAGCCGTGGGACGTGCTGCCATGTGGTATGGACGGGAGGTGATTACACATCATGGCCCAGAGCGCACACCACGTCGTATGAGCAGGTATGGGCCTAGCATTCAGTTTGGGGAGCTAGGAAGTCAAGTGGAGGGAGTGGGGAGTGAAATGGAAAGTCCTGGGATTAGGGAATGTGAGAGTGACGTGAGTGAGTCATTGCTCTCCCTACGTAGTGTGAGGCGGCAGAGTGGATCACGTGGGCCAGTGCGGGTGCGTTCATTATCACGTGGGGTTGTGAGGGAGGGGGAAGGTGGGGAGGAACCACTCCAAAGCACGTCTTATGCTCCCCAATATCCCCTAACACGTGGTCGAGCAAGGTTGCGTGAGAGAGCACGTGGTGTGGTAATGGAGGGGGAAGGTGGGGAGGAACCACTCCCCAGCACGTCTTCTGTTCCCCAATATTCAACAATTTCATCCCCACAGCCCCCTAATGTTCCTCAAGGCCGTAAGGGTAAGGGAAAGGGAAAGGGTAAAGGCAGAGGGAAGAGGAGTGACAGTGGGGAAGCCCTCCGCATCTCTTCTCCCCACCTCCCCAACCAGGATCTCCTCCCCACCCAGACGAAGGCGGTGATGGGGACGAGGGATTTGTGTCGTGGGATTGGGAGGATGGGAGTGATTTTTCTCCCCTCATTCACCCCTTCACTGAGCAAGGGCGATCTGGCTGCATTGCACCAGGTATTCACTGTAATTCAACCAGGTTGGATTTTTTCCACCTGTTTTTCAGTGAGGCATTCGTAGATCAGATCGTTTTTCAAACAAACCTGTTTGCAAGCACCCAGCGCCTAGAAAGTGAAAGATTGGGAACAAGGAGTAGGCATTCTATGATCTATGATTACCCTGTCTCCATTCCAGAAATGTTCTTATTTTTTGCCCTTGTCCTTTTGATGGGCATAATAAGAAAAAATAGAATTCCTGCTTACTGGACTAGGGACCCTGTTATGTTTACCCCCATATTTGGTCAAGTGATGAGCCGTATTCGGTTTCAACAAATTCTAAGTCGCCTCCATTTTTATGATGCTCATGACCCTGCAAATGCAAACAACACTGACAAAATGAGGCGAATTCGGTTGGTCTTTGATCACCTCGGGCAAACCTTTCGATCCTCATTCTATCCCTATAGAGATCTCGTCATAGACGAGAGTCTCGTGTTGTGGAGAGGCAAAATTTTATTCAGACAGTATATACCCAGCAAAAGGCACCGTTTTGGGTTCAAGATCTTTGTTATGTGTGACTGTAGGACTGGATACGTGCAAGACATAGTCTTGTACACCGGTGCACAGACAGACATAATAGAAGATCGAAGTATAGGACTTTCGGGAACAGTGGTAAAGACGATGATACAAGACTACCTTCATCGTGGTCACGTTCTCTACCTCGACAACTGGTACACTTGCCCTCTTCTCGCTCGTTATCTTCACACACATGAAACGGGAGTCTGTGGAACCGTAAAGGTGAACCGGCGTCACATGGTCAAGGTAGGGCGGAAACTTGCAAGGAGTGAGGTTGTCTTCTTCAAAGCCAACAACATCCTTGCAACAATGTGGAACCACAACAGAGAAGTAAGCCTCTTGTCCACGTTTCACCGCCCCTTGATGCACCGTACTGATTCTGTTGATTACCATAGCGAGAGCAGGCGTCGTGTTTGGAAACCTGAGTGTGTAATGGATTACAATATAAACATGCGCCTCGTGGCCCAGTCTGACTCCATGATATCGACGGTAGAGTGTGCCAGGACAACGATGAAGTGGTATAAGAAACTGTTCTTTCCCTTACTAGATATCACTGCTCTGAATTGCCACCACCTTCACGCCATGACCACAGGAGTTCAGGAAACATTTGAAGGGTTTGTGAGCGAGCTCACACGAGAAATCTTTGCTAAGTATGCTGTTGAAAGGCCCCAACAGCGCCCCCGCACTGCCCCTATTACCCAGACTCCCCAGAGAATATCCGGCCGCCATTTCCCCACTCCTATCCCTCCCCAGCCCAACAGACCTAGGCCCCAGCGCAGGTGTCACGTGTGCAGTAATTCCCAGGTGAGACTCACGACACAGAGGAAGGACACCCGCTATGAGTGCGTGCAGTGTGACGTGGGTCTGTGTATTCACCCATGTTTTAGTGAATATCACACGTTGCTGCAATTTTAGCATGGTGTGAATGCGAAAGGACGCAGAAATTATGAGGTAAATGCGACAGACAGACGCTCTGTGAAAATATCAGTCATGTGGATCTCCAAATATTAGTATAAAGTGCCTACGGGTAGAACATAAGTGAAAACATTGGGTGGAAGTATATAAATCTGCCCTAAGTTGAAACTTACATAGAGAGGGTTGTTTGATGCGATATTCTGTCGCTCAGTGCAATAAATACGGCCCGTTATTATATATTTATTATTATGTGACATTCTTACGGGTATAATATAAGTTCAAATTATTGTATATGATGATGTATATTCTAAGTCAAATATTCATAGCGTGTCTATAAAGATAAGATTTCCTGACGCTTAGTCGAATGAATAAGGCACGTATTAGTCAAAATAAAAGACAGCAAGTGATAAAGTGAATAATTAGTATAAAAGTGTGTGAGTGAATTAGTATATAAGTGTGTGAGTATTATGTATGACGAAACATTCCTTGCGAGGGTATTTTCAGGCGATATTCTCACGCTCACTTGAATAAATAATGGCAGTAAGTATGTACAGTGCATTCTAGGGGTGTAAACGTGTGTAATGTAAGTGGGAAAATATAATTGGAGTGAATAAATAAAGTAGATGATGAAACAAGAGTGTTTGAGATCGTGGTTGCTACGTGAATAGGCGCTAGCATATCGCTAAATGCCCTCGTAATGAATGAAAATAATTGAAAACCTTTACAGTGGTGGAGGAAAGGTCCTATGTAAATGGGAAAATAATTGGAAAGTGATAAAACAATTTGGTATGTTGAAATACGAGTCATAGCGAGTGCGCTTACTAAGCTGATGTGCGCTAAACTTATGCTGCATGTCATCATAATGAATGAAAACATCTGAAAACACTTACAAACAGTTGTAATTGGTAAATTGTCATTGAAACAGAAGTATACAAGTAGAAAAAATGATAGGTTGACTCATACCAGAAACTTAGCATATAGCATGTTACGACTCGGACCAAACTCGCTATGCTCGCGCGATGGTACAATGCTTATTTTTCCTATATATGTGTCTGAAATCCATTATATTGTTACTGTTATTGTTTATTAGTTCAAATTCAATAAATGTAGAGGTGTTGTGTGTTGTTTCTCCCATTATTCTTTACCATAGAAAACGTAAACGCATATCCAGCCCATTACAGAATACGATACTTGCGGGGGGAAACCGCACCTGTACAGACCACTTATAGACCGCAGGGACCACTTTCTTCATGATTTTCCATCGTTTCTCGACCTAAGCGGAAGTTTTAGAAAAAAAAAATTTCCAAAAAGGCTCGGGACTGGGGGATGTCATAGGTGCGGAAAGCCTCGGGACGTGACGGGTTAAATGAGTTAGTAAGGTGTTTGGTGTGATGAATGTTTCAAGGCCTGTGCATGGAGGATACTGCGGCGTACCCCGACCCCTCGCTGGCCTCGTCCCCATTCCTGCCTCTCGTGCCAGGGTCACCTACTTTCATCAACAGATCATCAAACCCCACAAAGTCAAAATCTTCAGGAAAGTCCTCAATGTCATCAATGTCATCATCTAATCAAACCCTCTCTGTTGTTCTTCTTCTACTGGCTGGCTTCGTGAAAGAGAGTGAGCGATGAGTGACTGATGGTGGGCATTCACTCAGTCGTGATACTGTTTCTGGCATTTCTTGAAATCTGATTTACAAGTCCAATCATTAGTCATTTATTCTGATGGCTGCTCTCTTTCCATCTCAACAGACTTGAGTTGTGGCAGAAGTGCCGACCACGCATTTTAACGGTTGCCAATGTCGTATTATTCCAGATATTGACGAAGAAATTTACGGCCTGCTGATTGCTATATTTCTTCCAGAATGCAGCAACAGTAATTATGGTTGGGGTTGCAGGTATGCCAGGTGGAGCAGGTGAGTCAGGTGTGGCAATGGAGGTGGAGGGGACAGCAGCAGGTGAGTCAGGGGAGGTGGTGAGGGGAGGATCCTCCATCTCCTCCTCGCTACTGCTCACATTTTTGGGAATTTCCTTCACATCTTCTTGTTTGTCTGTTTCATTCCTTATCTTGTTATGGACATATTTGTAGTATAACAACTTGGCATTTGTGAAATAACCATTATTCAAGTGAATCCAAACGTTACTATAGACACTGGGTATCTATTCTAACTTATCATTATCGCCTGTTAATTTCTTGATGGTGCTTCTCTGTGTAGATGCGGAAGGTTCTGTCTAGTGAACTCGGAATCTCTTCCATTCATTGCTGGCACAGTTCCATGCTCTCAAATTCCTCCTTGAACCTATTCAGGGCACACAGGATTCGACTAATCCTAGGCATTGGCAAATCACTCTCCATCAGAGGTGGGTATCGCTCTCGGGTTCACACTGGAAAACACTGGTTTTGGGCAGCTTTTTCCTGCCACCTCATGTCGTGTGGGTGTGACTCGCATACTCTGCTTAGGAAAATATTAAAAATAGGTCCTCGCGCACTAGGGGTTTCGCATACTAGGGGTATGTACTGTATATATACTGTATATATATATATATATATATATATATATATATATATATATATTATATACATATATAGATAGATCGATATAAAGTAGTGAACTCTAAATTATCAGGCATAATTCAGCCACCTCATAGGCTGGATATTGCAGAACACCAGATATTGCATAGCACCCCTCCATCGGCTCAACAATTGTCAAGCTGGATCATGTGCGACTATCCATCTCGACCATGTATTCTAAAAATGTTCCCATTAATAACATGAAAATTAAGCATAAAATACAATACAGTACTGATAAAGTATTGTAATGCAATATAGTACAATCCCAGTTAACCGGGTTGTTTTGGGAATTTACCTTCCTGGTTACCCGACATCTGATACAGTATACTGTACTCATATACAGGCACACACTGAGATACAACACCCCTAGATATGATACCCTGGCTTAGCGATGGGGGTAGAAATACCACCCATCCCCGCCGATCGATGGCCAAACCCTGGTATAACAATGGGTTTGTGTTTTAAAACCAATTTTGATGATATTTTAGACTTAAATTTTGAGTTTAAGCTGATTTATAAAATGTTTTTAGACTTAGAGTAATATGTTTTTGTCAAACGTGGGGTGAACATTATCATTTTGGAGTACAGTTTACTAAGTTTTATTTTTTCCAGACATAATTTTAATGATTTTTAGACACTATTTTTGGGATTAGATGAGTTATACACTGCTTTTGGGTTTAGTTTAACTTGTTTTAAAGGTACTTGGTTTAGGTTAGCTAGAAACTTGTTTTTGGACTCATTTAGGTGGGTTTTGGACTTGGCTGGAGGGAAAACCCAAGGCTCAAAAACACATCCCTATAATTTGCAAGTTAAATCTACCCCAGCATATGATACCCCGCCTGACGAAGGGTTTTTACTTAACCAATTGCATCATTAAACCGGGGTATGCCTGTACTCTTATACATACGCTATATTACTGCAGTATATACAATACCACTCATATCCAGGGCCACACAAACAATATTATTGGAAACATAACCTCCTCTTAAACATACCATAGATATAACACACATGATTGCAGTGTCTCGCAGCAGCGCAAAATGCACATGGTAAGTTCATTTTGTTAAACAGTATTTGTTATTTTATTCACAGAACATGGAAAAACAAACTAAAGAAATAAATATTGCGCATTGGCAAACTGACAGTTTGGAAAGTAGTGTTGTACAGTACAATTATCACGACTCCCTTGCTCACAGTTGTGTATACAGCTGTGACCCATCAACTTATTCCTCACCTGACTGCCATCACTCAACCCCTCACTTGCCACTCAGGTGCTTTGCAGATAGTTCAGTAAATGCGTATGAACTGCAAGTGCAGTAATTTTATCCAACAAAGCAAACCTTCATTTCTATCAGCAATATTTTAACATCTCTGTCAGTGCACATGTGTCCTAAGATGAATATATACATCATCTTACAATGCTACATAAATTGATAGTGGCAATGGTATGCCCGAGGTTAGAATATGTTGTCGTGATGTCGTCTCCCCACTTAAAGAAACATATAAATAAATTAGAGAAGGTGCAAAGAGTGACTACAAAAATGATACCAAGCTTAGGGACTTGCAGTATGATGAGAGACTGGTGAGGCTTAAATGGACTACATTAAAGGAAAATAAAGAAAGAGGAGATATGATAATGATGTATAAGTGTACACACAGCATAGAGAACACTGACAGAGAATATTATATCACTGGGGATGAGGGGAGAAGGAAAGGATATAGTTTTCAATAAAAGATAACAGCTTGCTCAGGTGATGTAACGAAATTATAGCTTTCCAAATACAAGTACAGTATAACCAAATGGAATGATTTGGTTGAAAATGTGGTTTGTGCAAAGAATATCCATGTTTTCAAAGCAAAGATGGATACACTCAACCCCCTGCTATCGCGCCTAATTGGTCACAGCAAACGGGCGTGATTGCTGAATACGCGATAGCTGAACTGAACAATCAATGGGAAAATTTTTAATTGTTTTTTTGGTGGCCCATATTTCTAACTTTTAACCGCTTTATGCCTGCGATTTCCTGCCAATCTCTCCTCCAACATGAAATAAAGCATTATTATATTAATAATAACAGTATAATGAATAAATAAACAACATAAAAGGCCATCAAACTTTTATAAGGATTAAGGCTTGGGTGGTTTGATGGGTTCCGAGGCTTGGGGGTGGCTTATTTGCTGCCAGATCTCTTTAACTGTCTCCATGATTTCTTAGTGTCCACAGCTAAAGGGGGTATCACATGGTACATCGTATCAGGAACGGCCGAGAAGATTTAAGTGGAACAAAACTTGAACGCTAGCACACACGTTTCTCATACTGTTGCCAGAGCTCCGTCTCAATTGTAAACACATGATTATTTTATCGACATCACAGTTTTCTTGGCATAGGAAATATTAACTCTTTATAAGGGTTTCAAAACGATTGATATTTATTCTAAAATACAGTATTAATAAGTATTCAGTGTTAGGCTAAATTTCAATGCTGTAGTATGATATATTCTTTCGAGTCGAATGGGTTTTGTTCACACTGTTTTGCCCATCGTATCCTCGGCAGGAATCCGTTCAGATGCATTCCAAATGCCCATGGTATCGTCGGTAATTTTACCATGTTACTGTTCCGATTAACCATTGTATCCTCTGCAAACTTTGTATGAAGTGCCGTGTGAATAAGTTTCGCTTAACCTGGCTTCAAACTCGACGCGAGATAGTGGTCTTGGGGTGCGTGATAGCACGTATGGTTGTGCATTTGATGTGTGCGTGATAGCAGATACAAGCGATAGCTGAACACGCGATAGCAGGGGGTTGAATGTAATTATATCGCTGAAAGTGGGGCAACATGAGCTAAGCTCAAATTCTGTGGAACACAAATAGGTTAATACAAATGGGTGTGTACACACACACACACACACACACACACACACAGGTCGCCGACAGAGACGGACCTCTTCCAGGATCGTGGGAATATAATCGCTGAATCTGCGACGAAAGGAAGCTCAGCCTATTTGTGGTTGTGTTAATGAGTGCGTGAGTGGTGGTCCTGTTGGACAGTAGTAAAAAAAAAAACACGGTTTCGGTCATAAAAGGGATCTTTATAGTGAAAACAGAGTCTCCATACGGTTGAATCATGGCGGAAACGGACGGTGCATTGTTTACAATTGGTGAGAAAGAGTTCAAGGGCTTCTGTGAAGAGGATGTGGGAAATGGAAGTATTAAGTTGAACCAGACAAGAATAGCAGGTGTAGAGAAAACAGCACAGAGGAATGTCCAGGAGATAAAAAAGGTATGGGCAGTAATTAAAGGGTTACAGGAACGGACCACAGAACAGGAAAACGAGATCAAAAGTTTACGGAATACACTGGAAAAAATTTGTACGCGCAAAGAAGAACAAGAAAGAGAAGTTACTGAATTAAAAGTGAACAATGAATCGGCCTCAAATGAAATAAAACAGCTTAAGAGGGAGAATAAGAGGTTGGAAGAGGAAAGGGACAGGATGAAAAGCAAACTAGATGAGTATGAATCCAAATCAAGAATACAGGACGAGCACATTAAAGAAATCAAGGAGCAACATAAGGGATGGAAGAAAATTCAGGAAGAGGGATATGTAAATTTGAGAGATTATAGAACAACAAAGCAAGGAAAAGGTGCAGAGGGAAGTGGTTAGGATGCTAAGAAGCAGGGAATCTTTAGTTAGGGATGTAGCAGATAAGAAAAAATGTATAATAATATCAGGAGTTAAAGAAAAATGTACGACAATAAGATCAGAAAGAGAAGCACAGAGTAGGGTTAAAGAAATAATATCAATATTCATGGAGGAAAACAACGAAGCTCAAGAAGAGATTGAAGAGGTGTTTAGGTTAGGAAAGTACGAGGAAAGAGGGGCAAGGCCATTGAAGGTAAAGTTCAAGTCCCAGGCAACAGCTAATGAAATTATCAGTAGAACATGGAAATTATCAGACAAGGAAGGGTTAAAAAACGTTTGGATAAGGAGAGATGCAAATGAGGAAGAAAGAGCTAAAATACAGGACTTAGTAAAGGAAGCAAAGGTAAAAAAACGAACAGAGAATGGAGGAAGAGAAGACAGTGTTTTATTGGAGAGTTATAGATCAGAAATTAAGGAAGTGGTATCGGCGGAGAGAAGGAGAAAAGAGGGTATAGAAAACATCAAATATAACTGGAAGGTGGCATATACTAATGTTGATGGTTTAATATCGGCAAAGCTAGAAATCAACGATTTTTTGAGGATACATGAACCTGATGTTATGTGCTTTGTAGAGACCAAGTTAAGAGAAGATATTGATGTTCAAATGGGAGATGGTAAATACAAACTGTGGAAAAGAGACAGAAAAGAAAAAACGGGAGGAGGAGTGATGATAGCAGTGAAGAACATCATAAATGTAGATACCGTGGAAATGGGAGAAGGCAGGGCCGAAGTGATAAATATGAAATTAGTAACTGGAGAGAACAACAAGAGAGATATGCCAGTAGTGTATGTTCCTCCTGAGACAAGAGCATGGAGTGATGATGAATACCAGGAAATGCTGTCAGACATGGCAAGTTATTTACAGAAACTGATTGAGAAAAGCAACAATATAATTTTAATGGGTGACTTCAATTGTAAAGAGGTGAACTGGGAGGAATGGGACTCAGGAGGCGGCGTGGATTCGTGGGGCACTATATTATCAAATAACAATGAACAATGTGATGACGCAATGGGTCAAAGAAGAGACACGGTTTCGAGGTGAGGACACACCAGCAAGACTAGACTTACTGTTTACCAGAGAACCCGATGTAATAGAATCCTTGAAATATCTGTGCCCTATTGGAAAAAGTGATCATGTGGTCATTGAGTTCCAGATGATAACAGGGAACGTGGAGCCAAGAGATGATCTTTATAGGCAGGGAAGGTACAACTTTGGGAAAGCAAACTTTACAGGATTGAGAAAATTTTTCGAAAATGCAGATTGGAGAAAATTCAGAGAAACAAGAGAGATACAGAGGAAGTGGGATATTTTTCTAGACCTCTATAATTCGGGAGTGGAAATATTTGTGCCAAGAGTAAAGGGGAAAGAAAACAGGAAAAATGAGTGGTTTAATAGAAGGTGTATGATAGCAAAAAAAGAGAGAGACACGGCGTGGAACAATTGGAGAAAAAGAGGTAACAACAGAACAAAGGAAGAACATAAAAGAACTAGAAATGAATACACAAGAATACGCAGAAAAGAAGAAAGGAATTTTGAAAAAGGTATAATAGACAAATGTAAGGATGAACCAAAACTGTTTTATATATTTGCTAATGGCAAACTGAAACAAAAGGAAGGAATCACCAAACTGAAAGTAGAAGGAGAGGTCTATAAGGATGTGGCAATGCAAACAGAAATAATGAACAAACATTTCCAATCAGTTTTCACTAGTGAAAAGGAGTTTGTGGAAGGGGAGGGAGTGACTAGAAATGTAGTGATAAAAGATATAAAAGTGGAAGTGCAGGATGTGTATAAATTACTAGAAACTCAAGATGTAAGGAAAGCCCCAGGACCAGATGGAATCTTTAATTGGGTAGTGAAGGAATGCAGAGAACAACTGGCAGATAAGATTCACAGTTTAATTGTGTGTTCTCTGGAAGATGGGAAAGTGCCTCAAGAGTGGAAGAGGGCAAATGTGGTACCGATTTGTAAGGGAGGAAACATGGAAGAACCCCTGAATTATAGACCAGTGTCCCTGACCAGCATGGTCGCAAAATTGTGCGAAAGAATCTGAAAGACAGATGGATAAAATATCTGGAAGAGATGAATATTTTGGCTGATAGTCAGTTTAGATTTAGAAGTGGAAGGTCATGTGTTTCCAACTTGTTGAGTTTTTACTCAAGAGCGATTGATGTGCTACAGGAAAGAGATGGATGGGTGGATTGTGTGTATTTAGATTTGGAGAAGGCCTTTGACAAGGTACCCCATAAGAGACTAATGTGGAAACTAGAGCATATAGGAGGACTGAAGGGGAACCTCCTGGAATGGATGAGAGACTTTTTGAGGGACAGACAAATGAGGACAGTAATAAAGGATAAGATGTCTGGATGGAGGGAAGTAACAAGTGGAGTCCCACAGGGCTCGGTGTTGCCGCCAGTAATGTTCCTGATTTACGTAAATGATATGGTAGATGGAGTGAACAGTTATGCAAGTCTGTTTCCTGATGATGCAAAGATCTTGAGGAAGGTAGAGGTTGAGGAGGATTGTAAAATGCTGCAGGAGGATCTGGATAGGATACACGAATGGAGCCGGATGTGGGAAATGAAATTCAATGCAAAGAAATGTAAAATATTGGAAATGGGTAAATGTACCAAGAGGCCATAACTGAATTATTTGATAGGTAATGAACCAATCACAAAAGTAAGAGAAGAGAAAGATTTGGGTGTGCTGGTCCAGGACAGTCTGTCACCTGAAAAACACATTAACAAGACAGTTAGAGAGACATATAAACTCCTGACTAATATAAGAGTAGCTTTTCATTATATGGATGAGGAGATGAAAAAATTGATAGTGACCATGATTCGCCCCAGGTCAGAATATGAAGTAGTAGTGTGGTCCCCACACAAAAAGAAAGATATAAACAAGATTGAGAGAATACAAAGAACAGCAACCAAAATGATCCCCAGTCTGTCAGATCTGTCATACAGAAAGAGGCTGGAAAAGCTGGAGTTGCCTTCCTTAGAAGAAAGAAGAAAGAGAGGCGACATGATTGCAGTGTTCAGGACCATGATGGGAGTAGATAAAATTGACAAAGAAGATCTGTTTTTATGGGATAAGAGAGTAACAAGAGGACACGGGATGAAACTGAAGAAGCCAAGCTGCTTGAAGGATATCAAGAAATATAGTTTTCCTTATAGATGTATAGACCCGTGGAATAGCCTGGACAAACAGATCGTCCAGTCTAAAAACTTAATCGAGTTTAAAGCTAAATTTGACTTATTGAGAAATGGAGACGGGACCCCACGAGCGTAGCTCATTTCCTGTATATCACAATTAGGTAAATACAATTAGGTAAATACACACACACACACACACACACACACACACACACACACACACACACACACACACACACACACACACAAAGAACAAGTAGTGTATATGGACTGGCACACAAAAGAACTCTGTCTCTCTAAAGCAAAGCATTACCAGTTCTGGAACAGTCATCCTTCATCTCCCTTTTCCTGAATCGCAGTCTTTGAAATGCAGTATGTCTACGCATCTAACAATTGACTGACCTTTATTTTGGCTTTCTTTTGTTTGTATTTTTTGGAAAGGTACTTCATTTGTAGGTTTCCTGTCTGTGGTTCCTTTATACAACACATAAAAAGGTGCCTGTCTGTGGTTCCTTTATACAACACATAAAAAGGTGCACTTTCCTCAGCAATCTTTCTTACAACAGAAAAAAACCTGAGCATAAGCCACTGACCTGAAATCATCAACGCCTCTAAATGAGTTCCTACGCCCATCATCCACAAAGAGAAAATGGGTGTGGTCTCCATTGAGAGAAAGTGGCTTCAATGACTCCACCTTCTCCTCTACTTTGTATCTGTCAGGGGTGAAATTAAAGCCAGATTACAGTACTTAAAGACAGCAAGACAGATAAGCAGTTTCACACAATGCTTAGCTGTTCACCTCTGTTTTATTCAAATATAAGCTGTCATCCCCAGTTCTACCATGTGGTGGCATCACCCAGTTGAATAATCTTAATTTGTGCTTTTTACAACATGCTCTAGAAGAAAATATCAAAGATGATGCTGAAGCAGTATTTTGTATGTTACAGTATTATCTAAATTTAACCAATGACCTTGATCTACAGTATGCCCACTGTTAATTGCCGGTAGCAGAGGTGCAGCATGTGGGAAAAATATTGTAATCAGTTTCAGTGATGCCTTATAATTTTGAATATTTCAAACATGTAGTCAGCCTCCACATAACGTTTGACTGTATAAGGACAACTATGCTGCTGAATCTATTTATCTATCTATGGCCAGACACCATAATCCAATAAGGGGTGGTCGCTTGTCTTTGAGTTAGCTGTTTTAAGGGGAAGGGTACTAACACTCTGCCAACCCACTTGCTAACATGTAGGGAACATGTCTAGGTTAGTTATATGGTTACCACCCAGCACTGCAAAGGTTTCCTGGCTTAAAGGAAACCATTTAGTTTGTCACTCAGTGTAAAGCCATATGAAAAGGAGCTTTGGTAAAATTAAACACTGGATTGTAGTGATTAGACTAACTTAACCAACTTAACCTATCCTAACCTGGTCTTACTGGGGGAGGACTTCATCACCCAGACCTTGGACTGCCACTATACCTAACCTTGAGAACCCCAGGTACCTATCAGGCCAAAACTCAATCTCAGTTCTAAACTAACAAATCAATACAGGCATTTGAATATTGCACAAAAAACAAAAATGTGCATTAGGAGAGTGGCAACAAGCTTAGGTTTAGGCACTAACTTTGTTGGAAAGAAAACAGGATAAATGTTACATAGGTTATTACCAGTTTCTAAGTATTCCAGCAGTGAAATTTTTGAAATGCCCAGTTTTTGTAGTAATCCATGAAACATAACAACGAACCTGTGAAAGAGTCATATTAGTAAGAATGAGAGAAAAGCATTCTGGAGCTGAATGCTAATCATCCGCCAGAATATGCTGCTAGCCAAGTTACAAGTGCGGCCCCCCAGGGGTAGTGGGGGGCTGAGAGGTGGCGCCCCTCCTTCCCGGAGGGGGAAACGGATGCCCTGGGGGAGCCGGAAGACTTTGGCCATATCTTGATACTGAACCCTGAAGGTTTCATGTAGATACCAAAAGCAGGTCATTAGATATAATAGTGCTAAACGCAGGCAATAAGATCTCTTTGGCAGCCATTCTGGTGACCTTGACCTTGACCCCTACTGCCCATTTTCAAACTTATCCAAGATTTTGGCCATATCTTGATACCCTGAAAATTTCATGTTGATAGCTCAAACCATTAATGAGATATAATAGGAACAGATACACACACACACACACACACATACACACACACACAGAGGTGGGCAAAAACATTATCGCTCTGCCTTGGTAAAGGCAGGTGATAAATATGAAGACCCACATCCCTATGGTAAATATTAATGAAGCCTTTCTTCACTGAGGTAAATGAATACCTCAGACTGGTGCACTGCCCCTTTGCTGGACTACTTCAAATTCAGTATTATCCTTGCAAAGAGGTAATGACCAGAACTGCAATGCATATTTCATGTTGGGAATAATTAAGCCCATGGATAATGTGATAAATTATATCTACAATCTTAGTTCATGAACAGTGTACAATATACTGTGGGGGACAACAATTTCAGTCCAACCTGAGCACTCCTGAAGAATGCTGCATCCTCACAGTAAACAGTTTCAATACTTGGATAGTTGTATTCCGTCCATTTGAGTACTCATGCCAACGTGAAACAAGATACACTTTTGGCTGATTAATTTCAAATACCTGGGTACAGTGACAGAAAAGGGAGGAAAATGTGCAAAAAGAAGTGGAAAGTAGAGTGACACAAGGAAGGAAAGTAGCTGGTGCTATGAAGGCCTTGATTAAAAACAGAGGCTTGAGTGTTGCAGGTGTGCAAGGCTTACATGTAGGAGTGTTAGTGATAAATTTAACATATGGATGGGAGACTATGGTGTAGAATGAAAATGAAAAGTCAAGAGTAACAGCAGTGGAGATGGGACTGCTGAGGAATGTATATGGGGTTTAGACAGTGGATAAGATATGGAATACTGTGATTCATGAAAGATGCAGAGTGGGGTAGTCTGTCAACACCAGAATTGAAGAGAGTGTACTAAGATGGTTGGGTCATGTGGAGAGAATGGATGACAACAGAGTGGTGGAAAAGGTACATCTGAGCGAATTTGAAGGAGGGATGAGGCAATGTAGGCAAAGAAGAAGGTGGAGGGATATGGTGGATAAGTGTGAGAGGAAGAGAGGTATGGAAGTTGGTGAGGCTAAGGGACTGACAAGAGACCCAGCTGGCTGGATGAGTTTTATGAAGAGAAGCTCATAACCATAGATTTGGCACCCCTATTTAACATGTGTTCAGAATGACTATCAAATAGGTATACATGAAGCTACAGAATGTGGTGAAACTTTTTTGGCCTGTCTGATGATGCCAGGATTCTATGGGCTTGAATGATAAGTGAATGGAAGTGGGGCCCACTGAACTGGGCAAACTTAGGCTGTCTGGACATTGCTACTCCTCACCCTGTCCTAGGGTGGGAAAGGAGGTCTGGATGATGATGATGATTATACAACCTACTCACATTCTTGTACTGCATCATAGTGTACCATACAAATATGAAATGACCAAGGGAGATTGTCATCCCCAAACTTTTAAACATGGCCTATAATCTGATGTTATAAATTTTTTATTTCCTATAATACAGTGGTCCCTCAAGTTTAGCGATTTAATTAGCCTGGCAAAACTATCGCTAAATGCGAAATCTCTATATGCAAAGTGTACTTTATATGGAAAAATGTCAATTAGTCTGTGCTCATCCTCCAAGTCACCCTTTTGACCCCCAATTTCATACTTCAAGTGCTGAAAATGAAACACAGTGTATTAGCAATACATTATACAGATACAGTACTGTATGGTTATACATCTACTCTCCAGTAAAAAACACCAAATGTTCAGCACTGTGAGAGAAAAAAAAGCACCCAAGGTCGCCAGACGTTCACAACAATGATAACAATGGCGGCCTGGTGGCGGATGGGCAAGGCATTTCACGCCTCACATCGCTAAATATGCAAGATTAGTACCTGTTCTCACCTATTGCTAAACACGAAATCGCTACCTTGAAACACGCTAAATGCATGGGACCACTGTATACATGTACCTTGGCATTTACTGTATAGCGAGGATCTATTGTATAAAAAATGTAAATTACACCCATTTTACACTAATCTGGCCCATAATTCCATCCTTTTACTGCTTATTTCACATGTTTGTCATAGCACTTCTACATGGCTAGTACTGTAAGGTGTTACTATAGTCTGTCATTACAACTCAACAAGTATGAGAGGAAGAGGGCAATTTCATGCCAGGTCAGAACAAACAGAGTAGGACACACATGTAAACCAACCCATTGCACCCATTTAACTGACATTGTTCGTATGTCTTGTCCAATGAAATCTGCTAAATAAAGGGTCTACTGTACATGAATATGCTATTGTACTCATTTTCCATTTATTTTCAAACAAGTGCTTGATATCCCATCTTAGGGGGAACCCTCGGATATATATATCTATCAGCTTTAATGGACCTAGCTTTCCCCGTATTAGTATCTTACAGCAAGGGTCTACTGTACTCATACACCACACTGGCCTCTCTCTCCATATCAACCTCACCCACCCCCATGCCCCCCCATGGCCAGACAGCTAACTAAGCCACTGGTGACTGTGTGTGAAAGTGATAGTGAAGGTGCAGTAAGTGAATGATTCAGTGGGTGCCTGATACAGCAATGGCATGACTGAGGAGTATTAGTGAAGTAGTGGCACTGCTCAACTTAGGTGTCCATCCACCCTTTGTGGCATGGTGTGTAAAATGAGTACCCAGGGGGGGTAACTCGGGTAACCTGATGATGCAGTGGCCTTGCATCTTAGGATATTGGATGAAAAGTCCTCCACAGGCTCAAGGGCCTAAGTTACGGAGATGAGCATTGCAGCTAAGTGCCTACTAGTGTCTGCTCTAACATTTACCTTCACTGTTAATGGCAGAGGAAGAGACACCATGCCAGGATCCCTAATCTCTTCAACATAGGACAGTTAACAGGGAAACTACCGTGCACCTTGTGGTCTAGTGGTTAGAACATTCCAGTCATAATGACAAGTGACAGCTTTGCCACACACATGCACATCAAAGTATGTGGATGTTTTCTGATCATGGAATGGTACCACAAGGACCTTAAATGTACTGGATTACAACAGCCCTGAAATGGGGCCCTACACCTCAGAAGGGTTAACATGAAACTGGTTTTTATTTTCTGTGTGACCATGTTTGGGAAACATGAAATAAAAATTAATATACAATTAGTATGAGCCAAATATATCATTGCAGTACTGTCATAGGTGATCTTCAGGACCAGATACCAAGCCAATCAATCTTTTGATTGACTTAGATAACAAGAGGGAGACACTGTAAAGATATAGTAACAAAAGACAATTGAAAGTGATGAATCAAAGAATAAGTAATATGAAACTGATAAAGCAGAGGGGAAAAAATTAATGAAGTAATGATGAAAAAGATGGGGGAAAGACAACATGACATATGCATGTCTATCCACCTATCTGTTATTCAAACCCAACTGCTAAGGTTCATTTGCTTGGAAGGTCCACAGCAATATTCATGATGTTTATCTGAAGACATGCATCAAAGAAAGGAGGTTCTATAGTCATGACTTGCTATATGACAGGGCTGCATCACATGAAAACCTATCATGTAATAATTTATTGTACAGTAAGGTCAATACAACATGAGTTCAGTGAGATTAGGGAGGGGTGCCTTCAACCGCGAAACCTAAAATTTAAAATAATCGAACCTTTCCAGGCTTTCCCTCAGCATCCCTCAGTAGTACCATGCTTTCCATTATGGGCAGCATGCTTGCCAGACACGAATTCCATGTCACAAGTTTAAGTAGTTCACACACAGAAAATTACCACTTCATTTAATATTGCACACTGCACTGTTTGTTCCACACTTACACTCTTATTTAGTGATGGAAATGGTGTTTCAGTGGCCTTTCATGCACAAAATGGAATGAAAGGCAGACAATCATGGCAAATGTTAACACTGTACAGTCATCTTAGCTCAATCAGCTGCCTGAGGGGTATCATCCTCACCTGACTTGGAGATTATGTATGTAAGATTGATATGATCTCCTTGTCACAAGTTTCAGTACACTGTATTTCACACACAAAAAGTTATCACTTCACTTAATATCACACACTGCACTATTTGTTCAGCATCTGCACTGTTATCTGGACATAGCAATGGTGTTTCAATGGCCTTTCATGTGCAAAATGGAATGAAAGGCAGACAATCATAGTGAATGTACACACTGGGCAGCCATGCTGGCTCAAACAGTGGACTGTCGACTTGCATGCATCGCCACGTCTGCACAAGATTCTGGAAGGTGACCATCACAATTATCATTCTAGCAAAATCAACCAATTTTGTATTGTTCGTATTGTATATAATGGCTCCAACGTGCTTGCATGAATTGGCCTTGACCACCTAATGGCAGATCTCCATGTTGCTCTATTTCGGGCAGCCTCCCTATTCAGTCCCTTATCCCTGAGGTCACACTCTGTGACCTCATCCCACGTCTTTTTCAGTCTCCCCCTCGCAACCCCACCCCTGAAGTTCATATTTCTCACTTTCCTCACCCAACTGCCATCCTCCATCCTCTCCATGTGCCCAAACCATCTCAATCTGCCCCTTTTCATCACAGCACCAGTACTCTCCAGTCCCATCCTTCCTCTCAACTCTTCAATTGTAAACCTAGGCCATGCATTCAAGGATGCACTACACATCCACCTAATCATTATCATTTCTGTACATCTAAGCCTACGAATATCCTCTTCCTCTACTGCCCAGGTTTCACTGCCAAACACCATTACACTCCTAACACAAGCTGCATACAAAGATCTCTTAGCACGAAGGGAGAGCCCTCTCAATGTCAGGAGAGGAAACAGCTCCTTGAGCTTCCTCCAACCACTCCTTACCCTTGCCACAGAGCTAGCTTCATCCCCACCTCAAGCACATAACATGTTTCCCAAATAACAAATCTCTTCCACACACTCAAGAGGCTCACCAGCAGGATCAATTCTTTAACGCCTGACAATCTCCACTTGCTCTCCCAAACACTCAGCACACATGAAATCAGCATTATCTCACAGTCTATCTCCATTGCCACTATAACTCTTATGCATCCACTTATCACAAATACTGCACAAGATGTAGTACTTCCCACACCCTTGTGGCATATTACACATGGCCACCCTCCCCTTGCTTTGACAGTACCACCACCAGCCCTAGATATCATCACTTTTGTTTTATCCACTTTTGTTTCATCTGAAAAGGGATATAACTTTTGAATTATCGCTGAAGCAATTTATCACATGGCGAAGTCGTATCACAAGACTTGACAGTAGACTAACCATCCCATTCCATTCCTCCTCATTCCACTCTGGGGCTACAAGCAACACAAGTGCTGGCTGTTGAGGGAGAGGGGGGGTCATTGTATCCCTATGCAAATACAAGAAAAGGGGTTTTGAGATTCCAATTCCAGTTCATTTTAGTAGTGCTGTACAACACATACTGAATACACTGTGGGTAATTACTTCCTAATCTCACAAATAATCATTAAACCCCCTCCCCGCATAACACACATACTTTGTAGAGTCAATTAACTTCTTCACTTCAAAAGCACTCACCTAACTGAGGCAAACTTGCTGACATCCGGATTGACAAGGAGCTCCCTGTCACGGATGTAACCCCAGGGTACGACTCCTAGGCATCTGATACCACGAATCATGTGATCTCGCTCCTGTGGAGTAGAATACTGATGCAACTGGAGAAAATGCTGAGTTGAGGTTTCCTGCTATAAATAATCCCAATGTTGTGACTAGACTTGACTCTGTGATAATCCTGATATTGAGACTAGACCTGATGCTGTGACTAGATCTCATTCTGGTGCAGTTCCTAACGCTGCGACCAGTCTTGATGCTGTAGTAGAATTAATGTTGTGCAGAATCCCAATGCTGTGACTAAACTTAATATAATAACTTGGCCTAACTGACTGAGACTAAATGAAGAGGTGAGAGAGTGGGAGTATGGATGGGGTATATGGGAGTAGGTGAGAGTGAGAGGACAAAAAAAAGTGTATGTACTGTTGTGTACAGAAGATGGTAGGAAAATAAGAGAGAGATGGATAAGTTGGTTCAAGGATTGTGTGAGTAAGACTGAAAGCAGGAATACAAATGTGAGTAAGAATGAAAATAGGAATACAAATGTGGGCAGCTGTGTGCGTATTTGCACCAATGGAAGACCATGCAAGAAGAATGAAAGAAGAGTTCAGGGAAAATGTGGAAGCATGCATGGGAAAGTCTGAGAGGAATGAGAGCATTTTTGATTGGAGATATGAATGGAGAAGCAGGGAATGTGAAGGTGAATGGAGTAGCTGGTGAGTGGGGTGTGCCTGTAGAAGTGGATGAGAATGGCAGTGCTCTAGTGGACATTTGTGTGGGGAGGGGGTTGTTGATGGCCAATACTCACTTCTGACACAAAAGGATCCATAGGTATATGTGGTGAGTGATAGAAGGGTGGGTGATGAAATGAATGAATGGGAGGCAATGACTGATTATGCATGTATGGATAAGAGATTCAGAGGGTATGTAATGGATGCAAAAGCATACAGAGGTTGGGGGAGCGGACATTCTGACCACCACTTGGTGGTGGTGAAAGTCAGAATAGAAATGCGATGGATGAATAGCAAGAGGAAAGGGCAGGAGGAAGTAGTCCATACAAGGAGGGTAGAAAAGTTGCAAGAGGATGGAAAAAAGGCATAATATAAGAGAGAAGTGAAGGAGCAATTAGGTTAATATGATTTGGAGCAGATGGGGGAGGTGGAAGGCATGTACAAGATATTCACAGAAGAAATCTTTGCCCAGGTGAGGTGCTGTGTGGAGTGAAGCGAAGATGAAACGGAATGCATGGAAGAGCATGGTGGAATGAAGAGGTGAGACAAGCTATGGTACAAAAGAAGAAAACATATGGTCAGTGAATGGGATGCAAAGGCAAGGAGGAAGTTGAGAGACAGAAGAAAGAATTATATGCAGAGAGAAAGAGAGAGATGAGAAGATTAGCAGGCGAAAGTAAGAAGAAAGTGGATGAGGAATTTGGAAGGAATTAGGGTATTAGTGTAGAGAATGTATGAAAATGTTCTGGAAGAGAGTTGGACAGGGTGATAAAGAAGTTAGCTGGGTAGTGGAAGATAAAAATGGTAGATTGACAATGGAGAAGGGAGAAAAAGTGAGCAGATGGAGAAAACACAGAGAATGAAAGTAATGTGAGTATAAGTGGCTGGGGAATGGCTGGGAGAAAGAGGGAGGTGAGAAGGGGGGAAGAGATCAGCAGGATGGAAGTAGAGGAAGCAATGAAGAAAGTCGAAATGGGGAAAGCCTCAGGAAGTGTGTGGTGACATGCTGAAGCATGGGGGTGAAATATTAGCAAAATGGATATGGAAGATGTGGTGATTGGCCTGGAAAGAGGGCACAGTCCCAGAGGATTGGAAGTCAGGTATGATTATTCCCCTGTACAAAGGAAAAGGGGGCAAAAAGAAGTGTGTGGTAATCATAGGGGCATTTGTTTTCTTAGTGCAACAGGAAAAGTATATGGTAGGATACTTATTGTCAAAGTTAGGGAAATAACAGAGGAATTTGTTGGAGAAGGACAGGGAGGCTTTAGGAAAGGAAAAGGTTGTGCAGATCAGATATTCATCCTTACATCTCTAGTGGAAAAGTTTCTGGAGAAGGGAAAGAAGTTGTAAGCAGCCTTCATGGATTTGGAGAGAGCATATGACAGAGTGGATGGAGAAAGAATGTGGAAAATATTAAGAATATATCGAGTAAATGGGAAGGTGTAGAATGCCATGAGGAGTATATATGAGGGTGCTAAGGCTGCAGTGCATGTGGATAATGAACTGAGTGAATTTTTCTATCTGAATGTTGGACTGAAACATGGATGTGTCATGTCTCCATGGTTGTTCAATCTGTATTTGGATGGGGCTATAAAAGAGGTACAAGGTAGGGCAGTAGATGTTGGAGTGACCTAATGAGGGAGGGCATAATTTGGAAACTTACTGTTCTGTTATCTGCAGATGATACTGTGTTGTTAGGTGAAGATGAAGGAGAACTGCAAGGCTTAATGAATGAGTTTGGGAGAGTGTGGAAGATATGGAATAAAAATGTGAATGTAGGGAAGTGAAGTTATGGTCTTCGAGAGAAATGAAGTCACTGAACACACAGTGAGGTTGGATGACAAGGAAATGGAAAATGTGAATGCATTTAAGTAGCTGGGTGGTGTGATAAGAAAGGATGGAAATTTGGAAATGAAGTGCTTGAAAGGGTACAACAGGGATGACAGGTTGCTGGTTCCTTGAAAGCAGTGATATGAAACAGGGAAGTGAACATGGAAGTAAAAAGGTCGCTGCATGATAATACAGTGAGGCCCCCTTGGACAGCGACCTTATTAGTCCACCAAAATAGCCGCTATCCATGAAATCGCTATCTGAGGGGCAAACTTCTAACCTAAAAAAATTAATACAGTCCTGGACTCCTTCAGCTATACCCCTAGTTTCCTCCATTAACCCTTAATATCACGTCATATTTCTTCAGTAATAAGATAAACGTATACTACATACTCAAAGAAGATTAACAAATTTATTTTTAATTCATTTTGAGTGGTTCTTACTGATAAATATAGTTATCACACTGTTGCAACCTGCTATAGCTGCAAAAAATAAATACTGCATGCACTCCAACTAAACCCTAAATTCCTACTGTGAACACTAATAAAATAAACTTTCACTTAACATAAAAGGATAAACACACTTTTAAATCAATTTTGCTATTTATTGTTAAAATTACTGTCATGCTTGGTGGTTACTGTACTGCAGCAGACTAGCGACCATGGCCCTGACTCTGCTCACTCTCAATCTCTTGTCCCTAGTCTTCCTCTCGTCCCTCATATCGTAACACACGCAAACGAACTTCATTCTTGATGCGATGGGCCTCTGTTTCCTCATCTTCCCAACCATCATATAGGTCCTCCTCAAGCTGAACAGGGGGCATGTTGACATCGTCCTCTTTGTCTGACAAGGCATTCAAAATGGCTTGTCTTTGTGCCTCAAACCTTTCTTGCTGCTGACTTAAAAACCGTGTGATCAGTGTCTGGCGCCTTGCATTTATTTTGTCATTCAGGATCTCGGTGAAGATTTTCATCAGATCTCGGAAATACACTAGGGCTTGGTCTTGACAGATAAAATGGAGAGAGGTTATCTTGTCTTGAACTTCGGACAGTACGGCCAGGATTTCACACAAATCCTTCACTATTGACTCATTTGGTTTCTTTTCTTCTTCCATATCTTCTTGCACTTCCTCTTCCTCTTCCTCATCTTGGTTCAGCATCTCCTCAGCAGTTTCTCCTCGATCTTCACCTCCTACCAAGTCCATGATTTCTTTGTCAGACACACACGAAAGTCCCGGCACAGTTCTGATTACATCAGCAGTCTCACGTGCCACCACCTGCAGCTCCTGTCTGGCTGCCTCGCCCACCTGTTTCAAATGTGGAAGCAGGGGGGCCCAAGCGTGTGGAATGGTGGCTTGATTGATATGGCCCCAAGCTTCACAGAACAAATCCACTGCATGCTTTATCTTAAAAGACTTCCAAAAGGCCTTGACGGTCATTTCCTCTTGATCCTCTTCCTCTTGACTTGCCTCTTGATCGGGTTCACTGCCGCTAGAGTTAGCCTCTTGGATCTCCTTCAGTTCTGGAAAGTTATCAGTCTTTTCCCTCAGTTTGCTGTGGAGCTTGCCATAGAAGAAGAGTTTAGTGTTAGCAATTAACTCTTGATCTAAAGGTTGAATTTTGGCGGTAGCGCTGGGAGGCATAAAAATAACCTGTATGCTAGGGTGGCAGTCTACCATGAAGCGAGCGTGCCCGGGTGCATTATCCAGGAACAACAATATTTCCCAGTCAATATTTTTCTTCTTGCAATACTTGCGAGTCTGGGGCACAAAAATCTTGTCTAACCACTTAATAGAAAGGCTTGAGGTCATATATCCAGTGCTGTTTGAGTACCACACACAGTTGGGGAGTTTGTTCATATCAAAGTGGTGGTAGGAATGTGGTTTGGCATATTTATTGACAATAAAGGGTTTCATTTTGATGTCCCCTGAAGCATTGCAGCAAAGCAGGACACTGAAGCGATCCTTGGCCATTTTGGTTCCAGCAGCCTGACGAAGGTTTTTGTGGGCATAGGTGGACCTGGGTGATTTCTTCCAATACACCCCAGTCTCGTCACAATTAAAAACTGGATCTGGGGTGTCCCCTCCTTCCTCCGTAATAGCCTTAGCAATTTGGGGAAATTCTTGTGCAGCTGTAGTGTCTGCAGATGCAACCTCGCCCTGGTAGAAAGCCAGCTTTACCCCACAGCGTTTTTTTAAACCTGTGTAGCCACCCACGTGAGGCATTAAAGGAGCAGGATTTTCTATATTTTTTTTTGCACATAGTCCCTGGTACACTGCTATTGCCCTTGCACGAATTTCTGGTCCATCAACACTTGCTCCTTTTCTTAATCGCCTTGCTAACCACTTCATTACATAATGTTCAGTCACCACTTAGAGTCTGTTTTTTTCGGTAGTGTCGTGCATGGCCCGTCTAGCTCCACCTGCACCACCCATAAAATACTTTGTTGTGGTTTTTATTGCTGCCTTTATCTCATCCTTTTTCTTTCTTATGTTTCTTACACTCGATTTAGGCACATTCAACAGTTTAACAATTTCATGTGTCTTTGCACCGTCTTCAATCATCTGGATTATCTTTTTCTTTTCCTCCACGCTGTATTGTCTCTTTGGCTTGCCACGCATGTATTCTCGGGCCTTTTTTATCACTTTTATACCACCTGCACTTTCTGTTTTTTTCCCTGGACCACCGCCACCACTTAGGCCAGCCCCCGAAGTTGAAGCCATGATAATAGAACACTCGGTATCCAGACAATAAATGGAAGATCACAAAAAAACTTTAACAATGGCGAGACTGCGATGAGTTGAATGAATGCGCGACGTGTGGATAAACAATGGGTCAATGAACTGAGTGAGGATAGACTCTCACTCACTGTCAGTGTTACCAGGGTCTGGCCAGGTCTGACCTTGGTAACTCTGCCCACCCACTCGCTACGTGTTAAATGCCTAGCGGATTAACGCTAACCATGCAGCATTAATGGCTATGAGATAGTTTTTTTCCTATCACTATCCGTGCATTCGCTATTGAAAATAACGCTATCTGAGGGGCTCCACTGTACTGTGATACAAATTGTATGGTATGAAAACGAAGCATGGACATTGTCGGATGGACACAAGTTAAGAGTGACAGCAGTGGAAATGAGTTACAGAATTTGAGAGGGGCATGAGAAGTTTCAAGGAGAGACAGACTGACAAATGAGGAAGTGAAGAAGTGTTGCGGTAAGGATGTGGATGCGATGGAAAGTGCTAGGAGAAATACACCGAGGTGAGTTGGCCACGTGGAGAGGATGGAGAGCAAGAGACTAGCAAGGAGAGTGTATATGAGTGAGGTGGAAGGGGAAAAAGGGAGGGGGAGGCCAAGGATGAGATGGAGGGGTGGAGTGGAGAGGTATATGAGAGAGTGGGGTGTGAGCTGGGGGAGTGCTGTGAAATGGCAGGGGACAGGGCAACATGGAGGTGATTTGTTAGAGGCCATTCCTTATGGGATTAAGGCATCTGGCAACAGATAGATAGACAGATGGCCTAATGCTATGACAAGACCTGATGCTGATCCTTCGTCAGATGATACTATGAAAGGCCAAACAGGCAACAGCAAGCCTCCTACTGCAGAATAAATACAATAATGAGGAGTCATATTTGCACAGCTATATTCATACTCTTTGTGGGTGGTGGATATTTTACTAAACCTAACCTGTGTTTAGAGTTACAATATATATACATATATATAGATAGATAGATAGATAGATAATCATGCAATCCTGTGTTGCCCCATGAGGAGTTGGTCCTGACATTTATGATGAGACTGACCAGCCTCACTCATCCCTGAGTGACATTATACAGTAATCCCTCAGTTATCCAGACATAATAGTGCCAAAGGCATGTGCAGGTAGTGGCAACATCCAGATAATGAACACCATTCTCCTACCACACCCAGACCCTACCTATACCCACCTCCAACCTATATCTAACTTATTTGTACAGTACCTATGGTTAATTTGGCAGTGTTTTCCAGTCATTCAGGCATATTTAGACATCAAAACACACATAGGCATATCAAATATAATGGTAAACACCAAGAAAACCATGGAGAAAAACCACTGAAAACCAAAAAACACCCTACCTGTACACTACTGTATGTACAATACACCTCCTTATTTTGGTAGTGTTTTCAGGTCATTCTGACATATTTTGGCATCAAAACATACTAGGAATATCCTAAATAATTTTCAACACCAAGAATGCCATGCAGAATAACCAATGAAAACCAAAAAACACCCTACCTATACACTAGTGTATGTGCAGTACCCCTCCTTAATTTGGTAGTGTTTTCAGATCATTCTGGTATATTCTGGCATCAAAACATACATAGGAATATCCTAAATCATTTTCAGCACCAAGAAAACCATGCAAAAACACACTGAAAACCAAAAACCACCCTACCTAACCACTACTGTATGTACATTATCCTTCCTTATTTTGACAGTGTTTTCAGGTTATTCTGGCATATTTTGGCATCAGAACATACATAGGAATACCCTTAATAATTTTCAGCACCAAGAAAACCATGAAGAAAAACCATGGAAAACCAAAAAAACACCCTTCCTAAACACTACTGTACGTACAGAACCTCTCCTATTTTTGCCACTGTTTTTGAGTCATTCTGCCATATTATGACCTCAAAACACACATAGAAATATCCTAAATAAGATTTAGCACCAAGGAAACTACGAATGAAAGCTAAAGCTACCTACCAAAAAACATTCAGCTGGGGTACTTACCACCCAGTGCACCGCCGCCGCCAGGCTTCATAACCTGCCACCTCCAGCAGGTTGCCCCTTATGGTCTAGTGGCAAACACTAGCACCTAACAGAGGTCAAAGAACTCATCCTTGTCACCCTCAACCTGCCGGAGCTGGACGATGACCGGTGATGTGTGGTGCGATGATGGTGGCCTACCCACCTCAGGAGGCTCTGAAGACTTCTGCAAACTTACATCTAACAGAGACTCAATGGCTGTCGATGTGGTTGGTTGTGGGTCCGTAGGTGAAGGCAGGAAACGAGCTAGGGGTCATGGTGGTGGTGGTGGTGGTGAGAATGAGCTGGAACTTGCGGGGGTAACAGGCTTGACAAACGAGTCGATCCTCATCTAACGGTAGGACCAACTATTCTGCTGGAGGATAACAGCGTCCCGGACTGCCACAGGTCCATCGCCATGATGAGCAGCACCAACTCCCTGTCACAGTACGGGTGCTCAGCATACTCCAGCATCCCCTCCAGGCAGCCACGGGGGATACTGAGATGAGGGAGTGTAGGAGTTGTGAAGGGCTGGGAGTCAGGGTCCTCATCCTTGTCCTCGATGGTCCTGCTGTCCTCTTCCGTGCCCGCAGAGGCAGCAGTGGCGATCTCCTCATCAGACATGGTCTGGCAACTAGGACTGCCACCATCGACGTCCAACCAATCCTGCACATCATCAACGTCCACCTGCTCTCCTGCCTGTCTAAGGTGACTGTGGAAATCAACCACTTCAAACCCCTCGAAGTTGTGCTTGGCTTCGATTTCCTGCAGGAGATGAGACTAACCGTTTTCAAGGGTTTTGATGGAGACTTCCTTCCATACATTTGCCAAGTTCAACACAGCAGACTTCAGGTCATAATGCCGAAGATTCTGCAAGGTCTGCTCCTCACATGTGTCCTCCACCACCACCATCATCTTGTTCAGGAACCTCCGGTGGTACAGTCTCTTAGCAGCCACAATAACACCCTGGTCCATTGGTTGACTCAGATCAGTCATATTAGGTGGCAGAAACAGGCACCTAATCTGGCGATCAAAAACAGCCAAATCCTTCTCAGACAGAAGCGCAGGACCATTGTCCAGGAGCTGGAGTGCCTTCACCTGGTCGCGAGCAATTCCAAGGACCTCAGTTTGATAACGGATAACCTCCTTGACAAAATGTCTGTCGAACCAGTCTCTGAAAATCGTAGAGGTAAACCAGACCTTCACAGAATAGTACCACACAACCGGCAGGCTATCCATCACCCACGAAGACAACATGGTTTAATGCACACCCAACAACAACGGGTTTGAGGTGGTGTGTCCTGTTAGCATTGGCACAGCACAAAACAGAGACGCGTAGCTTGGACAACTTCCGACCAGGCAGACTTCTCCCTTTCCTCAGCCTGGGTGTAGGTGGGCAAGGAGTGGTAGAACAGACCAGTTTCGTCAACATTATGGACTTGACCAAGGGCAAGGCCCTCATCCTTGATCAGGTGCTGCAATTTCTGGTGAAATGGATCTATTTCTTCCGTTGAGGAGTCCAAGGCTTCGCCGTGTGCCTTACGCCCAGTAAGTCCATGGCGTAGCTTGAACTGAAAGAGCCATCCCTCAGACACCTTGAAGTCCTGCACGTTGTGCAGGCATGCAAACTTCTCAACAGCAGCCTTCGCCTCGGTCCCATGCATAAGCACACTGGCACCACGTTGCTGTTGAAACCAAATCAAAGTTGACTGGTCGACAATGGCATGCCGGGCCTGGGCCATTACATTCCTGTCGCTGCGAAGTGTGCTTTTGTCAAAATCTTGTTCGTACTGCATAAGCTTGTCGTGTGACTTCTTGATATCGAACAATGTTGAACGGGCTAGATCATATTCGCGAAGAATGCGTCCTGTGGTCCAGCCCATGTCAAGCTTGCCCAATATCTCATGCTTATTCTTCAGACTCAGAACCTTCCTCTTCTGCTTCACAGGTGGTGGTGGGACCATCACCACACACACAAGAATACAGCAGAGCAGGGCCACAACCTGAAGATGGTAGGGAACCACCACAAAAGCAACCGCAGTCACAGCCATCATTGCAAGCAGAACCATTCGCGAGGGGCAGAAAGGCGGGAACTGAGGTGCGGGCTTCTGTTCACCGGCAAGCAGTACAGTACAGCACTGCCATATTGCACCCAACGGTTGCTTCTGAGCACAACGGAAGCCACACACAGCACAATGACATCTGTCTATAAGGTTCACTTCCGTTTGCCCAAGCAAGGGTTAGTACATGATGGCAACAGCAGATGACCAGTAGATCACTGCCTCAGGCAGTGTATGACTCATGTGGCCTGCCAGGCAACTCTGACCATTCGGTAGGGAAGCGGACAAGTGAGCGTGATGAGGCGTTTCCGCACTGATCCCGGAGGCCAGGGAACTCCCGCCTTTCGATGTAGGGCTGGACGGGCGGTTTTACTGTACATTTACTCTTGGGTTGAGGTCTGTGTCACACGTGCGGTGGCCACCGGAATCCCTCAGCTGGGAACAATGCTCGCCTCCTCCATTCAAAAATAACCATAGAATTTCTCGAAGATATGCTCAAAGTCTTTCCCAGGCAAAATTACATAGGATACCTTTACCTAACCTTACCAAACCTAACATTTCCTAACAGGGATGCTTGGCTAAGGTGGCTGACTATGGTATTGAAATGAATACCCATAACGAATGGAAGTGTATTGTACAGTACAGTACAGTACTGTACTGTACATACTGTACACGCATACAATATGGTGCTGTGTACAGTACAGTGCTGTAGTACTATCATATGCACTGGTACAGAAAAAACTGTACTGATACTCTTATTGTCATCATAGAGTGTGAAGGAATCTCTCTGTATGTGTGGTGTGTGTGCATCTCCCGGTGGCTGCATGATTTTCAACCTTCGTTACAGAGGCAGACGGGCACTGTCACAGAATATGTACTCATGGGTTGTGGTCTGTGTTACATGCGTGGTGGTCACCTGTACCCCTCAGCCAGGAACCACTCTCGCCTCGTCCTTTCAAAAATAACCATAGGATTTTCTTTAAAATGTGCTCAACATTTTAGTGGTAGGTGGTGGCGACCATCATCCACTCACTTGATGTAGTGCTGCCTACTTCTTCCTTAGCCTTTATCATTCTTTTTTTCTGTGCCTGCCCTCCTCTCTTCCTATTTCTCCTGTCATTCCTGTCACTTCTTATTACTTTTCTTTCCTTTACGGGTGGCTTTACATTAAGTGACAAGCCAAATGGTTTCCTGTAAGCCAAGAAATCATTTACAATGCTCGGTGGTAACCATATAACCAAACCATACGTGCTCCCTACGTGTCAACAAGTGGGTTGGTGGAGGGTTAGTGCCCCTCCCCATTAAACAAATAACTCAAAGTCAAATGGCCACCCCTTATGGCATTATGGCATCTGGCAATAGATAGATTGACAGATGTTTCCCAGGCAAAATTACATAGGTTAACTGTATTTTACCTTACCAAACCCAACCTATCCCAATACGGCTCCTTGGCAAAGGTGGGTGACTGTGGCACTGAAACGAATACCCATACTGCATGGAAGTGTACTGTACAATATTGTACTGTACATACACACATATAAAAACAGTTTATAAATCAACCTAAACACACAATACAGTAAAACCTCGATATAACAGACTTCAATATACTGAAATTCGCTTTTATCGGATTCAAGGAGCTACCAGACCAAATTCCTGTACATCAGAAAATGTCTGATAAAGCCAGAAGCAGTCCGGACTGCCTGACCACTTCAGCTATGTTCACCACAATAAGGTAAAAAAAAAGACATGTTTATCAGTGTACAGTACAGAATTATTATATATATTATTCCATTTGATTATTGTACAGTACTGCAATGGTAATGAAAACAGTTTAAAAACCATTGGTGCAAGCCGAACTAATGTCTGATATATCAGAAAAAGTCCGGAGTAGCAGGGGGAAGTTCGGATGTCGCTTTTATCGGAATTTCGCTTTTTTCGGAAAGACTTCGGCCCCAATTAGTCCATTATAGTGAAGTCTTACTGTATTAGTTTATAATGTCATCAAAATTGGTTTAAAAAAAAAAATCAAAACCCACCGTTAAACCAGGGTTTGGCCATCATTAGGCAGGATATGGTGGTATTTCTACCCCCATCATTTAAGCAGTGGTATCGCATCTAGGGATATCGTATATCAAGGTATACCTGTATACTGTATAAATATATATATATGTATAAATATATATATATATATATATATATATATATATATATATATATATATATATAAATATATATCTATATATATATATAATATATATATATATATATATATATAATATATATATATCTATCTATCTATATACCTAGGCTGCTTCCCCCAAGGAAAGGGAGGTAACCGAGACAGGACGACTCACTCTCCATTTACTCATCCATTCAAACACATTCATTTGCATCTTAGCCCCAAAGGGGAGAACGGACAGATCCTCACCGCACCACACCGCACAAGGGTCAACTGGGCAATGCAATCCGTGACATCCGCAGCAGGGCCCGACAGCAGAACTGGTTTACCCCTGCCACATCATAACAGACCCATCCCCTTACCCGCACCTGACCTGACTAGCTGATCAGACCAAATGCGGGAGAATATCCCCTCAGGGCTGCGTCATCACTTATTCATTCACAATTTCTCTCCATTTATTTCTGTCACGCACAGCCACTCTTCCTTGCTCAACAGACATCCCTCTCGCATCCAGCGCTCTCTTCACACTGTCCATCCATCCTATTCGTGGTCTTCCTCTCAGCCTTACACCTCTCACATCAGATCTAGTTATCTTTTTCACCAATCGCTCATTATCCATTCTCTCCATATGTCCAAACCATTGCAACACCCTCTGCTCAACTCTACCAGCCATCTCCCGAACAACTCCAGTTCTCCTTCGCACTTCATCATTTTGCACCCGATCCATATGCGTCACTCCACACATACTCCTCAGACATCTCATCTCCATTACATTCAAACTTTTCCTCTCTGCTACACCCATATTCCATGTTTCAGCCCCATATAATGCAGTCGGTACCACAACACCCTCATACAGCCTTCTCTTTACATCCATTCTAAGCGAACGACATTTAAACACTTTTTTCATTTCTCCCAGCACCTTTCCTACTTCATTTATTCTAAACTTCACTTCTGCATCTATTCTTCCATCCACAGCAACATGTGACCCTAGATATTTAAAACAATCTACCTCCTCAAGCAACTCACCATTCAAAACTATATTCATCCCCCTACCATCTATCAACCTCGTACACTTCATCACTTTACTCTTATTCTCATTTATATATATATATATATATATATATATATATAGTACTGTATATCTATTACCAGACGCCTTAATCTCGTCACAGGTGGCCACAAACTAATCGCCTCCATGGTACCCTGTCCCCTGCCATTTCACTGCCCGGCTCCCAGCTCACACCCCCTCACTCATATACCTCTCCACTCCATCCCTCCATCTCATCCTTGGCCTCCCCCTCCTTCTCCCCCCCTCCACCTCACTCACATAAACTCTCTTCCACAGTCTCTCACTCATCCTCTCCACGTGACCAAACCACCTCAATCTGTTTCTCCTAACGCTTCCTATCACATCTACATCCACACCACAATGCTCCATCACTTCCTCATATATCAGTCTGTCTCTCCATGTGACTCCACATGCTCCTCTCAAAAAACTCATTTCCATTGCTCTCACTCTAGACTTCTGTCCCTCCAACCAGGTCCAATCTTTACTTCTGTAAGTTAGAGTTGGTATCACAATACTGTCATGCAGTAACTTTTTCACTTCCATGCTCACTTCCCTGTTTCTTATCACTCCTTTCAATGAACTAGCAACCTTTCTTCCTTGATGTACCCTTTCAAGCACTTCACCCTCTAAACTTCCATCCTTACTGATCACACTACCCAAGTACTTAAACACACTCACATTTTCCATTTCTTCCTCATACAACCTCACTGGACATTCACTGACTTCGTTTCTCTTGAAGAGCATAACTTTACTCTTCTGCAGATTCACCTTAAGATTCCATCTCTTACACACTCTCCCAAACTCATCCACCATGCCTTGAAGCTGCCCTTTGTCTTCACTTAACAACACAGTATCATCTGGAAACAACAGTACACGGAGTTTCCAAACACTGTCCTCTCTCATTAGGGCCGTTCCACCATCCACAGCCCAACCTTGTGTCTATTTTATAACCCCAACCATGCATAGACTGAACAACGATGGAGGCATGACACATCCCTGTTTCAATCCAACCTTCCAATAGAAAAATTCACTCAGTTCGCTATCCACATGCACTGCAGCCTCAGCATCCTCATACATACTCTTCACAGCATTCAACAACTTCCCATCTACTCCATGTATTCTTAATACTGTCCACAATCCTTGTCTATCCACCATGTCATATGCGTTCACCAAATCCATGATCCATGAGAGCCACATGCAATTTCTTTCCCTTCTCTAGAAACTTTTCCATTAAAGATCTATGAAAGAATATCTGATCTACACCATCTCTTCCCTTTCTAAAACCTCCTTGTTCTTCTCTAACTAATTCCTCTGTTACTTCCCGAACTCTGTTCATAAGTACCCTACCTTATATTTTTCTTATTACACTAATAGGACAAATGCCCCTATGATTACCACACACTTCTTTTTCTCCTTTTCCTTTGTACAGGGGAATAATTATACCTGACTTTCAGTCCTCCAGAACAGTACCTTCCTCCCAGGCCAATCTGCACATTTTCCACATCCATTCTACTACTATCTCTAACCCATGCTTCAGCATTTCACCAACCACTCCATCGATTCCTGGGGCTTTTCCCATACTGACTTTCTTCATTGCTTCCACAACTTCCATTCTACTGATTTCTTCCTCTCTTCTCACATCCCTCGTTCTCCCTGCCATTCCCCAACCACTTATACTCACATTACTTTCATTGTTAACATTCAACTATTCCTTAAAGTGTTCTCTCCATAGTATATATATACATATATATACAGTGCTCAACAAAAGTATTGCGCACCCTGCGTCCCTCCTACAAAAAAAAACTTTCAACTACGGAAAAACGTAAATAATGCATTATAATTACAACCTTTAATGCTTGGTAGGGAATCCTTTGCGCGTCTTCACGGACCTGAGATGACGTGGAAGTGAAAGGGCGAGGTTCCTCAGGTGCTTGGGTGATATACATGCCCAGGACTCATGAATGGCTGCTTCCGGCTTAGGCAGAGAGCTCATGTCCTTCCCTTGGAGATTCTTCTTTACGAGGTACCAGAGGTTTTCTATCAGGTTGAGGTCTGGGCTATTGCCTGGCCAGTCTTTCATTAAGAAGACCTTGTAGTCATGAAGCCAGTTGGTGACAGATTTGGCTTTATGAGCAGGTGCACCGTCCTGCTGAAACACTCATGCACCTGTGAGCTCGAAGGACTCAGGTAAATGATCATAAAGCAGCTCCAGGTAAATGTCCTGATTCACTCTGCACTTCTTGGGAAGCACAACAAGCTTCCCCAAACCCTTGCCAGAGAATCAACCCCATACCATTAGTGAATCAGGGTGTTTAACTGTGCTCTCCACGTAATGGGGGTCAAGCGGGTCACTACCTCTGCGCCAGTACACTCACGCTCCTCGATTACAGGTAACGGTAAATGTTGCCTCATCAGACAACAACACTGACAACCATTGGTCCTCACCCCAGTTAAGGTACTTGTTAGCACAGGCAAGCCTACGAAGTCGCTGGTTACATGTAAGAAGAGGCTTTCTCACAGGCCTGTGGCTTGTGTAACCAAGTTCTTTGACTCTTTGAGAAATCGTGCACACTGAAACCTCGCCAAACACGTCCGGGTTGCTCTCCTTAATTTTCCTTGCACTCACACAAGGATTACACTCCACTGCACGTTTTAGCACATTGACAGACCTCGGGGAAGTTTTCCTGGGCGTACCAGACCGTGGTTTCTTTGTAGGAACGTCACCACTATTTTTCACTCGGTAACGGGCACATCACCCCCACACTGTCGACCGTGCCACACCAACCAAATCACTAATTTCCTTTGTGGGGTGTCCTGCCTCCTTTAGAGCAATGATATGTGATATTATTTCAATCGACAATTCACGAGTAGGGGCCGTAGTAAAGTAGCGAAAACCAAAACACTGCGGGTCACTAGGTAAAAAATTGGCACAACAAGAGAGGGAGGAGCAGCCAGGTTGCTCTGTCTCACGCAACCCTCAGGCAACTGAGGCGCCAGCCAACCAGCACACAGTAAGGCCTCAGTCTGCAGTGACGTCATGTTAGCGGCCAAAACTTTTGGCTCAATTTTTTCTCCCAAAAAGGGTAATTTTTTTTTTGCCAAAAGTATTGCGCGCCCTGACATAGGCGCACAAGATTTTTGTCGAGCACTACATATATATACATATATATATATATATATA
>NC_136966.1:43379026-43411526 GCF_032717465.1 Coenobita brevimanus
CACCCCATCAATTCCTGGGGCTTCCCCAATTTAACTTTCTTCATTGGTTTCACAACTTCTATCCTACTGATTTCTTCCTCTCTTCTCACCTCCCTCCTTCTCCCAGCCATTCCCCAGCCTCTTATACTCGCATTACTTCCATCCTCTACGTTCAACAATTCCTTAAAGTGTTCTCTCCATCTGCTCACTTTTTCTCCCTTCTCCACTAGTAATCTACCATTTTTATCTTTCACTCCCCTGCTAACTTCACTTCCACCCTGTCTTACTCTTATCACTTCTCTCCAGAACATTTTCTTACAGTCCCTCCACTTTACACTCAAATTCCTTCCAAATTCCTCATCCACTCTCTTCTTACTCTCTCTCTCTCTCTATATATATATATACTATATATATATATATATATATATATATATATATATATATATACAGTATATACAGTAGGGCCCCCACTTAAGCCTGTTCAGTTTATGCGTTTCTCCATTCATGTGAGCGGCAAAATACTGATTCAATAATTATCAGTTTATGCGAAATTAACTCATTTTATATGGCTAGCTACGCATAGTGGCCTAAATTCTGGGAGAAACGCAATTATGCACGCACTCCATCATTCTATGCGAGGCTGTGATGGCCTGGCTGGTGCCGGGCTGAGAGAGAGAGAGAGAGAGAGAGAGAGAGTTCACCGATCATAAAATTTTATACTTTTTTATCTACCAATATATTTATGTAAAATCTATTTTTAGGTAAAAGTAATTGAAAAAAAAAATTGATTACTAATCGATTACTGGCCACAAAAGTAATTGAAATAATCAATTACGGGAAAAAGTGAGTATCGCCCATCACTATACCTCATACCAATTAATCTGGCCAGGCATGTATGGCAACACTGTTCCTGCCGAGATTCTGATTGGCTGGAGGTGTTTGTTCGATTTCGTTGTTGCATAAACCGATACTCTCTTTATTATCAGATGTGATACTGAATTTGTCGACAATACAATCGTGAAAAGCAATAAGAAATCCGTCATATACTGAACAACAATGAAATTTTCGTAGGATGATAGAGATATGAGTCAATAAAGTATTATACTAGTCCAAGTCAAGGTCAGCATTCGAACAATTCCTTTAAATCTCCGACACTCCCTAATATAACAGAAAATTAGAGAAACCTGCTTAACCTAAGCGTTGATATAACATTTAAATTTTAAGATCAGTCTGTACTGTGATAACAAAGGAGATATGAAACAGTCTTCCTTTAGCCTACTTTGATTTTCGCAATTTTTTCACACCTCCCTCCCCGCAGAACTCGTCTTTTCATTAGAAATTTTACTTACTCAAAGTTGTGGCACCATTTGAGGGTGCGGACTGATCTTAAAATTTAAATGTGTTATACCAACACTTAGATTAAGCAGTTTCCTTAATTTTCTGTTATATTACGGAGTGTCGGGGATTTAAAGGAATTGTTCGAATGCTGACCTTGACTTGGACTTGTATAATATTTTGTTGACTCATATCTCCATCTTCCTACGAAAATTTCATTGTTGTTCAGTATATAACGGATTTCTTATTGCTTTTCACGATTGCACTGTCAACAAATTCATTATCACATCTGATAATAAAGAGAGTATCGGTTTATGCAACAACGAAATCGAACAAACACCTCCAGCCAATCAGAATCTCGGCAGGAACAGTGTTGCCATACATGCCTGGCCAAATTAATTGGTATGAGGTACAGTGGATGAGTGGAGTTGCCGCCAGCTGGCGGTAAACAACCATTTGTACACTGTTCTTTGTTTATTATTGTATCTTAGTTTGAATAAATATCATTGTTCTTTATAATGAAGGAGTATTAATGTCCATGTGAATGTGAATATAATAGGTAATCATAAGTCTAACCCCTAAAGTGGGGATCGTCTGTCCACCAAACTCCATTTCTCCCATAAGGCCTGTGGTTTCAGTTATGCGTTTTCCATTTATGCATGCTTATTTGTCCACCAAATTGTCGCATAAATGGGGGCCCCACTGTATGTATATATATATATATATATACAGTATATATCTATCTATCTATCTATCTATCTGTCTATTTATCTATCTATCTATAGATAGATAGATAAATATACTGCATATCTATCTATCTATCTATATATATACAGTACCCTCGCATCCAACACGGTAATATTGCCATGCATGGGTCATGTGTTGGACCAAAAACGTGTTGGACTAACAACAGAGCTTATAGGGAAAAATGAATTATGTCAGCAACCCTAGGAAAAGTCACCCTAAATACCTACCATATACCTATACATATATTGGTCTATCTATCTATCTATCTATAGCCCAACGCCCTAATCCCGCAAAGGGTGGCCACAGACAAAACGCCTCCAAGTCACTCTGTCACCCACCATTTGACTACCCTCCCCCCAACTCACCCCCCCCTCCCTCATATACCTCTCAACTCCATCCCTCCACCTCATCCTCGGTCTACCCCTCCCTCTCCCTCCCTCCACCTCACCTACATACACCCTCTTAGTCAGTCTTTCATTCTCCATTCTCTCCACATGTCCAAACCACCTCAGTGTATTTCTCCTAATCTTCTCAACCACATCCACATCTATTGGTACTATTGTAATTATAATAAATGATACTGTGCTATGAATGATAACTAACCTTTTAGGATAGTGTTGGTGGGCTTGCTGGGAATGGAAGGTGGTATCCAAGACTGTAGGTAGTCCTACTGGGTCCCCGGAGGATGGCCGCTAGCGTCACTAGCGGGTAATGGCTGTTGCTCCTCCTCAACCTCCCTCATAAATCCTTCGAAATCACACTCAGAATCACTATCTTCGTCCACAGTCATGGAAGGTCCTGCTTCTGCCTGTCCTAGCACTCTGTAATCCTCGGCAAAGGGCATGCTTCTCACAGTGTTGCCAGAGCCCCATCTCGTGACTGTGGAAAGTGATCGCTGTCGCTGACTCGGTAGAGAATAAGGAGAAGCAACTTTGTTTATAAACTGGTACACACGCCGATGAGAAGGGTTTCAAAACGATTGATATTTATTCTAAAATATTAATACGTATTCAGTGTCAGGCTAAATGTTCAATGCTGTACTACGATACATTCTCTGTCGAGTCGCCTGGGCTTTGGTCACACTGTTTTGCCCGTCGTATCCTCGGCAGGAATCCATCCAGATGAATTCCAAATGCCCGTGGTATCGTCGGCAATTTTGCCACGTTACCGTTCCGATTTACCATCATATCCTTGGCAAACCTGGTATGAAGTGCCGTGTGATAGCCTTCAGCTGCCAGGATCTTGTCTTGGTTTTTTATTATGGTCCTCACGTTGGCTTCATTCATGTCGTAGGCCTTGGCAATGTCAACTTTCCTCTCCCCTTTCTTTTTCCTCTCGATGCTTTCTAGCTTGGTGGCCTGAGGGAGGTGCCGAAGCTTCTTGGGGTTCTCAGAAGGCTTCCTAGGCATCGTGAGCAGGGTAAAATGCAGTAACAAGAGCAGAAAATGCAGCAAGAAAAAAGCACCTTCCAATGCGAATTATGTGACTGAGTGGCGCTGTGGCGGGAGAAATGTAAACAAAACATCACGTGACACCAGAAGCGTTTTTAATTGGGCGGCATCACGATCACGTCATGATAGCGGGCGGGGAAGGCTACTTGATCAGAAGTTTTCATTGGCTATCATCATCATGGGAATGTCCAGTATGACCGTGTTGGACCAGGGGTGATTGTGCTAGAGGTGAACTCTGCGGATTTCGCCCACTTCTCGGAGCTCTGTGCGTGTTATGCTAACACACTCATGCTGCAGTAATTAAATCGTATTAAATAATACTAATTATTTGCTCTCCGTGCTGGACGTGAATCATGCTGGACTAACGCGTGTTGGACGCGAGGGTACTGTACTGTAAATATATATATATATATATATATATATATATATATATATATATATATATATATATATATATATATATATATATATATATATATATATATATATATATATATATGTATATACATATATATATATATATATATATATATATATATATATATATATATATATGGTACATCCCCCTAGTACACGAGTATATGGGCGGCAGAGGAAGTCGCGTACTAGGAATTTGTATACTGTAAATACATAAACGTATGGAAAAATTACATATGGGCGGCACCCCTCTTCATGGGCAACCATTGGGACGCCTTTCAGACCTAAATATTGTACTATACAGGGAAACTATCTAAGACATATTACCTAAGATAAAGTAAACCAACAAGATTATGGCTTTACTAGGTAAATCAACAAGGATATTGCTTAACTAAACCAACAAGAATATGGCTGCTCACCTTTACCCAAGAGGACAACAGGCATGATGGAGGTAAGAAGAGGATCCGAGGCAGGATGAGGCACCTAGCGTGCATCTCCTGCATCACCCACCACACCACCCGACACACCACCTTTCTCACCACTTTCGTCTCCAGCACTTTCAACATTTCACTAGCTAATGCGCTCACTTCGTTCATAAACCCTTCAAAGTCTATTTCTGACACCTCAGACATCGAATCAATCTCTTGATCCTCCTCAGGATATGGCTCTTCTGATATTGAAGGGAGTGATTCCTCACTTTGTTCAAGCCGAAGGTAACGGTGATGAGTGTTTGCTTCCGTCTGTTTACTTCCTGGTTGTACTTGTTGGTGTAGTAGCGGAAGGTTTTGTCCAGTGAAGATATCACCTCCTCCACTCACAACTGAGAGCGTTCAATGTCCTTGAATTCTTCCTTGAATTTATCAATGGCAGATAGTACTTGGCTGATCTCCATCATGGACAAATCTTCACTCTTCATCACTGGTGTTGCTGGCTTTTCTGTTGCAATCTCCTGCTCTGTGTCGGCCTCATCCACTCGCTGCACAATTTTCTGGGGATCCTGCTCTGCTGCTGCCGAATGTAAACCCCTGATCTCCTCCAGCTAGACGGCCTAAAACCTGGGCACAGCTTGTGTGCTTGTGAGAGTGGCTGCCTCGGTAGCGGCCAGGGACTGAAAGCCGCTTCCCGATGCGATTTCACACAGGTGCGGTACGAGGAGGCACCGAGTATGGTTAATTGCTGCAGTGGTTATATCTGCCCAAGAGGACAAGAGAGTGATGGCATTCTTGATGTTGAATGACCGCCAAAATGCCATAATAGTCTTCTCAGGAGTTGAAGTTGGTTGTGCGGGTGCTGTGCGTAGTGAGGATGAAGCTGGTGAAGTGGGTGGCGAGTCCAACCATCCTCGGCGTCCATGACTTCACTCCCAATTGTGTTCAAGTCAAGAATTGCCTGCAGTTCCTCACAGCTGTTGGTCTTGCTGCAGAGGTGATCGTAGAGGCGTTGGTGGTATAGCTGCTTGACCATTGCAATCAACTCCTGGTCTAGCAGTTGCATGAGAGAGGTCGTTCTTGGGGGCATTTCGTTTCCTTGCTAAGGTCTGCTAGCCAGGTTGGATGACTTGGGGCATTATCGAGGATGAGAAGCACCTTGAAGGGGATGCCAAGTTCCCGGGATTTTGCCTTGGCATCAGGGATGAAATGCCGCAACAGCCACTCGGAAATGATGCTACTTGTCATCCAACCATTGGAGTTGCTGTACCAGTATACCCCACTGTCATCCATGCAGCGCAGATTCCTGTAACATCTGGGGTGTGCTGCAGTATGCACCACAACAGGCCGCATCTTGTGTGAGCCTGATAAGTTCACGGTGAACATGACTGTTATCCTGCTCTTGTCAATTTTTCTGCCCCGGGCCTGGCACTGGTGCTTACTGAAATAAGTACATTTCGGCATAGCCTTGTAGTATAGGGCTGTTTCATCAATGTTATCCCCTTTAGGATGGCTGGATAATCCCTGGCCGCCATTTCATCCGCTGATGCATGCTCCCTCGTGAGGCGAATGTGACGTAGCTCCTTCCTCTTCAGAAAGCTGCAAAGCCATCTCACAGAGGGTTTAAATGGTTTCTTTACAGCAAGCTTCAGAGCTGCAGCTTTGTAGAAAATCTTGGCCTGGTCCTTGATGTAGTGCCCGTTCAGTGAAATTCCTTCCTTCTTCCTCAGGATAAATGTAGCCAGGTACCACTCCATAAGAATTTTTTTTTTTTTTTTTTTTTTAATCTTAGGAAGAAGGAACCAAAGGCAATGAGCCCGCAAACCTGTTCCTTCCAAGAGAAAAACAAAATACAAGAGAGAGCCAAATTCAAGATCCATTCATTTCGAGATGCCTGGACACACTGTGTTTGAAAGACTGGAGATCATAGGAAGCAGGACATATAGACAGAGGGAGACAGTTCCAGAGTTGACCTGTTGCATAAATGAAGGAATGGGAGTAACGGTTAACTCTTGCATTAGAGAGTTGGACAGAAAAAGGGGGAGAGTTTGCTGCTAGACGGGTGCTACACGCCCGTCGTAGAAGTGGAGGAATGCATACAGACAGTTCAGAGGAACAGTGACCATTGAAGAAGCGATAGAAAAGAGATAAAGATGCAACATTGCGACGAAGAGACAGAGGTTGAAGGGAGTCAGTAAGAGGGGGAGTGTTAATGAGACGAAAAGCCTTTGACTCCACCCTATTGAGAAGAGCTGTATGTGGGGAGCCTCCCCACACTTGAGAGTTGTACTCCACACAGGGGCGGATAAAACCCCAGTATAGAGTCAACAATTGTGCAAGGGCAAAGAAGGAACGGAGTTGGCTTAGCACACCCAATCGCTTGGAATGCAGATTTTACAAGTGATGTAATATGATCTTTCCAAGACAAGTCCCGAGCAAATGAAACCCCAAGCATGTTCAACGATGATGCAGGATTAAGTTGAGTATTATTAAACATAAGTGGGTATACCTGTGGAAGATTTTGTCGGGTTGATAGGTGCAAAAACGGAGTCTTTGATGCATTAAAAACAACCAGATTATTTTTACCTCAGTCAGAGATATGAGCCAAGTCTGACATTAGGTGTGCCATAGCCTCATCCCTTGCCTGTTGAAGTAACTGCTGAGATGGACGTTGTGGGAATCGAATGGAAAGGTGAAGGGTGGAGTCATCAGCATATGAGTGGATAGGGTTAGATGTACAGCTTAGAAGGTCATTGATGAATAAAAGAAAGAGAGTTGGTGATAGGACAGAGCCCTGACGAAGACCACTGTTAATAGATCTAGGAGAGGAACGGTAGCCATCTACAACAGCGGCTATAGAACGACCAGAAAGGAAGCTAGAGATGAAGGCACAGAGAGAAGGATAGAAATCGTAAGAGGGCAGTTTGGAAATTAAAGATTAATGCCAGACTCGACTGAAAGCCTTTGAGATGTCAAGTGCAATGGCAAAGTTTTAGCCAAAGTCCCAAAAGGAGGATGACCTTGAGTCTGAAAAGTAGTTTTTTTTTTTTTTTTTAAATAACAGAACGGAGGAAGGAAAAACAAATGGGGAAAAAAAAATAATCCATACACCAGATTACTGGTGTCCTCTGTTCATAAAATATCTGTAACAGTTAGACTTGAACAGTTGTAGGTTGAAATTTGGAGGAAAACAACTCTGGGGAAGCGAGTTCCAGAGAGATGCAGTTCGGGGAATGAAAGAATTCTGATATGCAGAAGTTCTGCAATATGGTTGAGTGACATTCCAGTCATGAGCGCTACCAGATGCCCGTGTAGCACGAGGGAAGGCATGGAGAGGTGGCACCATGGACGCAACTTCGTCTGAGCATTTGCCAAAAAAATATCTGTAAAATAATGCAAGGGAGGCAACATTCCTTCTTACTTGCAGGGGAGGTAGTTTATATGTAATGGCAGGGTTGTTAATGATTCTAACAGCTTTATTCTGAATTTTGTCTAGTTGTCTTAATGCAACCTCTCCACAAGAGATCGCCTGTGGAACGTCCCTGACGGGACCCATACTGACGATCAGAAAGAAGGTTGTGATAGGAAAGATGCTTTAAAATTTTTCTATTAAGAATAGACTCAAAACTTTTGAGATACAGGATGTTAAAGCAATTGGACGATAGTTAGAGGGTTGGGAATGGTCACCCTTCTTTGGGACTGGCTGAATGAGAGCAAACTTCCAGCAAGAAGGAAAGATACAAGTTGACAGATAAAGGCGAAAGAGTTTGCCTAGGCAGGGTGTAAGCACAGAAGCACAGTTCTTGAGAACAACAGGAGGGACTCCATCAGGCCCATATGCCTTATTAGTACTGAGGCCAGCAATGGCAGAAAATACATCAGCTGAAGAAATTTTAATGTTAGCCATGAGAAAGTTAGAGGGGGGAAGTGATGGAGGAACAGCACTGGAATCGTCTAAGGTGGAATTGGAGGAGAAAGTCTGAGCGAAGAGATCTACTTTATCAGTAGAAGAAATAGCTACAGAGCCATCAGAGTAGAAAAGAGGAGGGAAGGATGATGAGGTAAAGTTGTTAGAAAGGTTTTTGGCAAGGTACCAGAAAGAGCAGGAAGAGTTCGAGTTAGAGAGTTGAGAGCATTTTGTACGGATGAAATTATTTTTAGCAGAGCGAAGAACAGACTTAGCACGATTCCGGGCAGAAATGTATAAAAGATGTGATTCAGGGGTGGGTTGGCTCCGGTATCTTTTATAGGCCCTCTCCTTGTTGCGGACAGCATTAGAACAAGCGTGATTAAACCAAGGCTTTCGTGCATTAGTCAGAGGATATGAGAAAGGAATGTATGCTTCCATGCCTGAGAGAATTACCTCTGTAATGCGCAAGGCACACCCAGATGGCTCCCGGCCATGGAAGCAATAATCATTCCAGGGTAAATCAAAGAAGTACTGCCTGAGGCCCTCCCAATCCGCAGCTCCAAAGTGCCAGAGACGATGTTTTTTTGGAGGGTTCACAGGCCGTACCGGAGCGATAGGACCAGTTAAGGTGATAAGGTTGTGATCGGAGGAGCCCAACGGAGAGAAAAGAGTAACAGTGTAAGCAGAAGAATTAGTTGTAAGGAAGAGAACAAGTATGTTGGAGCTCTCTCCAAGGCGGTCAGGGATACGGGTAGGGTGCTGTACAACCTGGTTGGTCAGCCTGCTTCTCCTGTCCAATGCCGCCGTCCCATATGTCTTCACAGTCTTCTTTATGGCCTCCCTGTTAGCCCATATAGTACGCATGGACGATTCTGCCAAGCCTAGTTCCTTGCCAATGGCTGTGTTACCCTTCCCACTCTCCTTCTTCACAATGACTTGCATCTTCATGGCATGGGTGATGCACTTCATCTTCCTGGAGGAGGGGGCAGACATCCTGGCTCACAGAAAAAAATAGCCTCAGACTACACGGGGACGTACCTGGAACAGCGAGTGTACCCTCTGTGCGCGTGTGTTTCCTCTGCTGGGACTCTCACCTCACCACCCTCCAAGTGGCACATATGGGCATCACGTGACGAGTGAGCAGCATCAATGTCACAAGGTGGGCGGAACGTAAGTAACCGTTATTGCTTCATGGGGGGGCAATGTCGCATACTTGGGGTAACCCCGGATTTGGGCCACTCTTCACCCCCCGTCTCGCTTACAAGGAGTTCAATTCATGCACAAAAAAAAAAAAGAAAAAAAAAGTCCTTGCGTACAAGGAGGACCGCGTACTTGGAACTTGCGTACTGAGGGCATGTACTGTATCTCTCTCTCTCTCTCTCTCTCTCTCTCTCTCTCTCTATACATATATACAGTATATATATATATATATATATATATATATGAGTTTGGTTAGTACTTGGATGGGTGACCGCCTGGGAACACTAGATGCTGTTGGCATAAAGTTCTCCCTATGTGTCAAGTGGGGTTGGTGGAGGATTAGTGCCCCTCCTTGTAAAACAATTAACTCTAAGCCCTTGGCCACCCTGTTTGGGATACATGGTGTCTGGCAATGAATGAATATATATATATATATATATATATATATATATATATATATATATATATATGTATATATATATATATATCTATCTATCTATAGCCCGACGCCCTAATCCCGCAAAGGGTGGCCGCAGACAAAACGCCTCCAAGTCACTCTGTCACCCACCATTTGACTCCCCTTCCCCAACTCACCTCCCCCTCCCTCCTATACCTCTCAACACCCTCCCTCCACCTCATCCTCGGTCTACCCCTCCCTCTCCCTCCCTCCACCTCACCTACATACACCCTCTTAGTCAGTCTTTCATTCTCCATTCTCTCCACATGTCCAAACCACCTCAGTGTATTTCTCCTAATCTATTCAACCACATCCACATCTACCCCACAACGTTCCTTCACTTCTTCATTCGTCAACCTGTCCCTCCACGTCACTCCACATGCTCCTCTCAAGTAACTCATTTCCACTGCTCTCACTCTTGACTTGTTCCCCTATATATATATATCTATCTATCTATCTATTGCCAGACGCCTCAATCCCGTTTGGGGTGGCCACAAACAAATCGCCTCCAAGTCGCCCTGTCCCCCGCCATTTCATTGCCCTGCTCCCAACTCACACCCTCCTCTCTCATATACCTCTCCACCCCATCCCTCCATCTCATCCTCGGCCTCCCCCTCCCTCTTCCCCACTCCACCTCACTCACATACACTCTCTTCGTCAGTCTTTCACCCTCCATCCTCTCCACATGGCCAAACCACCTCAGTGTGTTCCTCATAACGCTTCCTATCACATCCACATCAACACCACAATGCTCCTTTATATCCTCATTCGTCAGTCTGTCTCTCCATGTGACTCCACAGTCTCCTCTTAAATAACTCATTTCCACTGCTCTCACTCTTGACTTGTGACCTTCCAACAACGTCGAAGCTTCACTTCCGTACGTTAGAGTTGGTATCACAATACTGTCATATAGTAACTTTTTCACTTCCATGCTCACTTCCCTGATTCTTATCACTGCTTTCAAAGAACCAGCAACCTTTCTTCCCTGCTGTACTCTTTCAAGCACTTCACCCTCCATACCTCCATCCTTACTTATCACACTACCCAAGTACTTAAACGTACTCACATTTTCCAATTCCTCACCATCCAACCTCGCTATACATTCACTGACTTCACCTCTCTCAAAGACCATCACTTTACTCTTCCCTACATTCACCTTTAGATTCCGTTTCTTACACACTCTCTCAAACTCATCCACCAAGCCTTGCAGCTCCCCTTCATCTTCACTCAACAACACAGTATCATCTGCAAACAACAGTACAGAGAGTTTCCAAACACTATCCTCTCTCACCAGGGCCACTCCAACATCCACTACCCTACCTTGTACCTCTTTCATTACCCCATCCATGTACAGATTGAACAACCATGGAGACATGACACATCCCTGTTTCAAACCAACTTTCAAAGAGAAAAATTCACTTAGTTCACCATCCACACACACTGCAGCCTTCGCACCATCGTACATACTCTTCACAGCATTCAACAACTTCCCATCTACTCCACATATTCTTAACACTTTCCACAATCCTTGTCTATCCACCCTGTCATATGCTTTCTCCAAATCCATGAAAGCCGCATACAACTTCTTTCCATTCTCTAGAAACTTTTCCACTAAAGATCTAAGAATGAATATCTGATCTACACAACCTCTTCCCTTCCTAAAGCCTCCTTGTTCTTCTCCAACTAATTCCTCTGTTCTTTCTCTAACTCTGTCAATAAGTATCCTACCATACACTTTTCCTATTATACTAAGAAGACAAATGCCCCTATGATTACCACACACTTCTTTTTCCCCTTTTCCTTTGTACAAGGGAATAATTATACTTGACTTCCAATCCTCCGGGACTCTACCTTCCTCCCAGGCCAATCTGCACATCTTCCACATCCATTCTACTACTATCTCTCCCCCATGCTTCAGCATTTCACCACACACTCCATCAACTCCTGGGGCTTTCCCCGATTTAACTTTCTTCACTGCTTCCGCAACTTCTATCCTACTGATTTCTTCCTGTCTTCTCACCTCCCTCCTTCTCCCAGCCATTCCCCAGCCACTTATACTCGCATTACTTCCATCCTGTATGTTCAACAATTCCTTAAAGTGTTCTCTCCATCTGCTCACTTTTTCTCCCTTCTCCACTAGTAATCTACCATTTTTATCTTTCACTCCCTTGCTAACTTCACTTCCACCCTGTCTTACCCTTTTCACCTCTTTCTAGAACATTTTCTTACAGTCCCTCCACTTTACACTCAAATTCCTTCCAAATTCCTCATCCACTCTCTTCTTACTCTCTCTTACTAATCTTTTCACCTCTCTCTTTCTTTCTACATATAACTCTCTCTTCCGCCTCTCAACTTCTTTCACGCCCCTATTTCTCATCCATTCATTGTATGCTTTCTTCTTTTGTGCCACAGCCTGTCTCACCTCTTCAGTCCACCACGCTCTTCCTTGCACCCCCCTCCATCTTGTCTTCCTTCCACACACCACATCACATGCTGCACATATTTCTTCTGTAAATATCCTACACACACCTTCCACGTCTCCCATCTGCTCCAATTCATATTTGCCCAATCGTTCCTCCACTTCTCTCTTATACTCTGCCTTTTTCTCATCCTCTTGTAACCTTTCCGCTCTCCTTGCAACTACTCCTTCCTCTCGTCTTTCCCTTCTTCTATTCCTCCATCTTACTTGAATTTTAATTCTGGCCACCACCAAGTAGCATATAAGTGGGGGCACTCACCATCCACTCACTCGATGTAGTGCTGCTCTCAGATTTCTGCCCTTTCCTCTCCTCCATCTTTCTTTTCTTCCATCCTCTTCTGTCTTTCTTTCCTTCATTCATCAGCCTTCTGCCTACGGGCGACTTTAGACTCCCTCTTCTGTCTTTCTTTCCTTCATTCTTTCCTCTTCCTTCTGCCTGTGGGTGACTCTACACTGAGTGACAAGCCAAATGGTTTCCTGTACACCAGGAAACCATTTATTATGGTGGGTGGTAACCATATGACCAAATTTTGGCGCCTGGTGGTTTACTAGGTAATTACTGCACTCCAATTGGATTGAGCCAGTGAAGGTTTATATCCAAGGGATGGTTGGGGTTGATTCCTCATGTAATGCCACTCAGGGATGACTGAGACTGGTCACTCTCATCTTAAATGTCAGGACCAACCTGCCAAGCTCCGGGCTCCTATGCTCCTAATGGGGCAACGTAGGTTTGGAGAATGAATGGATGGATGGAGATATATATATATATATATATATATATATATATATATATATATATATATATATATATATACATATATATATATATATATATATATATATATATATATATATATATATATATATATATATATATATATTCATCAGCCATTTCAGAGTCCACTGCAGGACCGGCCTATCCTGACCAAAGTCGGGACGATACAGCCAATGTATCTCTACCAAGTGGCTTAGGCTGTCTGGTAGAGATTGTGTGTAGGGTGAGAAGTGCTTGTAAGTGTAATTGTAGTGGTTTTGGATGCGTGGTAGTCTGTGAACCAAGTGTAATCAGCACGTGCAGGCCGAATGGGTGCAAGCACACTTTATAGTAGGCGACACTGGTTCAACCACAGCACCCCTTGTGTCCGCCAAAGTAGTATGTGGCCGGGTGAACATTCCCAAAGTTTATTACCCTAGCTGGGCACGAATGCTGGTAGTGGCTTTTGATGTGTGGTAGTCTGTGAACCAAGTGTAATCAGAACGTGCAGGCCGACTGGGTGCAAGCACACTTTATAATAGGCGACACTGGTTCAACTACAGCACCCCTTGTGTCCGCCAAAGCAGTATGTGGCCGGGTGAACATTCCCAAAGTTTATTACCCTGGCTGGGCACGAATGCTGGTTCACCCATGTACGAAAACGCACCCTCTACCACTGTACGCAGAGGCTCATATATATATATATATATATATATATATATATACAGTGATGTGGTGTGTGGGAGGAAGAGAAGACGGAGGGGGATGCAAGAAACAGCGTGGTGGACTGAAGAGGTGAGACAGGCCATGATACAAAAGAAGAAAGCATACAATGAATGGATGAGAAATAGGGGCGTGGAAGAAGTTGAGAGGCGGAAGAGAGAGTTATATGTAGAAAGAAAGAGAGAGGTGAAAAGATTAGTAAGAGAGAGTAAGAAGACAGTGGATGAGGAATTTGGAAGGAATTTGAGTGTAAAGTGGAGGGATTGTAAGAAAATATTCTGGAAAGAGGTGAAGAGAGTCAGACAGGGTGGAAGTGAAGTTAGCAGGGGAGTGAAAGATAAAAATGGTAGATTACTAGTGGAGAAGGGAGAAAAAGTGAGCAGATGGAGAGAACACTTTAAGGAATTGTTGAACATACAGGATGGAAGTAATGCGAATATAAGTGGCTGGGGAATGGCTGGGAGAAGGAGGGAGGTGAGAAGACAGGAAGAAATCAGTAGGATAGAAGTTGTGGAAGCAATGAAGAAAGTTAAATTGGGGAAAGCCCCAGGAATTGATGGAGTGTGTGGTGAAGCATGGGGGAGAGATAGTAGTAGAATGGATGTGGAAGATGTGCAGATTGGCCTGGGAGGAAGGTAGAGTCCCAGAGGATTGGAAGGCAGGTATAATTATTCCCTTGTACAAAGGAAAAGGGGAAAAAAAAGTGTGTGGTAATCGATAGAGGCATTTGTCTTCTTAGTATAATAGGAAAAGTGTATGGTAGGATACTTACTGACAGAGTTAGAGAAAGAACAGAGGAATTAGTTGGAGAAGAACAGGGAGGCTTTAGGAAGGGAAGAGGTTGTGTAGATCAGATATTCATTCTTAGATCTTTAGTGGAAAAGTTTCTAGAGAAGGGAAAGAAGTTGTATGCGGCTTTCATGGATTTGGAGAAAGCATATGATAGGGTGGATAGACAAGGATTGTGGAAAGTATTAAGAGTATATGGAGTAGATGGGAAGTTGTTGAATGCTGTGAGGAGTATGTATGATGGTGCGAAGGCTGCAGTGCGTATGGATTGTGAACTAATTGAATTTTTCTCTTTGAAGGTTGGGTTGAAACAGGGATGTGTCATGTCTCCATGGTTGTTCAATCTGTACATGGATGGGGTAATAAAAGGGGTACAAGGTAGGGTAGTGGATGTTGGAGTGGCCCTGGTGAGAGAGGATAGTGTTTGGAAACTCCCTGTACTATTGTTTGCAGATGATACTGTGTTGTTGGGTGAAGACGAAGGGGAGCTGCAAGGCTTGGTGGATGAGTTTGGGAGTGTGTGTAAGAAACGGAATCTAAAGGTGAATGTAGGGAAGAGTAAAGTGATGGTCTTTGAGAGAGGTGAAGTCAGTGAATGTACAGCGAGGTTGGATGGTGAGGAATTGGAAAATGTGAGTACGTTTAAGTACATGTGTAGTGTGATGAGTAAGGATGGAGGTCTGGAGGGTGAAGTGCTTGAAAGGGTACAGCAGGGAAGAAAGGTTACTGGTTCTTTGAAAGCAGTGATAAGAAACAGGGAAGTGAGCATGGATGTGAAAAAGTTACTACATGACAGTATTGTGATACCAACTCTAACGTATGGAAGTGAAGCTTGGACGTTGTTGGAAGGACACAAGTCAAGAGTGAGAGCAGTGGAAATGAGTTATTTAAGAGGAGCCTGCGGAGTCACATGGAGAGACAGGTTGACGAATGAGGATATAAAGAAGCGTTGTGGGGTGGATGTGGATGTGATAGGAAGTGTTATGAGGAACACACTGAGGTGGTTTGGCCATGTGGAGAGGCTGGAGGGTGAAAGACTGACGAAGAGAGTGTACGTGAGTGAGGTGGAGGGAGGAAGAGGGAGGGGGAGGCCGAGGATGAGATGGAGGGATGGGGTGGAGAGGTATATGAGAGAGGAGGGTGTGAGTTGGGAGCAGGGCAGTGAAATGGTGGGGGACAGGGCGACGTGGAGGAGATTTGCTTGTGGCCACCCAAAACGGGATTGAGGCGTCTGGCAATAGATAGCTATACAGTAGGCTCGCACAGTGCGCGAGAGATTGGGCGGTCCACTAGCTCGCGCACTGGGAATTCGCGTACTGGGAATACATAATCTTATGGGAATAATTACATATGGGTGGTACCCCCTCATACCTGGATATTTTTTGGCCCTTAGAGACATAATAAAGGTCATATTATTCAGACATTGTACTAAAGCTATAGCTACAATGACAAAAATATGGGTAGTCATCTTTACAACAGTAGACAACAGGCCTAATGACCTTAAATAACAGGGGTTCCGAGGCACAGCAACACTTACAACGCCACACTCCCCACCGCATCTCCCACCGCACCAACACTTCCCTCCACAGACTCCTCTTGAGCACCTTCCCCAGGAGCATCAAAGTCACTCACTTCGGCCATAAACCCTTCAAAGTCCAATGCTGACACTTCTGACACTGCATCCTCTTCATCCTCAACAGGAACAGGAGCAGACGATGTCAATGGTTCTGCAATTTCACCAACTTGAGCCCGCTGTGTGTAGCTTGTTATGAGTGTCTGTCTTCTCCTGTTTATTTCTTCCCTGTGCCTGTCTGTGTAGAAACGGAAAAGTTTGTCGATACCAACCAGAAGTTCCTCCATTCTTAGGTTGCTCACTTCCTGTTCCTTCACCTCTTCCTTGAGCTTATCCACGGCAGCAAGGATCTTGCTAATGTTCCATCATGCTAGGCTGCTCAACTTAACTCTGCCTGGCGTCGGGCTCTGTATCAGCCTCGTCTATCTGTTGCAACACTTCCTTGGGAGGCTGTTCCTCAGTTGCAGTGTGCACTTCTTGTATGTCCGCCAATGCAACGTCCTCGAAACCTGGTACAGCTTGTGCTGCTGTCAGTGTTGCTGCCTCAGCCTTGGCCAGTGGTTGAATGGCCATCTCCTGGGTGATGCATAGGTGAGGCACGAGCATTCGCCATGCATGGTTCACCGTTGCAGGTGTAATCTGGTGCCAGGCTTGTAGGAGAAATTCAACTGCATCCTTCACCATAAAATTACACCAAAATGCCTCAACAGTCATGGCATCTGTGGCAGGTCGGGATACAGGTGCTGGTGGAGATGGAACGGGAGCAGATGCCTCATCAAGGTCTTCGTCGTGATCTTCTTATAGGGCTTGAAGCTCCTCTTGTGTGTCGGTCTTCCTCCGTAGGTAGTCGTATACTAGCTTATGGTAGAAGTGCTTCACAGTGGCGATTAGTTCTTGATCCAGTGGCCGCACTAGTGACGTCGTGCGGGGTGGCAGAAACACAACACGACAATCCTTATGCAGATCTTCAAGGTATGGAGGGTGACTTGGTGCATTATCAGGCACAAGGAGCATCTTAAATGGAATGCCCAGTTCCCGACACTTGGCCCTGGCATCAGGGACACACTGCCTCGTTAATCAGTCTGCCATAATGTTCCCGGTCATCCAACCATTTGCAGACTTGTACCAATACACGCCACTTGCATCCATGTTCGTGAGGTTTTTGTAGCACCTTGGGTGTGAAGCTGTGTGTACAACAACTGGCCTCATCTTGTGGCTCCCATACAGGTTTACAGCGAACAATACCGTCATCTTACACCTCTGGAGCTTGCGACCAGGGGCTTGTTTCCGTCTTTTAGCGATGTAAGTTGATTTGGGCATGGCCTTGTAATATAACGATGTTTCATCGATGTTGTAGATCTGGTCCTTGGTGTACTGTCCCTCTTCAATAATCGCTCTAAATATCGCAGGATAGTCTCTCGCGGCCAGCTCGTTGGCAGAGGCACGTTCACCAGACACTTTCACATAACAGAGTTCCTTGCACTTGAGAAAACGGTCCAGCCATCCAACCGATGGCCTGAAAGGTTTTTCCACTTTTAACCTGTAAGATGCTGCCTTGTAAAAGAGCTGGGCTTGGTTCTGATTAAATCTTCCACTCAGTGGAACACCTTCCTTTTCCTTCCTCATTATGAAGGTGGCAAGATAGCGCTCCATTAGTATCATAGCACGATTTCCCACCCACGAACAGCCGTCTAGGTCAGAGGCACCGTACGTCTTCAATACAGCCTTTATGGCTTCACGGTTCTTCCACACAGTTCTCACTGTAGATTCACCCAGTCCCAGGGCTCTCCTGATGGCAGTGTTTCCTTGACCATCCTCCTTCATCTTAATGATCTTTAACTTGGTGGCATGCGTCAGAAGTTTCTTAACTCTTGGGGTTGGAGCCATGGTGTGGCGAAGTACAGGCAAGGATGGAGCAGCACAAAAAACACCACATGTTGTACATGACAGGTTAGCTGTAGAAAGCGGATCCGCACAGTGCACGAGCCAGGACTGTTATGGCACATCCGCTCCCTTGTACCCCAAGCTGCGCAGTAGAATGCCCGGGAATTTCTGTGCATCAACATGACGACACATGACGAGCTGTGTGAGGGGTGGTCGCGCACTAATAGAAAATGGCATTTTTGAGCCACTCCTTGCCTCTGCCTCGCGTTCTGTGCAGTAAACTCGTGCATGCAAGGGTTTTTCGTTATGATTTTTGGTCACTCGCGCACAATGCGAATCGCACACTGTGATGACGGGCACTGTGCGAACCTACTGTATATATATATATATATATATATATATATATATGGTAGAACTTCTCTCATTCGGACTATAAGGGGGTAAGGGTTGTCCGAATTAACAGATTGTCCGGACCATCAGGGTAATCTCCAGTTCATACCAAAAACTGTCTACATATGGTATGTTTGTTAATTATTAACATATGTGGCATATGTCAACCCTACGTAACTGCAAAAGGTGAAAGGATACTAAAATAACCAAACTAATCATGTGCGATAGTTTTGTATTGCATAATTTACAGGTAAGGCCATGACAAGAAACTAGCCTACATTTTAAATTGTAGCAAGTGACTAAGGCCTGTGTAGGCAAAAAAATAAATAAACTAATTAACTAATATTTGGAATTAAAATAAATCTTATGTAGGCAAAAAATACATTGTCATCTTTGGCATATTGATAACGCCCATATGGGCAAGAAGCTAATGTTTGATGTACAAGTAAAGCACATTTAAGTACAAAAAATAACCTACAGTAATCATTAAACACTGCAGAATATTCTGACCCATTTTTGTGTAAGCAAACTCCTCCTTTTAACACCATTATTCATTGCAGAAGCTACACTTGCATTAAGGGGCATGGTAAGGAGGATTAACTTTTGAAATACAGCGTTAAAATATAAATGGTTGGTGAACTAGCTGATGGAACAAATGCTAGCATGTGTTTAAATAGGCGCCCATGTTGCGACCTAGCGTGAACCGAGACTAAACGAATGATGATCGCTTTCCGCGCCGATACCGAAAATGACTTTAGAATTACTTTCAACATATTCTTGGAGCTTATTATTTTTAAATTTTGTCCGAATTAACAGAAGTCTGGATCAAAGGGGTCTGGACCAAAGAGGTTCTACTGTATATATAAATATATATATATATATATATATATATATATATACCGTATATATATGAGGCGTCTAGAGTCACAGGGGCATCCCCGCCAATATACTGGTTTTGAGTTAGGTAGGGGAGACAACAGGTTTAACCCTCTTCTCAGTGACAGCACTGGTTGTCATACAAGAATCGGCCTTCTGGACAGTGGAAGAAGGGCTCAAAGTCACGTGGTTTTATCCATGCTGCCGGGTAAGCAAATCAGAGCAGGCAGGCATCTAAGCCACACAGCCCAAACCAATCACCATTCTCGCTCTCTGCCACTCCCCCAGAGTAGCCAATCAGCAAGCGTATGGCTCGCCCAGTGTGCTGGTGAGGCTTCCCTCCTATGTTCACTGAGGTGTATAATTATTACGTATTGGATTGTTACCACAAAGCCGTTCACCAAATGGGCCATGCAATGCAGTGAAGGATTTTGCCACAATCTCTTTAAGGCATGGGGTAATTTTTCACAAGTTGCCAACACACCTCCTAGGTTATGCAGTATATTTTTGTAGTTTTTTATGTGATTTTAGTGATTCTGACCATCATTTTTGTTGGAAATGCTTCATATTGCCTAATTTCCAGTCATGAACTTTGACTGGATAAGGTGGTGACATGAAGCATTTTCGACACATAACGAAGGCAAAAATAAATTGCTTCAAAAACCACCAGAAAAATATGCTGCACAACCGGTTAACCTAACTTAACCTAACCGACAGAAAATGAAGTCAAATATCACTCAGATCGCAAAAAGCAAAAAAAAAACACGCCAGAAAACTATACTGCACAAGCGGTTAACCTAACCTAACCTAATGTAATATTACGTAACTTGCTGCAGCTGAATGTGTACCCTAGAGATATGCTGGTCCAGGTTGTACAGAATATTTTTCTGGTAGTTTTTGATGAGATTTGAGTGATTTTGACCTTCATTTTTGTCGGAAATGCTTCATTCTGCCTTTTTTCCAGTCATGGCCAACGGCCATACCACATTCAGTACACCGCTTCCCGTCCGATCATTGAAGTTAAGCAACGTTGGGTCTGGTTAGTACTTGGATGGGTGACCGCCTGGGAACACCAGATGCTGTTGGCATCCCTACGTGTCAAGTGGGGTTGGTGGAGGATTAGTGCCCCTCCCTGTAAAATAATTAACTCTAAGCCCTTGGCTACCCCGTCTGGGATACATGGCGTCTGGCAATGATGATGATGATTGTTACCCCATTTATCGTGGATTATTGGTGACAAGATGAGCTGTTGTTATTGGGGTTGAAGGGGGGGGTGACAAGATGAGTTCATCACATAGTTACAGTGAGGAGGTGGTGCCTATAACCTCTCGTAAGCATCAGAAGTGTGTGGAGAAGTGGAAAAAGGTAGAAAGGAAGAGGAAAAGAGAGTGGTGAGGGGAGACAGCGGGAGGGGGCTTGGCACTGAGGAGGCAGAGTTGGATGTCGATCTCCTAGATGATGACTCCACCATTTAACCCCCCACTGCCCCTTCTCAATTTACTTAAGCATTACACTACTGTACTTTTTTTTTTTAGTGTTATTATTTCAATCTATTATGGTAGAGGAAAAATAATAACTGCATTGATTTCAGTTTTAGTTGTCAAAAACGTGAAATTACAGTAATAATTATTCGTTTATTAATATTAAGTAAACTGCAATCTTCAGTTAATAAAGTTTTGTACATTAATACATTTGTTGATGTTTTTTCTGCTATGTTTTTAAATCCCTACAATATGTTATTATGCTCACTTATAAATTGGGGGTTTGGTTTACTCCATATTTTGTGGTTACGGTTATAATTTTTTTTTTTTTTAAATTTACAAGTAGAACATAGGTGCTGATGAGCATTTTGATGTATAAAAGGTTTGTTTATTGCCTTCTGGTTATGACGTTGCCATAAACACAACTTTAAAGCGTCATAACTCAAAAGTACATTTTGGTGCCGATGCCCCTTGGGTTCTAGACGCCTCATATACAGTATATATATATATATATATATATATACAGGTAACTCGCACGGAACACGTGGGTTTCGTTCCTACCGTGCCGTGTTAGGTGCGAAATCGCGTATATTTAAACTACTCCATATTTTGCTCCCTAGACCCCCCAAATGTGTTGTTTTGCTGTTATCTGTCACTGGTAATCACTAGAAAGCACTTTAAGTGGTTAGAAGGTTTATTTAATGTTGTAACTCACAAATACAGTACTCCACAGCAAAACTTCAACACACAAATACTGTACGTAAACACAAGGAAACATTCCGACGCCGATCATAGGTAATCATATAAATCAGGTTAACTGGTACCAGTGCTTTAACTTACAAGCACATACCAGAACAGTACATATTTAACTTAGAAATGCAGTGCTGTGATATCGAATGATTTCAGTACATAATCTGTTAGGAATGGCTGGAAAAAAAAAAATGTTATGAATACATTTTTACCTTTTTGATATATGTTTATGGTAGTTTCGAGTTATTTTTTACGTTATCGTTGTGCCCATGCTTGGAAAAGGGAGCGAAAGAGTTGAATTTTCAGTCCTAAATGAGAAAACTGCACGTCCTCCAAGGCTAGACTCTGCCACGGGAGAATAAAGTGGAGGGTCAGTCCGATTAGCAATAAGGAAGTTGTGTCACAACTTCCAGCTCCCACACCACGAGTATGGCTAAAAATAGAATCGTAATGCAGTTTCAGAACTAACAATAAGTCTAATTATTACGAATACAGATACAAAGCAGAAATAAATACGTTTACAGACGGGGAAAACGTACTTCTTCCGTCATAACATGTTCATCTTTCTCTATCATTTTACCTTGTTATTTTCGCGATATATATTGCTGTCTCGTAAACAGGGTGGTTGTTTGTGTTTTGCAAGGGAGGAAAAAGATTGTATTTTCTGTCTGGGTCGAGATAATGGGTGTAACTATGTGTGGTTAGGCATGGCCACGAGCGAAAAAATCGTACATCCACTCATCACGATATCAGGTGGTGAACTGACAGATGACACATGAGAGGGTGAAGTCAAGGTCAGTCTCATGTCCCAGATTTTCGTTCACTTCCCGAAAGTTTTCACAGTTTTCTACAATTTGCATTGCATCCAATGATCCAAACCATTACAGCAAACCTGAGCAAATAGGTAAAGATACCAAGACAAGAATGTATTTTTCTCTTATTATAAGTCTTTAACGAACAAACTAAAAAGGCAATATTCCGACGCCGATCATGGGTAATCACATAAATCAGGTTAACTGGTTACAAGGCTTTATTTAATGCTTTAATTGCTTACAAGTACATACCAGAACAGTAAATATTTAACTTACAAATACAGTACTGTAGAAAAGCAGTACAGTAAGAGTTTAACGAACAAACAAAAAAGGCAATATTCCGACGTCGATCATGGGTAATCATATAATTCGGGTTAACTGGTTACAAGGCTTTATTTAATGATTTAACTTTATTTAAGTGCTTACAAGTACAGTACATACGAGAACAGTAAATATTTAACTTACAAATACTGTACAGTACTGTGGAAAAAACGAACAAATAAAAAAGGCAATATTCTGACGCCTATCAGGTAAACTGGTTATAAGACTTTATTTCTTGCTTTAACGTTATTTAATAGTACTTTAAGTTGCACATAAACTTACCAGAACAGTACAGTACTCTAAATATTTAACTTACAAATACTGTGCTACTGTACTCGGGAATGTCTCACTCACTGAATAATTTCCTGCCTAGATCGTCACATAATCAAAACAAACCGCGCGCTGCGGTGACATTCGAGGATTTGATCTTTCAAAGGCCTCTCCTGCGTTACTTTGTAGTTTTCATGATGGTTTTTTAATCTTACGTTGTCTTATATGTATCCCAGCCCTTACCGTGTATAATTGCGAGCGGTGACGTTCGAGGATTTGATCTTTCAAAGGCCTCTCCTGCGTTAATTTGTAGTTTTCATGATGGTTTTTTAATCTTACGTTGTCTTATATGTATCCCAGCCCTTACCGTGTATAATTGCGAGCGCGTTCCGTGAGATCGTGTTCCATGCGAGTTACCTGTATATATATACATATATATATATATATATATACATATATATATATATATATATATATATATATATATATATATATATATATATATGTAGCCTACAGTGGAGTCACCTAATTCGCATATCTGTAAGCTGCAGATTTGTAATCCTCGGTACTTTCCCCAACCAGTCCCTATTTTTTTATTACGCAGAAAAAACTAGAAAAAAGCGGTTCCTAGGTTCCAAAGTGGCTCATTTCCAAGGAGATTTATAATATCCAGGCAACCATGATGTATTCCGCGGCTGCTAGCCAATCACAGGCAACCTAGACCCCAGCAGCCAATCACAGCACAACCCTGGGGGCAAGTGTGCACACTACAGCCGCCATGTTTTGTTTACCTTCTGTCCCGCCAACAACAACTACGTGTGTTCCCCCGTGAGTTCTGAGTGCTGCCTGGCCTTTTTCAAGGTTACCTCTCCCTGGTCTCTGTTATGGACTGCCCCAACCCTCCAAGGAGACATTCAACTCAGCTGGGGTCAAGAAGAAAGCTCTTCTCAGTTAAATACATGCAATGAATATTTCTAAGACTGTCTGTGTTTGCTGCTGGCTAGTCAGGTGTAGGTAGAATGCTGTAGGAGGGTTCCACGAGGGTCCAGACTAAATATACTTTTTTCCCATTGGTTCTTAATTTTGTATACCGTGGATTTTGTAATCCACGGGTAGGTACCAGTCTCTAATTGCCGCGGATTAGGTGATTCCACTGTGTATAAGTATATATAAATATATGAATAGGGTCATAACGGTCGTACCATTTACACGCAACTTATGCAATGCTACTGCAATATTTCTCAAACTACTGGCAATAAACTAAAACTTTTTATATGGAGATAGGTAATACCACAAGGAATATTAGGCCATCAACATTTTGTTATTTGCTTAATTCATTTCAGTGATATAACAGCTGAAAGTTGTCGTAATGGTCGTTCCCACATTGCCACCCTGCTTTTAGCTAATGTGCTTCTGAACCAAAACTCAGTGATTTATGATGGCCTAAAACTCCCATATATACACCAGTCCTGGCTAAAAGACATGTGATTATTATGATGTTTTCAGAAATAAAATATCTTTATTACTTTTGTTTTTATTAACATTTATGTGCCGTAATGCTCGTTCCCGCTAAAGCCGTAATATTCATTCCCTGCGAATTGCCTCCATGAAATCTGCATATATATCAATCAATCATTGGTTTTCCTTACCCTTATCAGTATGGTTTTTCAGTGCAATGCTTCTTGCAAATTTCAACTGGATGTTGCTTGCAAATTACTGTATAATAACCATCATTTCACACTGTCACATCACTCACATTTATTATAAGTAAAGGTTTTGCATCATTTTAACTCACTAGTTACTCTTGTGTCACTTCCACATTTTCTACGTTACATAAAATACGTCATATATTGTCAATCTGCCATTTTGATTAATAAAAGAGTTAATACTCATTTTGTCATAATGATGAATAAATTCAAATCACACTATTTAAACACTTAAAAGTAAGATTAAATGTTCTCTCAACTTATAGCACACAGAACTTTAACATGTTGCACTTGGAAACTGTACTCCATGGAATGAGTGCACTCCACGCTTTGAAATCGTTGGTTGTGGCAAAAGCTTTTCTATGTCCTTGTCATCCACATAGCCAATGTCAGCTTTAGCAGGGAATGTAAATGAATATGATCCATCCGATTTCTTCAGGCAGCTAATGCGATACCCGCCAGTTTCAGCGCTCGTGTCAATTTCTTCAATGATTGCCACATAGAACTTACATGACCTCTTGGGAGTATACTTGACAATTACATACTCTCCAACCTGTGGACGTACGTCTGGAGATGCTACACAGGCCCCTGGGAATGAAATAGTATCAGAAGTTAAGGCAGAGACTGTAAAACCGCATTCAGAATCTGTGTCAGAGGATAATTTGCTGCCAGTGCTGGTGCTTGTATCAGACTCAGTCTCTGTTGGGAGCAGGTTGTACCTTGCATAAGGTTGGCTGTCTTGGCTGTCATAATATATTTCAATGATATACTTGTCAAGGACCTTGATCCTCCTACACTTCTCGATTCCTTTGGCTCGTTTGACATTTTGTCAGATATTGCTGAAAGTGGTATTCTGTGAATTGATCTATTCTGTTGAAACATACAGTAATTTCACCTTGGTGACAATCTTCTCTGCAGCTTCAAAGAATGATGTTGCATCACTGACAATGCAGCATCCTCTGAGTACTTCCTTGTATACACTGGACTTTAAAACTCCCCCAATACCATCATGAGGAGCCTTGCCACGGTAGCTCTCATGAAAATTCCATTCCGCAGTACTGTTGTAGAGCTTGTAAAATGTTAGGGCTGTCATAGCATAACGGCTTTTAAAATGAACAGCAGCCCCATCAGTCCACAGAACGATATGCTCAAAATCACTGCAGAGCTCGTCCTTAACATCTATCTATCTATATACCTAGGCTGCTTCCCCCAAGGAAAGGGAGGTAGCCGAGACAGGACGACTCACTCTCCATTTACTCATCCATTCAAACACATTCATTTGCATCTTAGCCCCAAAGGGGAGAACGGACAGATCCTCACCGCACCACACCGCACAAGGGTCAACTGGGCAAATGCAATCAGTGACATCCGCAGCAGGGCCCGACAGCAGAACTGGTTTACCCCTGCCACATCATAACAGACCCATCCCCTTACCCGCACCTGACCTGACTAGCTGATCAGACCAAATGCGGGAGAATATCCCCTCAGGGCTGCGTCATCACTTATTCATTCACAATTTCTCTCCATTTATTTCTGTCACGCACAGCCACTCTTCCTTGCTCAACAGACATCCCTCTCGCATCCAGCGCTCTCTTCACACTGTCCATCCATCCTATTCGTGGTCTTCCTCTCAGCCTTACACCTCTCACATCAGATCTAGTTATCTTTTTCACCAATCGCTCATTATCCATTCTCTCCATATGTCCAAACCATTGCAACACCCTCTGCTCAACTCTACCAGCCATCTCCCGAACAACTCCAGTTCTCCTTCGCACTTCATCATTTCGCACCCGATCCATACGCGTCACTCCACACATACTCCTCAGACATCTCATCTCCATTACATTCAAACTTTTCCTCTCTGCTACACCCATATTCCATGTTTCAGCCCCATATAATGCAGTCGGTACCACAACACCCTCATACAGCCTTCTCTTTACATCCATTCTAAGCGAACGACATTTAAACACTTTTTTCATTCCTCCCAGCACCTTTCCTACTTCATTTATTCTAAACTTCACTTCTGCATCTATTCTTCCATCCACAGCAACATGTGACCCTAGATATTTAAAACATCTACCTCCTCAAGCAACTCACCATTCAAAACTATATTCATCCCCCTACCATCTATCAACCTCGTACACTTCATCACTTTACTCTTATTCTCATTTACTTTCAATTTCCTCCTTTCACACACCCTTCCAAACTCCTCTACCAACTGTCTCAATCTCTCCTCTGAATCAGTCACCAGTGCAGTATCATCTGCAAACAGCAGCTGCTTCAGATTCCACTCTCCTCCATCAACATTTACCAGACTCAGACCACCTAAAACTCTTGCATTCACCTCCCTTACAACACCATCCATGTAAATATTAAACAACCAAGGCGACATCACACATCCCTGTCGCAGCCCCACTCTCACGGGAAACCAATCACTCACAGCATTTCCCACTCTTACACACGCTCTACTATTTACATAAAAACTTTTCACCCCTTTTAGTAACCTACCATCAAGTCCATACAATCTTAAAACAGTCCACAAACATATCTGAAGATTTCTTCGTTGAAGACCTGCGACTTTAAGGTGCCATGGTGTCGGGTGTTCGAGATGACTGCGACTGCCTGGGTCTTCACTTTATTGTCCAATACATAATGGATAACACAGGTGTAAATGGTGACTGCCTCATTTGGTGTTGTGGAGGCCCAATGTGCAGCCGTGACCTCATCCTGGTGTTTGATGCCATAGTTCTCTGCGAAGTGAAGCTGAACGATGATGGTTTTTGGTAGACTAATCAAAGATTCCTTCTGGTGTGAGAAGGCCTTGAACTGCAGTCTTATATTACATGAATGGGTCACATAAGGACTAAGTTGTTTGCATATTTCAGCTGCAAGGTCAGAGGTATGTGGGAATTCTTCCATCCTGAGGTGGCCACCATCCCACTGACGTACAGGAATGTCACTCTGTCATCATCCATCAGAGCATCAATCACATCTGCACAGTCTTTGGCCAAAGTGCATTTCTCACACTGTCTATGCATACATGTTGAATTGTCTGGGCTGCAAACAACATGGGCAACTAGGGCAGAACTGGATTTAATGCTGTCATTCCACTTTGCAGCCTTGAGAAGAAAATTCATATTTTCACAATATGGACAGCAGCACACATTCTGTGACTTGTAGCTTACAAGTTCTACTTCTATGGGTCTAATTTCAGCAAATTTGGAAATACCTATCTGCATTCCAGCATGCTTGGGCTCTTCTTCAAATAACTGGTACAGCTCCCTAAGTGTTTAGCAGAGGACTCATCTGGCAACATGCTCCTTCTTCCCTGTCACCAGACTTGGTTTGTTTCTTTCCTGGAAGGGCTCGTGATATGTGTTCCTTTTTGTAATATGAGACAACCGCTTCCTTGACTTCCTTAGTCAGTGCTGTTGATGGCCTCTGCTTCTTGGCTGGAGGAATTGTGAGATCCGGGCCAACCTTAAGGGCAATGTTGGCAACAACAGCCTGCCTTTTCCTTGGTCTATTAGGCAAAGCATGTGCTGTTCTCTTCACAGCTTTACCCAGGGCTTGCTGAGACTTGTAGACAGGTTGTCCTTGTCCATCTCCTCTCCTCCTGGCTCTACAACACTGTTTCCTTTTTGCAGCCAGAATGTTGGATTCCTTCCTTTTCTTGGCAGCAAGACCTTGCCTATACTTCTTGCACTTTTCTGCATTATTGGCTGACCATCCTGCTGGATCTTCTTCCTTCTTCCTTTGGCGATATCTTCTCATTCTTTCTGCAGGTGACACTGGTGCCAACTTCATATCTTGCAATGTAGATTCTGCGTGAAGCCCTCTCCCCTTCTTAAAATTTAAGTACAGTATGTACTGTGATCAGCTGAAAAAAGAAATCAAGCACTGACATACTGGTAACCAAGTTAACTAAAAGAGTAAAAATAGCAAAATAAATACTGTAATAATAAAAATAGTAATAGGAAAATAAACAATGTACAGTCGTTCCGGGCCGTTCGGTAACAACCATTACACATGACACTGGTATGACCGTGATGCAATTTGTGCCAAATCCAAGAAGTAAACCAGAATAACAAATACACCACATGAAAGGTACCTGAAAACTAGAAGGGGGAAAAAAAAATTAGCTCAAAAGGATGAAAACTCTCTTTCACAGACTAAAAAAACATGTTTTTTCGTAAGTCATTCCTCTTTCACCCCTCATTTTCAAATGCCCATGGAACAATAACTAAGATATCTACAACAAATCTGAAAGTTGCATTAAATAGAGCAAAACATGTAAAAACATTCATATATTGTTTTACTTCAAAGGTATTGCTGGTTTTTCAATATATAGACCCGAAAACCGATGTTTTTCATGTGTGCCGCAGAACAACACATACCTGTACACATTTAGCCATATCTTCATAACTAAAAGGAATATATGAATTCTGTTCGTATATCTGAAAACCAGAGACCATAAGGAATAAAACCATCATAAAATTTATCATTTTTTATCACTTTCGAAATTTCACCTAAAGGTTGACACTTGCATGTAATGACCCTGTAGCAATAAATATAATATATATATATATATATATATATATACTGTCTATATATATATCCATCCATCCATCATCTAATCCTATGTTGCCAAATGAGGAGCGTAGGAGCCCGGGGCTAGGCAGCTGGTCCTGGCATTTAAGATGAGAGTGACCAGCCTCACTCATCCCTGAGTGGCATTATGTGAGCAATAAACCCCAACCATCCCTTGGATATAAACAAATATATATATATATATATATATATATATATATATATATATAGTAGTATATATAGTATATATAGTATATATATATAGAGAGATATATCTATATATATATACACTCAACCCTCGGCTATCGCTCCCAACTGGTCCCCCTATGGCTGTGCCATAGCTGAAACCGTGATAGCCGAATTGAAGAATTTATGGTAATAATTCTAATTCGTGCCATGACCTCAATATTTACTCTTAAGATACCCTTTTTGTACCACATATTAATATATAATAGTCTAAAAATGAGCATGTTTTATGATGTGATCACGATTTTTATAAATACCCCTCACAGTTGATTCATTGATGTTATATTTCTTTCCCACACTTCGCTTGGTCTCGCCATTCTCTATAAGTTTCACATTTCCAGTTTATCTGCATAACTTAGGTTCTTCCTCTTCTTTATTTCCCAGCTAGGTGCCGCAGCATTATGTTGGGTGATGGTAGGAGGACGGGGAGGGGGTACGTTTGCCATGGTCATATAATAAAAAGGGTTATTGTTCTCTCTATCACTGTTCACAGTCTGAGGGCGCGCACTTGAATAGTTTGGCGGGCAGGAGTCTCGGTCGGGCAGCCAATCAGCGCTCGGCTGGTGCTGACGTCACATGACCAATCACGGAGTGAAGCTTTTGTTGGCTGTGCGGAGCACTGGAGCCTGGCCTTTTTGAAATTTTCGAACATTTGCGGTGTGCGACAGCAGGCATTTAGTGCATGATAAAGGTATTTGGGTAGTTTTTTATATAGGCGTGATAGAGAGATACGCTATAGCGGAACCCGTGATAGCCGAGGGTCGAGTTTTATATATATATATATATATATATATATATATATATATATATATATATATATATATATATATATATATATATATATATTTATATAAATATATATATATATATATATATATATATATATATATATATATATATATATATATATATATAAAGAAGGAGGTAAATGAGGATCTAGGAAGAAAAATGAATGCGACCTATTCTAAAAATAGAAAGTTATTCTGGAAAGAGGTGCGGAAATGTAGAAGTGAAAGTGGAAAGAAATGGGATGGTGTGAAGGATGCAGGTGGTAGATTATTAACCCATGGAGATGAAGTAAGGACCAGATGGAAAGAATATTTTGAAAGCCTGATGAATGGGGATAGAGAAAGCAGAGCAGCTGTAAACATGACTGGTTTCCGGGGTGTGCAGAGAAGGAATACAGCGCCAGGAGACGTGACACTCGCACAGGTGAAGAGTGCTGCGAAGCGGCTGAAAAATGGGAAAGCAGCTGGGGTTGATGAGGTGTATACAGAGATGCTTAAATGTAGTGGAGAGAATGGAATGAAGTGTTTGTTGGAGATATGTAAGAAGGCATGGATGAGTGAAACTGTGCCTGCAGAGTGGAAAAAGGCTGTGATTCTACCCCTGTAAAAAAATAAAGGCGAATGAAGTGAGTGCAAGAGTTATTGTGGCATAAGCTTACTGAGTGTGGTAGGGATGGTACATGGAAGAATTATTATAGAGAACGTGAGAGAGATATCAGAAGTCCCAGTGAGTGATGAGCAGGGTGGCTTTAGGTGTGGCAAATGATGTGTGGACCAAATATTTGCAGTGAGACAGATAGTAGAGAAGGCTTGTGAGAAGTACCATAAGGTGTTTATGGCATTCATGGATCAGGAAAAAGCATATGACAAAGTGGACAGAGAAGGATTGTGGAAAGTTTTGCACATGTACAGTGTAGAAGGTAAGCTGCTAGGTGCCATCAAGAGTTTTTATGATGGTAGTGAAGCATGTGTCAGGGTTAATGGGCATCTAAGTGAATGGATCACGATCAGTGTGGGCGTGCGACAAGGTTGTGTGATGTCCCCATGGTTGTTCAATGTATATATGGATGAGGAGATGAGAGAAGTGAAAACATGAGTAATGGAGAGAGGGATGGCATTGGTAATGAATGGTGATGGATGGAATATCTCAAATTTGTTGTATGTTGATGATGCAGTACTGCTTGCAAGTACCGAACAAGAACTTGGTAGACTAGTGCAGAGTTTTGCTGATGTCTGTAAGCATCGCTCCTTGAGAGTAAATGTAGAAAAGAGTAAAGTGATGGTTATTGAGAGAGAAGGTGACTCCCAGTGCAATGTAACAGTGAATAGAGAGAGACTGGCATTGGTGAGAGAGTTCAAATACCTGGGTACAGTGATAGAAAAGAGAGGAAAATGTGCAAAAGAAGTTGAAAGTAGAGTGGCACAAGGAAAAAAAGTAGCTGGTGCAATGAAGGCCTTGATAAAAAACAGAGGCTTGAGTGTTGCAGCTGCACAAGGCTTACATGAAGGAGTGTTAGTGCCAACTTTAACATATCGATGTGAGACTATGGTGTGGCATGAAAATGAAAAGTCAAGAGTAAGAGCAGTGGAGATGGGACTGCTGAGGAATGTATGTGGAGTACAGAGGGTGGATAGGATACGAAATAATGTGATTCGTGAAAGATGCGGAGCGAGGAAGTCGGTGGACACCAGAATTGAAGACAGTGTACTGAGATGGTATGGTCATGTGGAAAGAAAGGATAACAATAGAGTGGTGAAGAAGGTATATCTGAGCGAATTTGAAGGAGGGAGAAGGCGAGGTAGGCCAAGGAGAAGGTGGAGAGATATAGTGGATGAATGTGTGAAGAAGAGAGGTTTGGACGTCGGTGAGGCTAGGGAACTGAAAGGAGATCGAGCTGGCTGGATGAATTTTGTGAGAAGTGCATGATCAGGGATTTTTGGCACCCCTTTTTAACGTGGCAGTGTCTGGATTGACTCTCTCAGATACGATTATGTGAAGCTACAGAACGTGGTGAATGTTTTTGGCGTATCCGATAGAGCCAGGATTCCGGGGGCTTGAATGATGAGTGAATGGAAGCGTGGCCCATTGGATTGGGCAATTTTAGACTGTCTGGACATTGCTACTCCTCACCCTGCCCTTGGGA